>NC_141110.1:27288747-27668747 GCF_041138505.1 Cibotium barometz
ATGGATACATCAAATTAACATGTTTATGTCTTAGCTAGTTTGTGGCATTGAGATTGCATTGCACATTCTAGACAATTGCATAGTCGCACACTCTAGTGATATATAACACCACTCTAGTTTTGTTGTGAAAACACTATCAATTATAAATATATTCAGTTGTTCTTTGGTTATGTCTCATGATGTTGATGTAATAGTCCTTTATTTCTCTTGGCTTATTGATGATACATCAAAATAACATGTTCCTGTCTTAGCTAGTTTGTGGCATTGAGATTGCATTGCGTATTCCAAACAGTCACATAGTCACAACAGACCCATTCTTTTTTGAGTTTGGTCTTGGGAGTCAAGGATAGATATCATTTGAGAGTTTTCTTTGCTAGGTGTTCTTGGGCTTGGCTTTAGCTCCAAAGCTTAGGCTCCATAATATTTCCTGACACTCTAGTACTCCTCAGTGTGGTTGTCACACAACATGTCATCCACTTTGCGGCATATCAAACCATAATATCACCAACCATGCTAATGGCATAAGTGTGGATGCTATCTCCCACGTGGGTCATCAACAATGTTCACGTAGCACTAGTTGATGAGCTCTATATCTTAACACTCCCCCTCGAGTGCAACTCCACACACTATACTACAAGTAAGCCCCTAAAACTTGTGGAGTTTCTCTGTAGTACCAAGTGCCTTCATTAAGATGTCAATCACATGATCCTCTGTGTTGACATATACCAAATCTACATCACCTGCTAGAACCACATACACATAAGAGAGAGCAACACACAAGAGAGAGATGGATGGCTGAATTTTCTTCTATCTTCTTCTCTTCTCTATACAGCCATTAGCATAAAGAGATAAGAGTACATACTATAAGGGAAAGTACTCTTCTACTATAACTTACAAAGGTCGGTCTATAGTGTGAAAGAAACTACATGAGCTGATGATATAACTATGTCGTAACTCTAGTACTCCAAAGTGGCTATCTCACGATATGTTGTCCACCCACCATTGGCAGCATATCAACCATAATCTTACGAACTGTGCCAATGGTATAAGTGTGGATGCTATCACCCAGGCGGGTCATCAATGTCTGCAACACACTAGTTGAGCTTGATATCGCAACATTCTAGTGGGTATGCATTTAGCTTGAGAAGTGCTGCTGTGAGTTTAGCAGCAAGAAGCAACCCATAATTACATTATCTAGTACAAAGGCAGAGTATAGAGGAGAATCTATGGTTCCATGTCAAGTGGTTTAGCTAAGGAAACTACTTAATGATTAAAGATAAAATCATGATAGAGGAAGTGTCATACATTATGACAAGATGAGGAGTATTCAACCAATAATCCGGTATCATGCTAGGACCAAACACATAGAGGTCCACTATCATTTCATGAGAGAGAAATGGATGAACATATTGATCTAGGTTATGTGAAGACTATGAAGAATAGGTACTGACATCTTCACAAAATAACTTAGGAAAAAGAAGTATGAGTACTTCAGAGAGACAAGCTTAGAGCGTACATGAGATGGATATGATGAACTAGGGGGAGCGTTAAGAATGCAAGTTCATCACAATGATAATAGGTGTCAGTGCATAGTTAGACATTACTAGATTACATGTGTGAAGAATAATGGCCATGTCTAGTGGCCAAGTGTGGACAGCTTATCTAGTAATAGTTTGGTGTAAACATTATTCCTTTTAACTATTGTGGGTTTATGTGATTGGTAATGGAGACGGAGCTATGATAGCCCATGCTTATGTATTAGTGTGAGTGAGAGTAAAATGCATCATCTAGGGGGTTTGTGTGTGTGTATTTAACCCCCTCCCCCTCTTTCTTTTTAGAATAAGAGTGTCAATACATTTGCATGCTTCAATCCCATTTTGGTCTCATTTCCTCTGTATGTCATGCAGTCACATATTTTCTTCCACACCTCAAACTCCGTATGGATTTCAACACTTGTATGGTTGGATTGAAGATGCCTTGCCTTTGAGCACCTCATGAAAATTTTACTAGGCCAATCTTGTATTTGCCTAGTTTGTGAATTTAACTAATCCTTCCCCTTTTTCTTTTTAGAATAAGAGTGTCAATACATTTGCATGCTTTAATCTCATTTTGGTCTCATTTCCTTTGTATGTCATGTAGTCACATATTTTCTTCCACACCTCAAACTCTGTATGGATTTCAACACTTGTATGGTTGGATTGAAGATGCCTTGCCTTTGAGCACCTCATGAAAATTTTACTAGGCCGATCTTGTATTTGCCTAGTTTGTGAATTTAACTAATCCTCCATACAAGCCCACTTTTGACAAAATATCCTCTAGTTTGAAAATAGACTCATATCTTTGTTCTGGCTCCATGTTCCATGCATCATTGATGTGAAACATGAGAAGCTTATCTAATATCCTAAGCCTTGCATATAGGGTACATGGATGGACATGACAAAGAGTGATATCAAGAATTGGGTCCTAGTCTTTATCAATTTTATGTCAATTTGGTGGAAGACTTTGATCACAGCTCTTGATCCTGTTGGCCCATTTGGTGAGTTTTTTGCCTTCTCCTTTAAATGGTTTTGTGTTTCCCTTTTTCTTTCCCATCTTCTTTACATTCATTCCTTCTTTTCCGTATCAGTTTCTTTTTCATGTTCAACTCTAGTGTGGCAACAAAACAGACATGTGAATTTTAAGTTTACCCCATGTTTACATCCACGCATGCACTTTTGTGTCTTTAGATCACCTGTGTCACTCAATGTTAAATGTGGCGATGTCATATACCTCTAGATTCATCCCTGTAGATTGTTATTTAATCACATTTGGGATTGAACTCCTTTCAAAATACCACGTGAGTGTATCGTGTGATTCTACTGGCACCTTTAATACAGCTAGTCACCAAATATTTTTCTTGGATTGCACACCAAAATATTTTGTTTCTTCCTTCTTCTTCTTTTCTTTGATACATTGATGCGCTTTCATCAATTTGTGTCTCTTGTGGGGTAACTCATCTTGGTTATGATCCAATGGTGTCACAAGTTTATATGCAGACATCTCTCTACCCTTTAGTGCTCTATTCATCAACGTCAAGCTTAACCTCTTTTGCTTGTGACCCTTGACCTCTTCATATTCATCTAACTCGATGATAAATATAATTATTCTAGTACAATTATTCATTGCACTCATCCCATGTCAGTCCATAACAGTCTCGATAATTGTTCCAGTATAATTGTTCCATTACTCATCCCATGTCAATCCATAATAATTGATTATTTCATATTGAACTATAACCACAAGTGCAAGTAAAGGTTATTAAACTCATTGTAGGGAGAGGAAGTTACTTTTAAGATAGGCATGGAATCTTCAACATAGTGATAAACGCGGCACCTACATTAGAATTCATGCATTGTCTAGCCATGCTAACACTATAAAGAGTCAGCACAGCAGAGCAAGGGTCTCATTAACCCCTTTCCCCTATGTGCATTGGTGAAGATTCTATATATTGCTTTATATCACCTACAGCTCATTCCACCACTATTTCATGCATGCAATATGTATAATGGTATACAAGATCCTTTAGTTCCCCATCAAACCTATTGTGTAACATGTCATGTAAACATATGTTATTGGTATTGTCCACATTGACATCTTAATGATATCTACAATTTTTATGACATGCTAGGAGAGAGTTCTTGTTTACTTTGCTCCAATACCATATCCCATTTTTGACTAGCAAAATCTCTACAAAAACAAATCAAGGAAAAATTTAAGTAAACTATAGTCATTCAATGAAACTTTTGAAAATGAAATTAGAGAAGAAACTCACACCTGATGGCCCTTAGTCTTCTTTTTCTTGCACCACTGCATTCAGCCAAAAACGAGTCCACCACTTATCACTATCAAAAGAGCAACTTTAAGTGCTGAATCTCTACAAAACAAATCAAAAGAGCAACTTTAAGTGCTGAATCTCTACAAAACAAATCAAAAGAGCAACTTTAAGTGCTGAATCTTTTTTTTCTGCTGAATCTCTACAAAACAAATCAAAAGAGCAACTTTAAGTGCCTATAGTCATTCAGTGACACTTTTGAAAATGAAATTAGAGAAGGATGTCACACCTTGTGGCCCTTAGTCTTCTTTTTCTTACACCAGTGCATTTAGACAAACGAGTCCACCACTTGCCACTCCCTTTTTTCCTTTGAATACCATGGGTATATTCTTTATGTTTGCAAGGTTTTTTTAATTTTGAACCAATATCTTTGTAGTGAAAGTGTTGTTACATAGCTTAACTTTATCAACTTCCAATACTCTAATATTTTTCTCCATGATAATATGTTCTCCTTCCAATGCCTTTATCTTAGTAGTTAGCTCATCAACTTGTTCTTGCATCCCTTTAATTGTTTACTGACTCGGTAGAATGATATTCTCTACTTGTAATCTTCTTTGTGCTTCACCTATAGAGATAAGAAGTGTAGCCTTCTCCAATATCCAAGAAGACCATTGAGTCCATCACCCAAAAAATGTAGAGACATAGTTACATTTTGGAAGGGGTTGGAGGGTCCATTGGTGGGTAAATCCTACCATTTGTCCAAAGATCAATACTCTTCCTATTATGTTCCCATGTGCTTTCCAGGTTGACATCTATGTAAATTTGATCTTCTCTAGTACTTTGAAGGATGTCGATTGGGGATGGAACTACACGTGTTTGTTTTTTCCCTTTTTCTCTCTTCTCTATATGCATGAAAAATCTTAAGTTACCTACTATTGGATTCGAACCAATGTCAATTTCTTGATGCAATAATCAATCGTGCGTATGTTAACCCATTTCTAGGGTTAACAAGAGCTACTGTCATTATCTTACATCAAGGAATCAAGGTAGATACACCAAAAGGTTATACATTCAAGATATGAAGAAATGGTGTCCAAATCTACGACTCAGATCGGCACCCATAATGGTCTGAGAGAATATTTATAGCAATTTCCGCTTCAAGCGCATGTGGTAGCAAGTTAGGATGAAGTCCCAAGTGATGTACTTCATGGATATATTATGAGAGTAGTAATTGTAATAGCATTAGGCCTCTTATAAGCCTAAAGTGCCCGGGCAGCCACAATTTAAGTGAGTGTGAACACTACGGGGCAAATTGCAAGGCTAAGGATTAGAGATCAATATGTTGTGAAGACTTAGCTTCGTTTGGAGAGGTTTGCGATTTGAAGGAAAATTCTAGGCGGTGGGTTGTACCATTGACCAGGCTTTCACCTACCATGGCCTCCCCATCCAGAGATGTACCTAGAAAGTTGTCGATGGTGGTGAGGCTCTGGTGCAAATGTCCTTCAGTTCATGAGTATGGATATGTACTCATGGAGAAACTGCTACATTAACTTAGCCAAAAGAGTAGTAAACTGTACACTTAACAAAAATGTATTGGCTATTGAAGATTGTTGGGAATTTCTTGTGATATTCTACCATTTTTAGGTAGTCCAATTGTGTGAGTCCCATGTTGTTTGTGCCTTTTTTTTCTTTAAAAAAAACTACTCTCCTTTTTGAGAGACTAGGTTCTTATGTCTGCCATGTAGCTTCTACACTACTTATGCTTCTCATTTCGGAGGGGTGAAAAGAGCATTGTGAGTTTGTCCTTGAGGTGCTCGTAAGTCTCCGTTTGCAAATGTGGGGATTAATTCTTGAATTTGTGGCTAAAGTGTTGGTGAGGCGGTAGGTACAATGGGTGCTAAAGTGTTGGTGAGGCGGTAGGTACAACTTGTGGTTGGGTGCCATTAGTGGTGAATGAACACGCAAGCTCTTGTGTATGTGTTGTATGCACATGAGAGGGGTTGAGTGGCTTGCTTGGTGTTCTTGGGCCTCCATTCTTGTCAAAAATTTAAGTGAAGCTTTCGAAGTTAGAGTTGGTAGTGAAGGTTTCTTTACGTTGTTGAATGTTGGCAACCATATGATGGGTTTGCCATCATAATACCCTTGTTATTGAAGCACGTTCATAGGCACCCATCTTTGATGAACATGAGGAGTTAATGGTTGATGCCTTCTTTGAGAATTCTTTCTTTGAGCAGGCTTGGGTCACTTCTTGAATGCACTTGGGAATCAAAGCTTTGGTTTTACCTTGGTAGTACCCTTGAGATTGTAGTAATTCTTTTGGTACCCACACTTGTTGAGTTGTTGGGATTCTTTGAGGAACTCGCATAGGCTTTTGTGGATGACGTTGTGGAGTACTTTTGTCCTTCCTTGGCCTTGGAGTTTTGCATTGAGAAAGAGGCTTTGATGATCGAGGCACCCAAATTAGATTTGTGCCTTCATAGTAGGCTTGAGCTACAAGTAGCTGCTTCTCTACCCACATTTTAATACTATTAAGATACCTTGATTTTGTTTGTCGTAGTGGAGTTTTCTTTTGGGATGAAGTGGAAGGTTTGGAGCCCTCCTTCATGGTGGTTGGTGCTGAGGTTGCAAGTTTGAGACACATGGGCATTGTCGACGATGAGGATTGAGTCTCTTGTGGAGTGGTGGCTTCTGATGTTGAGGCTTTTGAGCATGCAGCTTTCTCCCTTGGTGAGGTTGGTCAATGAGGAGTTGTCGAGGTCGAGGTTTTTCCTTTAAGTTCTTGTTTAGAGATAGATGGTTGCACTTGGGGGACCTGTTCATCACGATTGCTATTGATTGTGAGGTTTTGGTATTCCTTTGAGTTCTTGCTTAGATATAGATGGTTGCACTTGGGGAACTTCTTTAGGAATAGCTGTTGATTGCAAGGTTTTGGCATTGGAATTTGTTGGTGAGGATGGAGTTGAAGGGTTAGATGCTTTATCTGAGTTGGTCATTGATACAGATGGTAGGTCTTTGGGTAGTAGAGAGGCTTTCGAGGAAGAGGCTTGTAGCTGTTTGCGTCCTACATCATAGAAATCCATTAGGGTTGGATCCTCTTCCTTGCAGTATGGTATTGTCAACTTTGTATTGTTCATTGTTTGTTTAAATTACCCCAAACATGGCATGTTCAAGTCTTGTGTGAATGGAATTCTTTCAAGATGAGCCGTGAGTGTTGGTTGACCTAACAAATCTCATAACTCGAGGGTCATGAGATTATGTTCTCGTTGTGGATAAAGCTGTGCTTAAAGTGTGGTGATTTTATTGTAAAGTTCAAATCCAACCATAACTCTTGGGATATTCTAAGTAAGATATGTTGGAAGTTCCATCTCCTCCAAGGTCTCTTCCTCCTGTAGTAAGAGAAATTTCACAATGCATGCAGGAGTATTCAAGGTGACTGTTTGCATGTATTTGTTAATTAAATACCATGGGTCACGTACCCAAGTTCATTAGGACCTCAATGGAAGGCTTCTTGGGCCCTTTTATTTGGCAGTTTAAGGGAGTCAAACCTTTTCTCTTAAGAAGAAACGTTTTCTAATTAGAAGCTTCAAAACGGCTACTTTGTTCGAATTTGAATTTTGGAGGAAAAATGAAATTTAAAATCTAGCGGATAAAACCATATCATGTAACATATCTATGGAAAGCTCTTGATGCGTAGATCACGGATCTATAATCTCTGCTCAAATCGGAGCTTGTATGTAGAAGTTATGGAGGTCCGAAAATTGTGAAATTGCCCCCTCCCCCTCTTTTTGGAGAAAAAGTGCACCCTTTGACCACTCTTACACCTCTCTTAAAAACCCAACATTTCAGTCCACATGGCAACCCCCCATTGGGCTATTCCTTAATCACCTTGATTAGGCTTGGGCAAATTAAAGGGCCCAAAAAGACCCCATTCACTTCCTAATGCTACCCAAAGATCACATCATACTCAAGGGGATCTGGGGTAACATGGAATCTAAATTTCACATTTCCACTGATTGTTTGAGTAGCATAGCTAAAGCAACCAAGAACTTCAATGTTTTGTCCATTGGCACCTCTTACAAGACCATTGTCTTTAGGGATGATTTTAAGTTGTCCTAATGAAACCCAAGTGTCTATTGTCATGATGTTATGACTAGCTCGAGGGCTAATCAATGCGCACTTGTGCTTAACATCATTGCCCACCATAAGAAAACCTAACCATACCATGAGTTTCAGCATCAGTTCCCATTTCGGTTTCATGTTTCCATTCACTTTCATCCTCTTTTTGGCTCAACTTTTTCAAGAATGCCCAATGTGTACAATGGCACACTTGGTCCTTTGACAACTTTAACTGAGGTCAGTTTGGAAACTTGCGAATCCTTATAGTCCTGTTCTATGTAGCTCTTGATATGTTGGTATAACTCATGGTGAGCCTTTAAGGGTGCAAGGGTTGAAGCTATGATAGCTTCACCACCACGAGAGAAGAGCACTCCTCCAAAAATGAGGGTTTGAGGGACTGCTTAAATTTTGTAAGGGATTCATCAAATTCCTCATGTGCTTTTTCAACTACATCATTCATGCAATCTGCCTCTAATGACTCTTCTTCTCTTGATGAGTTCATTTCTATAGAGAGTGCGTCTTCCTCTTGAAAGTGGAAGCGATACTCCTCAGTTTTTGTATGTTGGTTGCATTTTCAGGTTTGACATTAATTATAAGGTTTAATCATAACCGGTCATTTTGTATGACACTCAACAATGCTAAGCATGCTTTCCTGAGCTTGCTTTTTGCGTTCTGCATATGTCATGTGATCATAATTTTCAATTTGGGGTGGTTGGGCAAGTTCTAGTTTCTTGATTGAATTGTGAGGTGCACTAAGTGACGAGGCAAAACTTGTTTCGTCCGTATTAGAATTTGTTTCATCTTTTGACTTTCCTTGGATCATCAGGTTTTCATGATGTTTCCTCATGTAACGAGAACAAAATTTCTTTCGAGCTTTTGTATCATGTGTCGCACATGTGAGTTTTGGGGTTTGAGGGGTAGTCTTTGATGTCTATGCATTCGCATCATGTGTAGCTTTTGGGTCTTTTGGGGTTCGGTCTTGCATAGGCTCCTTTCTTTTCTTCTTTATTTTAACCTTGGTTTTGACAGTTTTTGTCCCTTGTTTTTCTTGGGTCTAAAAGGTTTTGCATCCTCTTTTGGTTTCTATTTTAAAACATTCTCTTCTACCCATTTCGGAGTGTGTTCCTTTGCATTCTTTTTGACTGTTTCTGGTGCCTTGGCTTGCAAGCGTGTAAGCACATTCAAGGGTACCATGGACAATTACCCATTTTGCACACTCAAGATGTTAAGAGTTGTATTCTGCGAGATAGGGTGCATTAAAGCAACTCACCTTCGGAAATCTTGGAATATGTGATCGATATCATATCGTTCACATATGGATTGCAAAGTGTCAGTGACTATGGGCATGGAAGTATTCCAAACTATGTAGTCTGCCACTTTGTGTGGCCCATGACAATAGAAACACTGAAGTGTTTGCTTAACTGTGTCTTTGACTAGTTTCTACCCTTTGAACAAATTTCTATTTGGGGCACGGGACGTCGAGGTTTTGAGGTAACTGTAGGTGAATAGGGACATTGGGGTGTGCCATGACCAAAGACTTTGCAATGTATGCAGTACTGAAAGATAGGCTTCGATCTCTTATATGATTGAATTTGACCCTAAAAAATATATTTTTCTAGTTTTTTTGCCTCTTGAATTGGATTAATCACCCCTTAATAACAAAATCAGTCAATTAAGAAAGACTAGTCGATTTCAAGAGTTTTCGAATGTTTTTGAGAAATTTTTTAAATGATTAAGCTACTCCTAATACTTATTAATATTCTAATGCATACAAATCAAACAAAAAACACACAAATCAAGCAAAAATTAATGATTCTAGCTCTATGTTTAACTCTAAAGAGAGCTAAAAGTCATAAAATTGCAATCCATTGCATTGTTTAATGTAATGGATGCAAATTGAGCCTAACACACCCTATGTGCACACTAACAAACACTAAAACTAGATTAAAACTAACTAAACAACACATTTAAGCCAAAAATTCATTCTTTCAAAACACATTTAAGCAAAAAAATCATTCTTTCAAAAGAGAGAGACAAAAAAAGCTATTTCTTACCAAATCACACATAAATCTCCATCAAAACCACATCTTTTTCATGGGAAACCATTAATCAAGACAATGGGAAATGAGTATGTGTAGATTAGAGAGCAAACAATGGAAAAAGCCAAGGGATGGCTCCCCAGCGCATCGGCGTAAAAAATGTTATGGCTCACCTAAACCCTCTCAAAACACATCCAACAAGAGGATCAAGTGAACCACAACTGTCATGAGGATCTTTCCATTGGCTGAGCTCGTAACCCTTAAGGACTCTAAGCTCCACAACTCCTTGAGAAGAAATTCCACCGTGCCTCCCACAAGCGTTGTCACACTACCACATTGCACTACGTGTACTTGTCACCTCACTTCACTCACACACACTCACTAGCATGGATTAGAGAGAGATTAGCAAGAGCAAGACTCTATTGCTGCACAATGGGAGAGTCCTTTAATATACATAAAAGCATGAAAAGCACATGGGAAGAAGCATGCAAGAATAGGTCCTACTTGAGGCCTATCCAGTTGATTCATTGTTGTCTACCATGCTCACACCTTTATCAAATTTATACCAAGGTTTTGCATCCATACTTCGACTGCGAGGGGTGTACTTTCAGGAAGACCTACATACAATGTTCGTTCAAAGGGTATTAAATGCCCTTTTTGTAACTTTTGACTTAACAAAAATGATAACTTTTTCTTTATAAAATTACGGTTTTTATTTTTAAAATGCTATTTAAAATCCCCTTCTATAAGTATATTTTTGTTTTTTTTTCCCTCAAAATATTGGTTTAAAAACCCCCTCCTAATAATGAGCATGTAGTAGACTTATATCTTAGTTTTAAAACCCCCCC
The DNA here is from genome assembly GCF_041138505.1 of Cibotium barometz. Classification (NCBI taxonomy): domain Eukaryota; kingdom Viridiplantae; phylum Streptophyta; class Polypodiopsida; order Cyatheales; family Cibotiaceae; genus Cibotium; species Cibotium barometz. The sequence goes on from NC_141110.1 coordinate 27,299,562, forward strand.
GAGACTTTGGCTCTCATAATGAAGGGTAACCCTAATACTACCCTTACCTTTGATGAGTTTGTTGCAATGCTCTTTCAAGAAGAGAAGTCTTGGTAAAACCAAACAAAGTATACGTATGGGAGAACAAGCATTTGCCACTAGTCAAAAAGATACAAGCAAAGCCTTTTCTCAAGGTGGCTATAAGCCAAAGGCAGAATCAACCCAATCTTCTGGCAAGGATGCAAGACAAGAATCCGGGTAATGAGAGAGAATGGTTGTGACAAGAAAAGGTCACTCAAAAAAACTCGTTGCAAATGCAATTAGTCATAAGAATTAAAATTACCAATGGAGGGAGAGTACACTAGTTCAAAAATGTTAAACGCTATACTGGATAGGAGATCTCACGAAGTTACCATAATTATGTATAGGAATACATCAACTAAATTAAAAAAATTCTTTTATTAAGAGAGAGTTTGAGTCTGAGAGATTTTATTATTATTGTTTTAATATTTTTCAAACAAGAGGAAATGCCTCACCAAGAAACCTTGGATAAAGACGTTAAAGAAGCCCTTCATAGAGCCCAACCAAAACCCTTCAAGGAAGATAAAAATAATTTGGGTGAAGAAGTAAAGGCTTGGATAGAGTCCATGGATGAGTATTTTGATGTGGTTACATACAATGAAAGAACTAAGTTTGTCCTTGCTTGCTTAAAAACATGAGGAATGCCCAGATTAGTTGGAAGAACTACTATCAGTCCAACCACTGGAACAAGAATTAGTTATCCTGGGATATTATGAAGGGACAACTTCACGAAAGGTTTTGTCCTCCAGGATTTAAGGAGGATAAAATAAATGAATTTTTTGAGTTAACCCAAAAAGGGAAGACCCCAAAGGAATACCACCAAGGTTTAGCTAAACTTCTCCTATTTGCTCCTATGATGGATGATGCAACTCTTCTCCATCAATTCGTTCAAAAGCTTAATCCACCTTTGAATAACCTAGTCCCGAATGTGAAACCATCCTCAAGCTATGGGTAACAGAAGGATTTGTCAAAGTTATTTCGAGAGAAGCTATTCAGAAGCACACCACCCCTTCCAAAAAAGGGTCCTATGTCTTAGCCAATATGCCTACAACACTCGTGACCAAGACGAACACACACTCGAAACAAAGTCAAAATCAGGAATCAAGGATAACTGGATTAGAGAGGAGGATTTTTTTCTCAACTGGACACACACACACTCGAAACAAAGTCAAAATCAGGAATCAAGGACAACTGGATTAGAGAGGAGGATTTTTTCTCAAATATCTATCATAGATGTGCCCTCTCCTACTGATGAACAACGCATTTAATTTTTTAGAGAAAATCGATGTTTTAGATGCCAACAACAAAATCATCAGAAGATGAAGAATTACCCCCCAACCAACTAGGATCATTTGATGAAGAATTATGCCAACCAACTAGGATCATCCCTAACTAGACTAAGAGGGAGGCCATTTGAAAGAAGAACTCTCCCCCAACAATTACCCTTCAAGAGTAGATATGGGGAGTGATGCATCTTGCTTTTTCATATCTGCAAGTGCCAATAGCAAGGCCATCTAAGGAAAGATTACCCAAAATAACCAGGAACCTATCCCCAAGCTTGGGAAGAAAAAATTCAATAGGATGGACCCATATCCAATTAGTCACTTTCAAGATTGATACTTTTTTCAATGTAATAAAAGAAGAGAAAATCTAAGCTTATACAATTAGATCTCTTTGTTGTATATAAATAGTGATAAATTAAAAAGAAGTTTTGTTTCCCTAAAATAAGTGGAATTATATATTCTAGAGAAATTTACCACGTGAATGTCATCCGCCACACCATTGTGTAGGATGTAAAGAGCTTGAGATGAGGACGCCTCAAAATTTTTTTAAGGGGAAAAGGATGAAAGATACCTCCTATTATTTCAAGATATAAATAAACAAAGTAGATTTATTTGATCATTTATTTTAAGAGGAAAAGATTAAAGAGAAGGGGTCAGAAGAGGAACACCCATAAATCTACTTAGATTAGTTCCATAGGCTTAGCATGCCCCGTCCAATCCCATGGGTCTAGCCTTCCACCCAACCACTAGGTCTATGGAGCTGGTGTTTCAATTAAAGATTATTGATTTGTACTTAGGTACAAGGGGTTTTTACTCCCAAGCCCTCTAGCCAACACTTGAGTATCATGCACACTTCAAAATATAGGCATACCCACTTCTTAAAACATTTCATAATTCAAGTATTACAATCTATATTAGCTTGTTAACTTGGTTTACTTAAATCTTTTACAACATACATTTAACAAAATAAAACATCATAAACATAACCATTGTAGCCTGGGAATTACCCTTCCAAGTCACTCGGGCATTACCCATCCAAGTTCACAATAATTCATACTTACTATGTACAACAATAGCACAATTCATTGAGCACTTTCACCAATCGATTTAGCCATAGTTATGCCAAGTAAACCGTCGTGACACAATAACTTGATCCCTTTTGGTGAATTTCTACCATGATCCACATGATTCAATTTAAGTATAATTATCCTAATTTATTCAAGGATTCGTCAAGGTTACCTTACTCTTTTCAAGGGTTATCCCTCTTCTAAGTATATCTTCATAATTTCTCACGATCACACAACAAGGGATTATGTTCCAATTTATCTACTTAACTTCCATCAGCTTTTTTAACCCATACACATTCTTAAAATGTAATACTCTATTACTCTAGGGTTTATAGAGTGTTAATCTACTAGGAGTAACTTAAATGTTTTTTCTCTAGGCTAGTTCCTTTTTCTTCCTCGCTTGATCTCAGCATTAGTGACTTTTCCCTTAGCTTATCTCTCTGGTTCCTACAGTTCAAAATTGATACAATTAACTCCTCTGCTCCCTGGTTATTTACAAAGAATCCTAATGTTCCAACCCTCTAATTGTGGCCTTATGGTCTAGTCTACTTCTAGAAGAATTTATGAAACATTAGGTCTAATGTTTCTCTTAGAGATACTAGCCTAAGTCACAAGGAAATATCATTAACATAGACCTCTATAGGTTCTACATATAGCCCTTAAAATTGAGCTCCCAAAATGTCCTTGTTGTTCTAACCTAGTTATCCTAAGTTCATGCATGCATATACACTATCCATACAATATAAACCATTCCTTACATTCTGATTCTCTCCCTATTATAAGAGCTATCCTTTATGGCATGCTATATCCTGCATATGATTCCCTAAACCCACCTCTCTACATCAAAGCCCATGACTCTATAAATACCTACATCATCCACGTATACGTACATTTACATGTACATATCACATCTCTCTTCAACTTCATATATAATTAACCTTATGTAAGAACATCCATGTCATCTTGTGTATTATTCACAAGAATCTTTGCACCCATGATCTTATATTTACTCATGGAAACGTAAGAACAATTTCACTTTGTGATCACCCATTGCTTGATGGCATACATGTTGACATGGGAAGGTGGAAAATAGATCAAGAGGTGCAAAGATTGGGTGCAATTCAGATAAGCAAGTACGCCCTACAACCACCCTACAAAGTGTAAACATACATGAAGCCTTTGTTGTGAACATGCATTCTTACAATATACTTGCTATGATATGTATTGTGTACGGTAATATAATTATATATATAACATTTTTCTCTTACAATATGTATTATATGTATAAGAGATTTGTATAAATACACAAACATAATTGGATGCACACTCATTATCTATTTGTGTTGTTATTGATATACTTACTATCTTAGCATAATATGGTCCATTATTATTTTTAATGGTTTAAAACACAGATAGGCATACAAATATTAGTCAAAAATTAGATAACACAAAATCTCAAGCTGATCTATATTATAACAAGCTAGTAAGTATATTTATACACTCACTATCTTAGCATTATATGGCCCATTATTATTTTGAATGGTTTAAAAGACAGCACATGGGCATACAAAATATCAATCAAATAACACAAAGTCTCTATATTATAACAAGTTACAATACTATTGTGGGCTTTCTTCTTCTAGATTCATCTTGCATACAAACTTGGCCCGCATCAAACAAGTTTAAAATAAAATTCACACAATGGCATAGACAATTCCTTTAGACCTAGCTTATTCACACATCCAAACGGAGCAACTCTCCAAACTTGTACATTGCCATCACACATAGGAAGTTGGTAGCCTAGTCCAGCCACACAAAAGGTGTCTCCAATTCCAGAATTGTAAAGCAACATGAAGAGCTTGTAAAGTAGTGGAAAGTGTGAGCAAAGAACACGAAGTAGCACATATGACCTTGTAAAGTAGTGGAAAGAGAGAGAGAGAGAGAGAGAGAGAGAGAGAGAGAGAGAGAGAGAGAAAACAAAGCAGCACATCTTATGGTGTTAGTGCTTCAACTCTTATGAAACATATTGTGGACCTGAAACATCCATATATTCAATATGATTCAAATAGAGGTAGATTTAAAAATCTTTTTCATTTCTTAATGATACCTAGCACTAACGAAAATCACGAGTGTTAACACAAAACCTGAAAACTATATATAATGTACTTTCCCACAAAAACTATTCTCAACCTGTATCAAAAGGGTCCTCACTAATGTTCACATAAGGGCACTCACCCCACAAACTATATACAATGGAGCTGCAAAAACCAAAGCTGAATCAATTCTTGTTGCGATGTAGATTTAAATATTTTAAATGTTTAGTATGAAAATTCATGCTTACTAGTATAAATTCCAATATAATAGATCTAGAAAAAACACTGCTCTTTTGGGAACCTACCCATGATTATTACATTAACACCCTATGTTTTAGGGTAAAACAGATGACATGGAATTTCTACCTTGGCATGAGAGGAGATATATGGCAATTTTCTTCACAGGCCTTTCTGGGGACCCCTCGAGTCTATGCATCTGGCTAAACCCATTTGGAGTCAGTGAGAGAGACTTCTCCCAATATAAACTGATTCTTGAGGTAAGTGTTATTAATATTCCATAAATATGTATTTGCCAAACGACATCTCTAATGACTCTTTCGTTTGTGCTAGTTTTTGTGATATTAGTGCATGAATGTAAAGGCGACAAACCATGGTAGATGTTGCTTACCTTTGATTGTGTTCCTTCGACACCATACCCGAAATAAGGCATCTATGTCTAGCACTTGAATGATGTAATGTGGGATGAAGTATTTGTAACAAATGATACAAGAGAGAGCATCATGACTTATACGCTCTCTATCAAGCTCCAATCAATAGAATGAGATAAACCCGAAATGGTGATCCGCACACAAACGGTTGTTGGTCTCACTAACGAGTCACAGAAGAGACCTCTGGCTTTGAGTGTAAAGAGCTCTAGCTCAGATTCCTCTTGTCAAAACTTGCTTGGCCTATGTCTTGTATTGATAATCCAAAAATCTTGCCCATTAAATGGTCAACCAAAAACAAAATTCATTGGATCCCTTAGCTTGTGAATGGGTATTAAAATGTGTTAAGGCAAATCACTCAACTCGAGGTGAAGGCCTTCAAGGTATTTCTCTTTTACCATTTTCAAGTCTTGGATTGCTTGGGATATCATTTCCATATTGAGAAATGCCAAAGAGGTGCTACTTAACTACATTAAAGAATATATCTTTGTGGCCTTCCCATAAGCCAAGGCCAATTAGAGTCAATTTTCTTCCCAAGGAAAGGAGACAAAACCTTTGGGAAACTTGTAGAGAAATTCAAACAATTACTTCTCATTCCTTGGAAACAAATAGGCATTTGTTTCATCTAACAAGATCTCTCTCTCTCTCTCTCTCTCTCTCTCTCTAGATACCTAGTATGATGTCAAAAATCCTCATTCCTTTTTCAATATGATTGAGAAGAGAGGCTTTTTTTTTTTTGCGAGTGGTGTATGGGAACAAATTATGGTGACTTGTCTAGTGCTTGTGGGAGAAGAGAGGCTTTTTTTTTTAATCGAGTGGTGTATGGGGACAGATTATGGGGACTTGTCTAGTGCTTGTGGGAGAAATGGAGTGCTCATTTAGCGCGCATTTTTTTTGCAAGTGGTGTGTGGGGACAAATTATGGTGACTTGTCTAGTGCTTATGGGAGAAATGGCGTGCTCATTTCGTGTGCATGCCTTGGGGGGGGGGGGGAGGGAGAGAGAGAGAGAGAGAGAGAGAGAGAGAGCATCTACTAGCGCCTTACAAAAGACAAAAGGTCTATGAGAACAAGATCGTACATAAAGAGTTGACTTCAAACTTTGTGAGAGAGGATGGACCATTAAACCCCTCTCAAATTTGAGACTTCATTGGCAAAAGTTAGTACTTGCAATTAATATTTAAGTCTTTCAATACTTGTTTCTCATAATAACTCAACACGGCCTCAAAGTCGAGAGTAATTCTTACACATAAATGTATAGGGAGGTACTCGCAATAAATTCCTTCTTCAACCACAATTCTTCTTCACATGACACATTCTCTAGATTGTAAAGCTACACAAATCACAACTAGATGTTTTACCTTGCAAACCTGTTCACTACGCATAGTCTCATAAAAAATTTAGCTTCATAGCTTCTTCTTCTGAACCTTCCTCTCAAAGTGAACATGCATGATGAGCTATCTTGTGCACCGTGGTGTATATCTTTTAGCCAAGTTGTGAACATTTAACTTTTAGAAAAGTCCCATCCCCCAACATGGTTCTTTGGTTATGGACGATCGAATCCACAAAGGCAGACATTTTACAACCACGAAGGTCTCACCACATGTTCAGTTCACCCCAAGAAAAAACCCTAAATTAGCCACATCCGCAAAGGAGGAAAACAACATCTTATCAAGGTGTTGATAAGACAAAAACAATATGTACATTGACAAGCTATTTTCTTCATCTGTATACAGTTTAGGTTCATGACTTAACCGATGTAAAGACAACAATGACTCGTTCTAAAGGATCTAAGTATGGCAAACAAAGCAAATCATAAAATGGGCTGGAAAATTGAATGTTCAAAACGCCAAAGAAACATTTATTATAATAATACAAGTATGTCAAAAGCTCAACCAACAAGCAAGAAGTTGCTTTAGAGCGTCTTCAAAATGTGTAACCTACTACTTCCTCTTTCATACATATGCTTTACTATGATGTAAAGCGGCTAATAGATTCTTCTGCAGGAAAGCAAAAGAGGGGCGGCAACCTTAGAAGGAGATTGTAGGGAAGAAGTCAACCTCCAAATACTCTAAGGGAAGATGGCAACTCTACGTGCTTTAAAATAGGTCAGGTCAAACGCCTAGTGCAAACAGCCTGTAATATCTAAGCTCTAGAGGAACAGAACCAAACTGCTGTGAAGAAATATCCCCGTCACCAAAATTGCTCGACACATGTTACATAATTTCCATGCTCGACTGATTGCAAACCAAGCTCCGAGTAGTGCCATTGCCATGATTTTTAATCATTCTTATAATTTATAATTACCTTTATTAATTGTTCTTATGTGGTTACCACCAGCGACTTGCAAATGGACTTTTCCCTCTGCTTTATGAACATGCATTCTCATTCATATTGGCATTCAAAAAGCAACAAAAACCCCTCGCCCCATCAAAGCCGACAGTATTCAAAGCTCAAGTGGCAAATTCAGATGGCTCAAGAATAGGGAAACCAAAGACATGGAAGATTACGATGCAAGCACTTATTCAAGGTTGCCCTGCACTTCTTGGCCAGAGTCCTCAAAGTGGTGGTCAAGGCTTCACATCTATACCGCAAGGAGCCCACAAAACCACATACTGTTATGGTTGATCATGTGATGTATAGCCACAATGAAGGCGTTGCGAGTCAATGAGTGCTACCAAATGGGTCTCGCAGAATTTTGACCAGACTATTGTAAATTGAAGCACACTGGAGCACCCTCAACATGAAACAAATATAAGGGCTTAAGCCTCCCATGCTTAGCACATAGCAACCCAACATTGTGGCCATTGCCCCCGAGATTATTTAATAAGATGGTATATGACAGTTAAAATTCAAGGGTCCAACACTAGGAGTGTGTTATGAGAGTTCAAATTCACATATTACGGAGACTTTGCTTCTGAAGTCTATCATGTACGGGTACCCTAACACCACAGAGTATACACTTAACAAGCAAAATATCCTAATTGAAAGGGCCAACACTACGAGTGTGTTAGCGGCGTCGAGAAGGCGAATGCCTATCATTGCGGTGCATGGACTGCAATGCATCATGGGCCTGTGCCCAAGCCCTCCGCCTTGATTCTAAAACATCCTCCCTATACTCTTGGCTATACGGCGATCTTTGGCTTGGAGTGGATGGTGACTGGTATGGCCGTAGACTATGCATGGGACTTGGTCTAGAGCCTGAATATAGGCCTCCTAAAGGTGGCAAGGTGTGTGGCTCATCGTACGAGACATTTGGACTTTTCCTTCCAGAATCAGATGACGATCTACCCAAGTGAGGGCTCCTAGCTGAAGCTACTTTTCCTGACCTTCCCTGCGCATTTGGCTGCCAAGGAGAGGTTTTGCTATACACAGAGACACCTTCATAACTAGGAGACCGTGTCTTTGAACCTTTTAGGTAAGAGTCATGACCAGTGCCAGGAGGGCCTTCCCAATCATCGTTTCCTGTATACACAATGCCATCAGAAGTAAGAGCTGCTGCAGAAAAACTAGATGAATGGCCAGTCCTGCCCGTTACTCTGTAGGAAGAACGACCATGACCACTAAAATCTGCTGGTGAACCCCAGGTGTGTCGATCTGCATCATCAGGTATAGGAGCATTCACTCCAGGGAAGCAAATTATCTTCTTCTTATTGATGGATTTTTTCCTCCCATACTCCCCAACAATCTCCCCATCCTCCCCTATGAAACTGCCTTCTGCACTATCCTCACTTGTACCAAAGATAGTGATACCAGATGGTTCATCTTCTTGATCTTCTGCAGGTACAAACAAAGCAAATATTATAACAGCATGACAAATACCTTATTAAGCTTTGAAAGACACCAAAACGAAAAAGGGTTTTTTGTGTTAAAGACAGCTCTTCATAATTATGTTTAAGAGGATGACTTAAGCATCTTAATGTACTCCTTGGCTAACTAAAAACTGGTTTCGTTTATCATTGATTTCTCTTATTTACAGATGCAAACTAATTGAGTTGCTATCTGTATTGTTTGGCCCTATTCTTATGTTTGATGCAATCTTTCAGTCTTGAAAAGCAAACTTTTTGGATGAATTGTCTAACCCTAACCTGCCACTTTCTCTCTCTTCGCCAGCGCTTTCTCTTTCTCTCTCTTCGCTACCCTTCCTCAGCCTCCCATTTCTCTGCTGTCTTTTGTGCCTTCCGCACTTGGGCGCTGCCCCTCCGCCTCCCATATCCAACCCACCCTTCCTCAGCCTCCCATTTCTCTGCTGTATTTAGTGCCTTCGGCACTTGGGCGCTGCCCCTCCGCCATGCATATCCAACCCACCCTTCCTCAGGCCCCCAAGGCAGCAACATAATTTTCTCTTATGCCCCCAAGGAGGCAGCAGCATAACCCTCTCTCTCTCTCTCTCTCTCTCTCTCTCTCTCTCTCTCTCTTGGGCTCTCTGCAGAAGAGCTACCACTCTGAGCTTCAGCGTCATCATCTGCCTCCCCTTTTGGAGTACAATGGCACCTGCACCTACCCAATCATCCAAATGGGAGGGCTTCTATGGCAAGTTGACCGACATCACAGACAAGATGGAAAAACGCATTTAAGGACAGAAGGAGAAGAGTGTGCTAGGGGATTTATCAAAGGACGGGTTGAAAGTGATCAAGGACATAATGGTATGGCAAGAAGACACGTATTTAGGTGAAATCAAAGCATTACGAGAGGAACGGTCAACCATGCAAACGGAGATCTCTCAACTTAAGGAGAATGTGCAAGGGATTAAAGAATGGGAAGATGGAGAGATCAGCCCTGACATCGAAGAAATCAAGACAGAGCTCAAGAAGGGGTTTGCTGAGGTGGTGAAGGAGGAGGTGAAGGTGGAGACAACTAAGGTGAAACAGGAAACATGAGGTGAAGGACGGGACAGCTTAAGCAGAAGGTGCAAGGGATTAAAGAACGGGAAGATGGAGAGATCAGCCCTAACATCGAAGAAATCAAGGCCGAGCTCAAGAAGGGGTTTGCTGAGGTGGTGAAGGTGGAGACAACTAAGGTGAAACAAGAAATTCAATCAATTCCAATCCAATATATATATATATATATACAATGAAGAGGGCTAGAGGCACAATCCCTCCCTCTTGAATTTGTCTTGATCACAAGACGTCCATATCTGTACTTCGTCTGGACCAACCACTTTCTAATAAGCTCGAAGTATATCTCGATAGTCCTTGAAGTACTTCTTTGGCATCCGTTTGGCATCCAATAGCGAATAATTCTCAAATTCCAAGAGAAACTTTCTAACCAGTCTTCCTTCTTTTTCTCACTGAATGAGACTCAATCTGTTCTCGCTTTGCCACCCCTGGCAGATCCTTCAATACAAGCTCCTCTAGGAGTAACCCTATACATGATTCGAATAAATTGTTAAGGAAGCATTATGTGTCCTCCAATGATCTCAAAGGTCCAACCGATAACATAGATCGTTGATCTTTCTTGGTATCTTGTATTGGTCCACATACCATCATTTCCATTTCCAGACTTCGGCAATCCAAAGATAAAATCCATAGCAATACTCTCCCATAGAACATTCAATGGGTGCAATTATCCTGCTAGCTTTTGTCGGTCAAACTTGTCCATCTAACAAAACGAAACATTCTTGAGCATAAAACTTAATGTTCTTTCTGCTAGGCCAATAGTAATAGCTTTTGAGTTGTAGACACTTTGTCTTCAAGTCCTTTGTTACACATAAACGGGTTTCCGTCATAAAAGAATCCTCCTTGATGAAAAGAAAAGTCACAAAATTTCCATTATATAATTTGGTCCAACTTAAGATATCCCTGAGATATATCTCCATATAGCTTGCGTGTAAGCTTGATAATATAATCCACAATATCCATATGGAAAGATTGCTAAATGTGTGCACATAAAGCCGATTCCATACTTCCAATATAAATTTTGTGAATTCCTAAATCCTTAGACCAAGCTGTCTATTGCTCATGCTCTTGCTTCATAGCCTATGAAGTGGCTGGTTATGCTTAATAGCAATGATGGTAAGAGTGGTCCCCATTTGAGATCTTTTCTCTTCCTCATTGATAGAAGGAAGCCTCCGCTTCCAAGGAAGCCTATGCCCTGATACCAATGAAACTCGCGGTGCCCGGGGGACTAGGACCTTTGATACACTTGTTGATACCATCAATGCATATTAAAACATTTAGACATGGCCATAGCTTTAACACATATCCATCATCACTTTGCATAAAACACAAAAGCTGGACGAAACATCCACAAATGTTGAAAATGGAGCTTGCACATGTGACACCGCATAGAGGCCGGAATGGGCCGAACCCCCCTCCCCCCCCCCCCCCCCCCCCCCCCGGGAGTATATTATTACCCAAGGGGACCTTTCACATGAGACACCGGCCTGGCCTCATGTGAACATGGCACAATCTAGCTGCTCTATGGAGTGACAGTCTCATAGAAGTGGCACCAAAAATGGAGATGGACCAAATGGGTGGCCAAATGGTGACAGAATGACAATCGGGATCCACCTCAAAGGAAGAAGTTTAAAGACTGATCCCCATCAAGAGTCGAGTCTCAAGAGAAGGAGCAGAGTGAGGACAAACCTCCACTCTTTCAAAGAAGATTGTCGCTTAAGCAACGCGAGGAATACGCCAAAGAAGGGAAGTGTTTCCAATGTGGAGTTTCCAATGTGGAAACAAGAGACATATAGCTGCAAATTGTCCTGACACACCAAAGCAAGAAGCCAAATAGATCGAAAGATCATCAGATTGGCATCTTGCCAGGAAGTTTGTCAAAGAGGAGATTGCATTGGAGCAGTCTTGTACCATGAGGGCCATTTTGTGGCTTATGAAAGTCTTTGATGAGGATTTCAAGGATTGTGGAAGCCCAGCGGGGCGTGCTATGACAGACTCAACCACGTGTCCAAGAGATAAAGATATAAAGAGAGAGGAGAGAGAAAGAAGGGAATGGGGATCTTGCACAGTACACCACACTGAGCGGGGAATAGGCCCCCCCCCCTCTTAGGAATTTATTCAAGAACAATCACAAGGACGCTGGCCAGGATCAATACATTCAATGAATACAAAACAAACAAAAATGTCGAAGTAGAATCCAAGTCGATGTCGAGGCACAAGATCTCTAATGTCGAGCACAACACGGGGATGACCCACAAGTATCTCTCATCAGGCTAGTACCAAATCCAATATCTAAATCCGATGAATCCAAGTCCAATGAATCCAAATCCGAATCCAAATCCAAATCCAAGTCCAAGTCCAAGTTCATATCCAAGGCCATGGCCAAGTCCAAGTCCAAGTCCAAGTCCAAATCCAAATCCTAGTCCAAGTCCAAGTCCAAGTCCAAGTCCAAAAATCATTCGCTCATCCCATGAGTAATCTCCACAACTCCTACAACCTTGTTGATGAAGAAAACCATGCGAAAGCTCTTTCTGGCAAGAAAACTGATATAAAACCTGTTTTAATGGTTTTTGGGCGATAAAAACCTCCAAAAAGTAGTTCTTAGGGTTTTTAGAGCAATTTAATGGTTTCTAAAATTTTGAGGGTTTCTAAAATTTTGAGTCCGCACATGTCCGTACAGCTCCATACACGCGTCCGTATCACCCATGAATATGCCCATACAAGCCTAGGACTGACCGTACGTTTGAAAAGCAAGTTGTAGGTGTTGATGGCGAAGAAGAAGCTCTCCATGATCATAATGATGCCCACACACACTCCAGGATCTCCTTCGTGATGCTACGAGAGAGATTCAAGCCTTTTTATACTTGAAGAGGGCTTTGGTTTTTGCCAAAAGCTTAACCAAGCTTTTGCTTTTGCCTTTTTTCCTTTGCTTTCCACTTTATAATAAAATATTACTCACTTTTGTCAAAGTTCTTTAACTTTGCTTTTCTAATTTCAGGGCCTTGCTTTTTGGCCCTGGAGCTGTTTTTTGAAAAAACGCCTTTTAGCTTAATGGTCCGGCTCAGCCTCCTCTTTCCAATGGTATCCTTGGCTTGTGGTCAACCTTGTTTGGCTTTTTGCTTTTTCTTGCTTTTTGACCAAGAATGATGCTTTTTCTTAATCAAACCTTATGGACCCTATCTGTCACCATTGAGCTATCTAATGGTCCTCTTATCTTCTTGTGTGAGCTTTGGGCTCTGGATGAGCATACTCCGTAGTGGTGCTCCATCGCTAGGACTGGCACGGCGTGATTCGTAGTGCCAGGGACGGGTGGATTGCACACGGTGTATGTTTCTGGATTACCACCGCTAGGACTGGCACGGCGTGATTCGTAGTGCCAGGGACGGGTGGATTGTACACTGTGTGTGTACCTGGAATTGACTTTCCGGTGGGCCTGTTTGTGCCCAGAAATGTCAAGTATTGTGCAAGTACATGAACGGAGATTATCCTTTAACAATGTTGCATTGTGCACTCATGTTTGCCTGCCTTTGAAATGTTTTCGCGTGAACTGGTTTCGTTTGCATGCCTGACATGTGTGTCTAGCTCAGGGGTCGGGGACGCCCTCCCGTGAGCCGTGGAATGCCTTGTCTTCTGACAGGTTTTGTGGCGTGTGAACAGGTGGGAAATCCTTATTTAAATAAGAGTTTTAAGTTATAAGCCTTATAACTTACAGGTTTCATACTTCATTAAAAGTAGGTGGACACTTTATAAGTGTGGGCACCCTCTTTTGGCCTGGGCACCCTTTTATAGCATGTGGGGTGGGGGTTGGCCACCTACCCCACCTACCACACCCAATCTTTTGCATGGGAGGAAGGCGCCTCACTTCCAGCCCTCTCCCTTGCATTTTGGAGGAAGGAAAACACAATTGTTGGCTGGGATTTAGAAAAAAACAGGCTGGAGCACTCATTGTTCTCATGAAACTGGTCGTACAGCAGGTACAGCAACAGGTACAGCAGGTACAGCAGGTACAGCAGCAGGTACAGCAGGTACAGTACCTTCATTAATTGCTGATTCTGGTCGTACAACAGGTACAGCAGGTACACCAGCAGGTACAGCAGGTACAGTACCTTCATTAATTGCTGATTCTGGTCGTACAGCAGGTACAGCAGGTACACCAGCAGGTACAGCAGGTACAGTACCTCCATTAATTGCTGATTCTGGTCGTACAGCAGGTACAGCAAGTACAGCAGGTATAGTACCTTCATTAATTGCTGATTCTGGTCGTACAGCAGGTACAGCAGGTACAACAGCAGGTACGGTGGCTCCAGAAGATTTTCATCGCGAAGAATGGGGAATTCTCCTGCTCTCCTATGTCTGGACTCCTCTTCCATTCACCGAGTCAACTCCGTGAGGGTGCCCCATCGCTAGGACTGGCACGGCGTGATCCGTAGTGCCAGGGACGGGTGGATTGCACGCGAAGTGTGACTCTGGAAGGTGCTATGGACGGGGCAGCCCTTGGTGACTGCAGACTCGGCATCAACAAACATGTTTGGGTTTGATACTTTGTTTTCATTGTGCATTGCTTATTGGAAATCTGGCCTTGGGCCCGTGTACTTGTAACAAATTCTCCCAAGTAATAATATCATTTCCTTGGGGGGGGGGGGGGGGGGGGCCGGCCGTTCCGGCCTCAGTGTGGTGTCATCTATCTATGCTCAGAGTTGTTAATTACTTTTTTGCTATTGTCTTTTAAGAGTGTATATTAAAGTGCTAACTGGAGAAGTGAGTCCAGGAAGGGGTGACCCCTGCTTGGGTCTCGTTTCAGTGGTATCAGAGCACGGATCTTCCTTTTTCTACATTGGGAGACGATCCAAAGGCTTCCTGACCACTCTCCATTAGTGACTTTACTCTTATTATGGCTAGCCAAGCAAGTAGCAAGGAAGTGCCAAATTCAAAGGGGCACTCCAGTGGAACACAATCAAGTGGACGGATGCCTTATGCCCGTGATCATGTATGGTTGGGACAGCCGTCCCGTGGCAAGGAGAAAATGCAGGAGCAAGAGCAAGAGCCAAGTGCCATGAATGCAGAAATTCAGCGTATGCGAGAGCTTCTCCATGCCAG
The DNA here is from genome assembly GCF_041138505.1 of Cibotium barometz. NCBI lineage: Eukaryota > Viridiplantae > Streptophyta > Polypodiopsida > Cyatheales > Cibotiaceae > Cibotium > Cibotium barometz. The sequence goes on from NC_141110.1 coordinate 27,314,722, forward strand.
GGAGATGGAATTGGCCAGCCTACGTGAGGACCCACACATTCAACAAGTGCTAGATGCAAAGAAAAAGGAGGCAACCGTCTTTTAAGACTTTGAGGCTTTGGCTCGTGGATCAGGGCTGAAACCTCGTGAGCTAGCTTTTTCATTCTTAGTGGATAAGGGTGATGTATTGCAGGGCCAGGATGGGGAGCTTGTTATAAAGAGATCTCCATTGGTGGACATGCCTGGGATAGCCTCTCCAAAGCTGAAATCTGCTGTCCACAAAGAGGAGCCTTCCATTACATCCCAACGTGATTCTACCTTACATGGGAGGCATAGCCATGCCTATGAAGGTAACATTACTTCTAGAGATGATCGTTACAAGCCTCATTCTTCATCATTGCAGGTTTCTCATGGGCTTAGAGAGCACCGACATCCCCGTACTACTACTTTACCTGTTGAACTCTCCCATGAAGAGCCATTTCTTCATGCTCCCATCTCCACATCCTCTCCGGATCATGCTTATGCTGCAAGAGAAAGTGGTGGGGCTACACACATGCATGCAGGTACAGCACATGGTTCACGTCCACGTATGCCACCTAGGTATGCAGGAGCATCTATGGATGCCAGGGCTGATCCACATGAACGTGGAATCAAGAGGACTCACGGGGATTATGAGCATCATGTTCATAAGCAAAAGGAATTCAAAGCCGGGGACAAATCCGTCAAGTTCGAGACATATCATGGTGAGTTTGATGCTTCCAAGGTTATGTCATTTGTTTCCCAATTTGACATTGCTTTTAGTGATGAGGATTTTTCAGAAAAGCCCAAGGTGAGGCATGCCAGCATGTTCTTGAAGGGCACGGCCGCTCATTGGTGGCTTGCAGAAAAGCTCTCAGGCACTCCCGTGGACACTTGGGCTGAATTCAAAACTAGATTCTATGCCCAATTCTTACCCCCTAATGCCAAGAAGAACATCCGCAAGAAGTGGGATTGGGTTAAGCAGAATGAAGGTGAGTCAGTTCATGCTTATGTATCCAAGTTTTGGAAAACACTCTTGGAAGTTTCCCCTATTATGCAGGTAAATGATGAGGAACGTAAGAGAAAGTTTGAATCGGGACTCCAACCGGTTTACCAATCGGGCTTGGAGTTGTACCCAAACCACACTCTACAACAGCTCATTTCAGCTGCTTTGGCCACCGAACAATTGGAGCAAAAGCTGAAGCAAAATTATAGAGATGGACATGCTCAAAAGGGGAAGGACAAGGCTGTCCCAAATCTGCATAAGGGTGGACAGCCACCAAAAAGGGACTCCAATGAAGTTAAGGGAGCTCCAAAAGCTGAAAGTACCTCAGAGAAGAAGCGTCCCAACAAAAGGCCTAACTATGGACTTACTCCGGAACAAAGGGTGCAATATATACGTGACGGTAAGTGTTTTTCTTGTGGTAGTAAAGATCACATGGTCCGGCAATGCCCAAAGAAAGCAGGCAAAGAGGATGCAAAGGAAACCAAGGTTAATGTGCATATGGTGCCCGATGTACAAGGGGGGACAGCCCATGATGCTTTGGATAGGATGGTATGCAAGGCATGGGGACAGCTCAAAGATCAACCTGCATTATTTATGTTTGATGATTGTGCCACGGACAACTTCATATCATTGGAAATGGCTACAGCATTGGGCATTAGTGTGGATGACATGGGACCGAAGATTGAGGCCGGAAGTGCATTTGTTGGCAAGCAAGTCAAGGTCACACCCCTTATTGGCAAGCTTCGCATGCATATTCAGGGATATTTGGACCATGAGAACTTCCTCATTGCACCATTAAATGGGTGTGATGTATTGCTTGGAAAGCCTTGGCACTCCCGTCTTGATCCTCGCAAGGCTTACAACACCAACCGGATCACATTTATGCATAGGGGCAAAGCGCATGTTATTGATGCCGGTGTGGAAGGGAATTCTATCCCTATTGTATCCCACATTCAAATAAATAAAGCCATGAGAAAGGGTCTTTGCTCGTACATGATTTTTGTTCGTGATAGAGTAGACCATGTTGATCATTCTCTTGATTCTCTCACATGTGATAGGCTGGAATTTTTGAAACAATATGAAGATTGCTTTACAGATTCACTCCCAGGGGAGCTACCACCACCACGGCCCGAGGATCATCGTATAGACCTTGTGCCTGGCAGTTCTCCACCAAATAGGCCGGCATACCGTGTGAGTGCATCACAGCAGGAGGAGATCATAAAGCAAGTCAATGAGCTCATGCAAAAAGGTTTGATCCGCCCTAGCTCTTCACCGTATTGCTCTCCCGTACTTCTAGTGCAGAAGAAGGATCTCTCTTATCGTATGTGTGTGGATTATCAGGCTCTAAATAAACTAACCATCAAGAATAGGTTTCCTATTCCTCGTATTGATGATATTTTGGATAGATTGGATGGCTCGGCATATTTCAGCCGAATTGATTTGAAGAGTGGATATCATCAAGTACGGGTAGTACCAGAGGATGTGCATAAGACCGCTTTCAGGACAGCATTTGGTTTGTACGAGTATCTTGTTATGCCTTTCGGTCTTGCAAATGCTCCTGCCACTTTTAACTGTATGATGGACAGGATTTTTAGAGATCATCGATCGTTCACTGGAGTTTTCTTCGATGACATCTTGGTTTATTCCAAGAGTGAAGAAGAGCACAGAAAGCATTTGGCCATAGTCTTTGAAGAACTCCGCAAGCATAGACTTCACATCAATGCTAAGAAGAGTGAGTTCTTCCTCTCCGAAATTCATTATCTTGGGCATATTGTTTCTCAAGATGGCATACGAATGGATCCCGCCAAGATTGAGGCTATCAAGAATTGGCCTGAACTCAAGTCAGTGCATGAGGTTCGTAGTTTTCTTGGGTTATGCTCATACTATAGACGGTTCATATGGCATTTTGCTTTGATAGCTGCCCCTCTTCATCAGTTGACAAAGAAGAAAGTCTCCTTTCAGTGGACTTCATTGGAAAGCAAAGCTTTCTATTCACTAAAGGATGCAATCATATCTGGGCCCGTGTTGATCATTCCTGACTTGCACAAGCCATTCTTTGTGGAATGTGATGCTTGTGGAGATTGTTTAGGTGCTGTCCTAAACCAGGAAGGACACCCCGTGGCATTTGAGAGCCGCCGTTTGCGTGATACGGAGCTTTCTTTGGGGATCTATGAGAAGGAGCTATTGGCAGTGATTCATGCATTGACCATTTGGAAGCACTATCTTTTGGGTGCAGAGTTTATGGTGAAGACCGACAACCAAAGCTTACGATATTTTCTCACACAAACTAAGCTCTCAGAGAAGCATATGCGGATGGCAAATTTCCTCTCTATGTTTCATTTTCAGATTGTGCATACACCGGGAAAGAAGAATGTGGTGGCCGATGCATTGTCTCGAAAGCCGTATGTAGCTTCTATCTCAATTGCCTCTCATGGAGACTTGTCGTCTATGCAAAATAAGTACCATATAGATGCTGATTTTTCAGATTTATGGGCTGATTTGGTGGCTGGTCATACTCATGCATCATATGTGATCAAAGATGGGTATCTCCTTAAAGATAATTGCCTTTGTGTGCTCACAGATTTGAGGCAAAAAGTGTTGGAAGAATGTCATGCTCCACCGTATGCAGGACATAGAGGTATTCTACCTACTACTCGTATGGTTGAACGCTACTTCTTTTGGCCAGGGATGAGGAAGGACATTGAGGCTTATGTACGTGCTTGCCTCATTTGCCAAAAGGTCAAGTTTGGTCGTCAGAAGTCTCCGGGATTGCTTCTACCATTGCCTATTCCCTCGCAGCCATGGGAGAGTATAGCTATGGATTTCATCATGGATTTGCCTCGCACTCAGCAAGGTAATGATGCTATATGGACTATCGTTGATCGGTTTAGCAAGCAAGCTCATTTCTTGCCGGTCAAGAAAACGATCAAGGCAGATCATATGGCAAAAGTTTTCTTATCACAGGTATTCAAGCATCATGGTATGCCTAAATCTATTGTGGGTGACCGTGATCCTCGAACTACCAGTCTCTTCTGGAGAGCACTTTTTGACAATATGGGCACAAAGCTGAATTTTTCATCCGCTTTTCATCCTCAAACCGATGGTCAAAGTGAAGCAGCAAATTCAGCCGTATTCGACCTTCTCAAATGCTATGTAGCTGATCAAAAGACTTTGTGGGAAAAGTATTTGCCACTTGTGGAGTTTGCATACAATAACACGGTGCATGCTTCTACTGGGAAGGCTCCCTTTGAGATAGTTTATGGCAAAGTGGTATTGCCTCCCATCCTACGTACTAAGGATGAGATTTTTGCTGCTGATGACTTTGTCAGGGACTTGGATGTTGCCTTTGCACAGGTACGGACAGCCATAGCCCGTTCTCAAGAGAAGCATAAGAAGGCTGCAGACAAGCATAGAAAGCATTTGGATGTCAAGGTAAATGATTGGGTATTGCTGAAATTCGAAAAAGCTAGACTCCGTAAGAGATCTGGTAAGGAGAGGATGTTTCCCAAGCTCTCATCCAGGTATTATGGGCCTTTCAAGGTCATTGAGCAGATCAATGAAGTTGCTTTTCGTTTAGCATTGAGATGAAGTGGATGAGTTGGAAGAGATTTTGCAACCAGAGCAGATTGTGTTTCATAAAGAGCGTAAGCTATCTGCAGGCAAGCTTGTAAGACGCTATTTGGTGAAGTTCAAGAACTATCTCCCCATTGATGCTAAGTGGGTTGATGAGGACTACTTCAAAGATTATCCGCAGCTTCTCCATGACTATTTGGAAGCTTTTCAGTTGCGGACAACTGTTTAGAAGACGGGGAGATGTCACCATTGAGCTATCTAATGGTCCTCTTATCTTCTTGTGTGAGCTTTGGGCTCTGGATGAGCATACTCCGTAGTGGTGCTCCATCGCTAGGACTGGCACGGCGTGATTCGTAGTGCCAGGGACGGGTGGATTGCACACGGTGTATGTTTCGGGATTACCACCGCTAGGACTGGCACGGCGTGATTCGTAGTGCCAGGGACGGGTGGATTGTACACTGTGTGTGTACCTGGAATTGACTTTCCGGTGGGCCTGTTTGTGCCCGGAAATGTCAAGTATTGTGCAAGTACATGAACGGAGATTATCCTTTAACAATGTTGCATTGTGCACTCATGTTTGCCTGCCTTTGAAATGTTTTCGCGTGAACTGGTTTCGTTTGCATGCCTGACATGTGTGTCTAGCTCAGGGGTCGGGGACGCCCTCCCGTGAGCCGTGGAATGCCTTGTCTTCTGACAGGTTTTGTGGCGTGTGAACAGGTGGGAAATCCTTATTTAAATAAGAGTTTTAAGTTATAAGCCTTATAACTTACAGGTTTCATACTTCATTAAAAGTAGGTGGACACTTTATAAGTGTGGGCACCCTCTTTTGGCCTGGGCACCCTTTTATAGCATGTGGGGTGGGGGTTGGCCACCTACCCCACCTACCACACCCAATCTTTTGCATGGGAGGAAGGCGCCTCACTTCCAGCCCTCTCCCTTGCATTTTGGAGGAAGGAAAACACAATTGTTGGCTGGGATTTAGAAAAAAACAGGCTGGAGCACTCATTGTTCTCATGAAACTGGTCGTACAGCAGGTACAACAACAGGTACAGCATGTACAGCAAGTACAGCAGGTACACCAGGTACAGTACCTTCATTAATTGCTGATTCTGGTCGTACAGCAGGTACACCAGCAGGTACAACAGGTACAACAGGTACAGTACCTTCATTAATTGCTGATTTTGGTCGTGCAGCATGTACAGCAGGTACACCAGCAGGTACAGCAGGTACAGTACCTTCATTAATTGCTGATTCTGGTCGTACAGCAGGTACACCAACAGGTACAGCAAGTACAGTACCTTCATTAATTGCTGATTCTGGTCGTACAGCAGGTACAACAGGTACAACAGCAGGTACGGTGGCTCCAGAAGATTTTCATCGCGAAGAATGGGGAATTCTCCTGCTCTCCTATGTCTGGACTCCTCTTCCATTCACCGAGTCAACTCCGTGAGGGTGCCCCATCGCTAGGACTGGCACGGCGTGATCCGTAGTGCCAGGGACGGGTGGATTGCACGCGAAGTGTGACTCTGGAAGGTGCTATGGACGGGGCAGCCCTTGGTGACTGCAGACTCGGCATCAACAAACATGTTTGGGTTTGATACTTTGTTTTCATTGTGGATTGCTTATTGGAAATCTGGCCTTGGGCCCGTGTACTTGTAACAAATTCTCCCAAGTAATAATATCATTTCCTTGGGGGGGGGCCGGCCGTTCCGGCCTCAGTGTGGTGTCATCTATCTATGCTCAGAGTTGTTAATTACTTTTTTGCTATTGTCTTTTAAGAGTGTATATTAAAGTGCTAACTGGAGAAGTGAGTCCAGGAAGGGGTGACCCCTGCTTGGGTCTCGTTTCACTATCCCCATGTCTTCTTCCACCTGTTTCGTGTCTGGGCATGGGTTTCATCACGTGAAATAGAGCTATGAGGGCCAAATAGTTACAGATTGTAGATATGGTGAGGAGATATTTCTTTTGGCTTCATGACCAACCTGGCAAGAAAAGCTAAGTATGCTTTGAGTTTGCAAAGTTGGTGCTTTTGCTATTCACTATGAAGTGTTTTTGATGTTCACTAAACCTTGTATAGCCATGCAAGGAGAAAGGTGGTGGTGTTTGCCTTGAGATGATTTCAGGGAAACATTGTTATGGCTCCCTTTATTTGGGATGCACTGGACTTATGAAACTCATGGTTCACATACCCTGTGTAGTGTTCTCTTGTCCTACATGCTCTCTTGAAGATTGTTTCTACCATGAGTGGATGGAACAATAGAAAGCAGATGGAAGGGAACATGGGCACTTCAAAGGGTAGTGTCGAGCACAACATACCATGTGTAGTGTTCTCTTGTCCTACGTGCTCTCTTGAAGATTGTTTCTACCATGTGTGGGTGGAACAATAGAGAGCAGATGGAAGGGAACATGGGCACTTCCAAGGGTATTGTCATGCACAACATACCCTATGTAGTGTTCTCTTGTCCTACACGCTCTCTTGAAGATTGTTTCTACCATGTGTGGGTGGAACAATAGAGAGCGGATGGAAGGGAACATGGACACTTGAGAGGGTAGTGTGAGTTGGTGGCCAAAATGCCTTTAAACTATGTGTAGTAGAAATGCTAATGAAACACCAGGCTATCTATGCTTGCGAGTGATTATTTTATCTTATTACTTAACCCATCTCTCATCCAAGATGTGTGGTCGGAGTACCAACATGGAGTGCAAGTGGTAGAGTGGACATGATGCCTGGTTGGCATGGGACTTATGTCTATGCCAAGGGTCATGTGGATTGACACCTCTTTATGTGCCTTGAGCATGTTTGTGCTCTAGACTAGCACCTGTTTCTGTGCCTTGAGTTATTGGATTATGGATTTGGATTTAATATCCCATGTTTGGACATATATTGTTTGGAGATACGGTTGGCCCTATGCTCGTATCTAGTATATTCTATATGGAGACATGGTTGAGTCTTATTGCCATGTCTAGGATATACTTATTTGACTCATTTTTGAGACAGTTGGTTCTTGTGCCTGTGTCTAGCATATCTTCCACGGAATTCTTGTCCATTTATTTTGGGACATGATTATGATATCTAGACTTATGGGACTGTTTTTGTCTCGCCCATTTACTTTGGGACATGATTTTGATATTGGTATTATGAAGACTTGTTTAGTCTCACCCATTGCTTTGGGACATGGTTTCTTTCAGTTATATTGGATTTTTGAGATTGTCTCGCCTCGCCCACTTGATGGGATATGATTGTATCTTCGATATATGGCTTGAAGCTTAAAGTTGCGGACAACTTTTAAGACGCTAGGGAGGATGTCACCAACCAGGGTATTTCCTGGTATGAAAAAGGTCTGGTGAACTCCAGAACGTCTAAAAATTTGGAAAGTACAAGCTTTGGAAATGGGAGATTATCCTAGAATACAAAGGATCACACTCCTAAAATCTAAGATGGTCACTATTTTTTGCCTGACTCCTATGGAAATTCTGTTCGCGTCATCACATCTGGAATTGAGCAGATACCAAGAGTTACCAAAGTGCCTATAACAGAATGTCTACCATATTTTTAAAGATAAAGTTTATGAAAGAACCCATCTCTTAGATTGGAACATGTGGCAAGAAAGTGGACCAAAGTGAGACAAGTGGCCTCACACTCGTCACAAAGTGGATCAAAGTGAGACAAGTGGCCTCACACTTGTCAATTCAACTATTGTGTGGCTCTTCACTTGTCGTTATAGCCTTCTTTTGCCATTTTAGCTCATGGGAGACCCAAATCTATAAATTGGAGTCCTCTCTCTCTCTTCATTAAATGAGACTCTCTTGTTGCACACCAGCCTCTACCACCGTTACGGACTGCCCTAATGATGGCTACTCTCTTTCTCTCTCTCTTGAAGGCTGCCCATGAAGAATACCAACTGTTGGGGACTATTTTGGAGGCTTGCATCGCAAAGAAATACTGAAGGCAAGGGTATTTAATCATTTTATTATGATTTCTAGCCATTGTACTTGTTGTATCAGCCACTATACTCGTACCAACCACTGCACCTGCTGTACCAGAATTTATACTCGATGTGCCTGTTGTACCAATCACTGTACTTGATGTACCAACCATTGCACTTGTTGTGCCAGCCATTGTACCTGCTGTACTAGCCATTGTACTTGTACCGACGACTGAATGGAGAGTTGTACTTGATGTACCAGCTCTATTGCATGAAGACTCGTGGTTTTTGGGGAAGAATCAGTACCCACCCGGAGGTATATGGATTGTATTATTGGCTCTGCATTTCTACTGCCTATGTTCCGGCTTGGTTGCTTCGTGTTGGACTCTGTTATGGCATTTGTATATGGATAATCCGGCATCTACCGTGGGGAGAGTAAGGCCCTCAAAGCTTGTACATGATATTATTCTCCTTGGGTACTAAAATACTCCAAGGGGGGAATCAGCCCATTCCGGCCTCTATTCGGTGTCACATGTTCAAGCTCCATTTTCAGCATTTGTTGATGTTTTGTCCAGCTTTGATGGATATGTGTTAAAGCCGTGGCCATGTCTAAATGTTTTAGTATGCATTGATGGTATCAACAAGTGTCTCAAAGGCCCTAGTCCCCCGGGCACTGCGAGTTTCAATTGGCCTTCAATGAGGAGCAGTTTCATTGGTATCAAAGCCCGGTCGTCTCTCTTTCTCAAGAGGAGACTGTGTTTTGAAATCGGAAGCAAACACAGACACTTGACTCAATGGACAGCCAAGGCAATCTGTCATGACCTTGTGAAATTGGTACAGCACAAGTGTGGGCATGGTGGTCGGTGAGCAAGATACATTTAATTGTTCATACTTGGGTGCCCGAACAAAAGGTTAATGTGTGGACATCCCCAAGTGTGAAGGGGTACCAAGGGAATAAAGTTTTTAATGTTTATAACCTTGGGTGGCCCCTAGGCATAAGTTTTTGGAAAGAGTGAGGCTGGCTGAAGCGTAGATTGGCAGGCGTGGGAGTTTCTGAAAGAAAAAAGCGCATACAAGCCGCAGGCGTGGAGAGCTTTTCTGAAAACAGGGCGTACAACTGACAGGGCTGCAGGGCTGCGCCTTTCTCACACTTGCTTATTGGAAGGGACTGTAGGCGGGCTGGATTGGACAGAGTTACGCAGGCTGGTTGGGCAAGTTGGAGGTAATGCACAGGGGCTGAACAGCAATTCCCTCTCCTCTTTGCAACTGGCTGGCTGCAGGTACACACGCATGCCCTTACTCTCTCTCTTCTCCCTCCTGGCGACTGTCTGACTGCAGAGGAACTCATGACTGAACTACACGTGGACTGAAGTATAGAGAAGTGCAAGGACAGACTGCACTTTCCTTCTCTCTATTCTCTCTCTTGTGGAGCGTGACAACTTGCAGGAGATATAGAGAAGAGGAGTGTTGCAGAGCAAAGACAGCCGACTAATGTTTCTTTCTCTCTCCTTTGCTTTTGGCAAGAAGATGGTTGTCAGTTGGGAAGTGTGAGTCGTGAGAAGGGAACACAAGGCTGGACAGCAGGTTCTCTCACAAGTTTTCTCCCTTTTCCAACTGGAAGACAAGAGGACAAGACAGTTCGGGGCTTTTCCTCGAGTCTTTTCTTCCTTGTGGAAACCGACATCAAGACTGTAAGTTTCTCTTTCTTTGTGAGCAAGTGGGACTGTAGGTGATGTCTTTTGAAGTCTCTCTTTTCACTGGCTCAAGACTGCTCTAGAGTGGTTCTCTCTAGCCCTTTGTGAGAGGACGGGTTTGGCGATTCAGAGGATGGAAACAGGACAAGTTTGTGGGCTGTATTGGATGAGTTTGTGGACTGGTTTTCATGGCTGAGATTATGGCAATGTGCATGGTTCAATCAGATGCTTCTTTAAAGCCTCATGGATGTACAGGCTTAGCAGATTAGAGGTGATAACAGTGTGGTGTTCTTGGGACACAAGGCTATGTAACCTCTATGCTAAGAAGGTCCTGAGGATTGGCACATTGGACTTGTAGACATACAAGCCATGGATAGCCATGTTGTAATCATCTAAATCTTTCCATTGAAATTGAATAAAGGAGTACCAAAAGGGGCGCCAAGCTTTGGGGCCAACAGGTGTCTTTCTCTTTTTTCTGTTTTGGAGCACTCTAGCTCTTGTTTATTTGATTAATTGTCTAGACTACAATTGGATTGGGTGACTGCTAGTCTACCGCACTTTGGTGTCTACCAGAGGCCGGTTTCACAATCCTTTGGAAGTGCCAAATTCAAGGGATCAATCAAGGTGCCTCTCGAGATTCTGATGCATTACAAGGAAGGCACAAGCCCCTTGAGAGGGTTTATGTGACAGTGCTTTGATGGGACAGCCATCCCGTGGAAAACAGCCTACATGAGAATGAGCCCGATGCATTGAGAGCTGAATTGGAACACATGAAGAAGCTTTTGGAGGCAAAGGAGCAAGAGCTGAAATTTTTGCATGAAGATCCTCATGTGCAAAGTGTCATTGAAGCAAAGAAAGCTGATGCTATGGTGGATATGACCTTTGACTCTATGGCTCGTGAAGTGGGCAAGAAGCCAAGCGAGGTGGCACTCTCCTATCTCATCCGAAAGGGTGATCTCAAAGAAGGAGAGGACAGGGTGTTAATGTTCAAGAATCCACCTCATATGAAGCCTGGTGACCCAGCATCTCAACGGTTGAGATCTTATATGCACAAGGAAGAGGTGTCAGTCACTTCTCGCCATGCATCTACTCCACATGGGACAAGAGGAAACAGGTATATGCATGTTAGAGCCAGTGAAAAGCATGATGGCCTAGTCGTTTCAAAGGATGTATTTCATGGTGAGAGCGGTTGGCATGCAAGCCGAAAAACTTTGCCCATTGAGTTATCTCATGGTGAGGCATTGCATCATTGAGGGAGGTCACATGCATCTCGGCCACAGATTCATAGAGCACATGCCACTGTGCCTCGTGAGACACCTTTAGTTGCTCATGAAGCCTATGTAGAGAGGGCTGCCCCATTGGATAAGGGGAAGAGAAAGAGGGAAGAACACGAGTCACATGCCAAAAAGCTCAAGGAGTTTAAGGCATGTGATAAATCTGTCAAGTTTGATGCCTTTCATGGGGAATATGATGCATCTAAAGTGCTAGCATTTGTGGGACAATTTAACATTGCTTTTAGTGATGAGGACTTCACTAAGAAGTCTAGACTCTAAAGTCCGACATGCAAACATGTTCTTGAAGGGGATAGCCGCACATTGGTGGCTCACCGAAAAGACCACCAAATATCCCATTTGTACTTGGAAAGAGTTCAAGGACAGATTTTATGCCCAATATTTACCTCCAAATGCGGAGTAAACTCTCAAGCAGAAGAGAGAGAGACTTGAGCAGAAAGACAATGATAGTGTGCAACAATATGTGAACAAGTTCTAGAAGGTCTTCCTTGAGGTTACTCCATTTATGCATCTCTTCGAAGATGAGTAGAAAAGGAAGTTTCGCTCCGGGTTGCAAATAGAGAGATATGAGAGAGAGAGAGAGAGAGAGAGAGATGAGAACTGTACACCGTATGGGATCCCGAATTACCCACTGAAGGGCCCCCTATCCCGTTACCGAGATAGTATTTGCTTTATTATCTTTAAAGAGACTGACGATAAGCCAGACGCAAGACCTCTGAAGACCAAGTGTTGGGCTGAACTATACACTGTTGTAGAAACACCAAAGATGTCCAATCTCGAGCCTATGCACTCTTCCCAATGGTATGAGGGAGGGATGCAAAGCTAGGGTTGAGAGAGGAGCTGTTTGGGACTGTTCCAGACTGAGTATGAATGTTGTAAATGAATATAAATGCTCCATTTTACCTTCACCAAGTGGCTGGGGCAAAACGATGAATGGATGAATGCTGAAAACTGTATGGATGCAGAAAAAGCAAAGTTTACTGATGGCTGAATGCTAAGAACTGTTGCGTTTGCTGATGAAGGGCTGAATGCACAAGCGTTAATGCTCCTCTTGCTGTAGGATGACACGCTTCTCCAAAACGCATGGGACTGAAGTGAATGCAAGACTGAATATGATGCGCCTGAATGTTGATTGCTGAATATGATTGAATGAGTGAATGATTATGCAAGGATTCTATTTATATGGACACATGAAGCCAGTCGGCTGGCTACTGAGCTGGCCAACTGCTCATGTCCAATAATACATGCATAAATGTGTATAAAATGCTAAAAATGATGGAAAAAATACCAGAAAAATCCTAGTAAATATCCTGATAAATACTGGATGATATCTGGGGTTCCTGCAATGGTCTAGATGCTATGCATGAATGATGTGCAATATGCAGGATGCTTTCCGATGCAATCCCTAAGGTTTCTACTCACTGTATATGCATAAATGTGTCTCTTTAAGTAGGTTAAGGGACTTAGACTAACTGACTGACTTGCTATGGCTGAGAATGACCTACGTAGCTCGTGCCTGACTTATCCTGGACTGAGGATTACAATGGGGTCACGGCGTACGACAAATATCATCCTGAAAGGAACTAATACTGTACAATGTTGCACTGATGATGATGAGCCAGTTTGTCACCATGCACTACGGTGTAGAGTGCATGTGACACAAGATAATGGGGGTTCTAAGGACAAAGAGAGGGTTGCCCCAAACCTGCAAAAAGGTGAACATCCACCTAAAAAGAACTTTCGGGAAGCCCAAAAGGGAGGCAAAACAAAATATACATATACATACATACATACATACATACATACATACATACATATATATATATATATATATATATATATATATATATATATATATATACCTAGATGAATCCACGAACATGTCCAAATTCACCTTTTAGGAACGTGCATGTTATATACTCATGGTAGTCAACCCACAAGACTATATAACTATCAACTCCATTATGCATAGTATGGACTAGATACTACGACATCCCCACTACCGTCATCAATGCCCAATAGTGGGTGTAGAACTTTGTATCAAGATATGCCCTGACACACGCACTCCACACACACACACACACACACACACACACATAAGAGCATATATTCACACAAAGCCCTTCGTACTGAGTTTCTGTCAAAACTCCAGAGATGTAGGGCAAACTCAGCCATAGTGAAGCCTAGCACTAAGGGAAGTAGCAAATAGAAAGAATTAGTACAACAAACACCTCAACTAAGGACAATGGGCCAAAGAAGAACAAGTTTGGCTTGATTCCCGAGCAAAGAGACCAATATGCAAAAGAGAGCAAAAGCTTTTCTTGTGGTAGTAAAGCGCACATGTTTAGGCAATGCCCAACCCGCAAGCAACAGCAAGAGGATAAGCAACGTAAGATTATGTGCCGGTCGTTCCCGATGTGCAAGGTAGCACTGAGCATGATAGCAAAGAGAGGGTGGTATGCAAAGCTTGGGGGCAAATCAAGGATCAGCCCGCCTTGTTTATGTTTGATGATTGTGCGACGAATAACTTCATCTCTACACAGATGGCAGTCGCCTTGGGCATAGAGATTGGGGACATGGGACCCCAAATTGAGACACAGGCTTTTTTGTTGACAAAGAGGTGCGCAAGTTACTCCTCTTATTGGGAAGTTGAGAACACATATACAAGGTTATCTGGATCATGAGCACTTCTTGATTGCTCCTCTGAATGGATGTGATTTATTGCTTGGTAAGCCTTGGTATCATAGGCTTGAGCCCCGCAAAGAGCATAAAACAAACAGGATCACTTTTATGCATAAAGGTCGCATGCATGTCATTGATACTCAAAGAGGGGGATTCCATCCCAGTTGTATCACACATCAAGATCAACAAGACAATGAAAAAGAGTCTTCCGCGTATTTGGTTTTGTTCGTGATAAGATCGAACAAAGTAATGTGAATGTGGATGTATTGACTCAAGATATGCTGAATTTTCTTAATGCATATAAAGATTGTTTTGCTGATGCATTGCCACCAGGAGAGCTACCTCCTCAGAGGCCTGAGGATCATCGCATAGATCTTGTGCCAGGTAGTTTCCCACCTAACAAACCCACATAACGTGGGAGTGCCGCACAACAAGAGGAAATCATGAAACAAGTTAATGAGCTTTTGGAGAAGGGTTTGGTTCAACCAAGCTCATCACCTTTTTGCTCTCCCGTGCTTCTCATGCAAAAGAAAGATGGCTCATTCCGTATGTACATGGATTATCGAGCTCTAGACAAGCTCACCATCAAGAATCGGTTTCCGATTCCACGCATAGATGACATCTTAGATAAACTTGATGGTTCGGCTTGTTTTAGCCGCACCGATTTGAAGAGTGGTTATCACCAGATTCGTGTGGTACCCCAGGATGTCCATAAGACCGCATTCAGGACAGCTTTTGGATGGCCTTACCAATGCCCCAGCAACACCGCATTCAAGACAGCTTTTGGATGGCCTTACCAATGCCATAGGCAATTATCCTTCATGAGATAACCCTCTTTGAATACAATGTGTCCCAAATAGTGTATTTCTGAGAGAAAGAACTCACTTTTCTTGGCATTTATGAAGAGTTTATGCTTTCGCAACTCCTCAAACACTGTGGCCAAGTGAATCCTATGTTCCTGCTCATTCTAGAAAACCAAGATGTCATCAAAGAATACACCTGTGAATTTACGATGGGCTCGAAATATCTTGGTGGTGAAGGATATGCGTCCAAACATTATGGAGGAATGTCACGCTCCACCTTATGCTGGTCATAGAGGTATTTTACCTACAACATGCATGATAGAGAGAGATTTCTTTTAACCAAGCATGCGTAAAGACATTGAGGCTTATGTACACGCATGTATTACTTGCCAGAAGGTGAAATTTGATAGGCAAAAGCTTCTAGGTTTACTTTAGTCTTTGCCTATTCCCTCGCAGCCATGGGAAAGCATTACTATGGACTTCATTATGGACTTGCCAAGATCCCCACAAGGGAATGATGCTATTTGGACCATTGTGGACAGGTTTAGCAAGCAAGCTCACTTGTTGCCCGTCAAGAAAACCATTAAAGCCGATCATATGGTGAAGCTTTTCCTTGCTCAGATATTTAAGCATCATGGTATGCCAAAGTCCATTGTTGGGGACAGAGATCCAGGACTATAAGGCTCTTTTGGAGGGCTCTATTTGACAACATAGGCACTAAGCTTGAGTTTCTCATCTACCTATCACCCGCAAACGGATGGTCAAAGTGAGGCTGCAAATTCTGCTGTGTTGGATTTGTTTAAGTGTTATGTGGCAGATCAAAAGAGTGCATGGGAGAAGTATCTTCCCCTTGTTGAGTTTGCCTACAATAACACGGTGCATGCCTCCACGGGAAAGATCCCGTTTGAGATTATTTATGGCAAAGTGATTTTGCCACCCTTCCTTCGCACAAAGGATGAGATTTTAGCAACCGACAAGTATGTGCATGATTTGGATGTCGCCTTTGCTCAAATGCGGACAACCATTGCACGGTCTCAAGACAAGCATAAGAGGGTTGCCGACAAGCATAGAAGAGACATGCAAGTCAAGGAAGGTGATTGGGTATTGCTGAATTTGGAAAAGCTAGTCTTCGGAAGAGGCCAAGACGAGAGAGATCATACCCTAAGCTTTCTACTCGGTATTATGAACCCTTCAAGGTGATTGAGAAAATCAATGACGTGGCTTACAGGCTTGCTTTACCCAATCATTGGAAGATTCACAATGCCTTTCATGTGAGTCTTTCGCGGGAGTATGTGGGACCAGATCCTGAGAAGCCTATCACAAAAGATCCGCCAAAGGTTGATGAGCTTGAGGATATCCTCCAACTAGAGCAGATTGTGTTTCACAAGGAGAGAAGGCTACCAACTAGAAAGGTTTCCAATAGATACCTTGTGAAGTTTAAAAATTATTTAAAGATGATTACTTTGTTCATTACCCACAACTTTTGCAGGCGTATCTTGAGGCTTTTCAGTTGAGGTCAATTGTTTAGAAGCCGGGGGGGGGGGGGGATGTCACCATTTGGCCACCCATTTGGTCCATCTCCATTTCAGGTGCCACTTCTATGCGACTGTCACTCCATGGAGCGGCCAGATTGTGCCATGTTCACATGAGGCTAGGCCGGTGTCTCATGTGAAAGGGCCAGTCACTTTGTGTGACATGGACGAGAACCAGTTTTGTGCCACCCGTGTGTGACCAGGATCATGCCATATGGACGAGAGCATGTATCATGCCACCCGTGTATGGCCAGGACGATGTCTTGCCCATGGGACTGTCACTTCATGGAAGGACCCATGTTTGTACCGCGTCTTCCCTATGGGACTGTCACTCCGTAAGAAGACTAGGGTTTACACATTCTATCACACCAGATTCGTGCCCGACAAGAATGTCTTGTACAAGTTTCATAAAAGGGAGATTTTGTCCATTACATGTGCACATGCATCCATCTTTGCATGTTTAAAACTGTTTTCACGTGACTTGTATTTGTGTATTTGTCTGCTATGATGTGCCACTTACTGAGCGGGGACGCCTACCAGTAAGCCGTGAAGTTTGCCTTGTCTTCTGACATGTTTTGTTGCGTGTGAACAACTAGTAAGTTTGGTTTACTCATTTATTTTAATGTGTTATTCTAACATTTGTATTTATAAGGTTAAGTATCCACATTCATTAAAATTATTGGCCATGGGCAATAATAAATGTGGGTGCCAAAAACCCATTTGAAGAAAAGTCGTGTATTTGCCATAAAAGAACACACAAATAATGTTGGAAGAGACACGTAAGGTAAATGCATGGAAGAAAGAGCGTTGGGCTGCTTTCTATCTATGTTGCCGACGTGCTGAAGGGAAGGTGAACTCTCTCTCTCATGGTCGGGTGCTGAAACAGAACCCGTACACGATCCTCTCCAAGCTGACTGCAGCAAAGACCCGACTGCGCTCTCTCTCTCTCTCTCTCCCCTTCACCAAAGCGTGGAGAGCCGGGAAAGACTCAACACGCAAGCGAGCCCTCATCCTGCAGTTTGCAGGAGAGACGGAGAGGGTCACCTTCATGAGGAAGAGGGTCGTACTACGGGGTTTAGAGGGAGCTCCTATTTTCTTGGATGATGATCTCACGAGGATGCAGCTTGAGCATAGGAGAACTTGCATGCCACGAGTCTTACACGCGAGGAGAGAAGGCAAGAAGGCCTTCTATCGAGATGGTCGGGTCATCATTGATGGCCGGCCCATGGATTAGCGGTTTGGGGTCTATGGGACACAGACCAGGCCACTGACAGAGATACACATGGCAGTATGGAACTGTAATGGTTCACTATGGGTGCAGCCTGGACGACTGGAGCATGTTATGGTGGGGAGAGACATCATACTTCTGACAGAGACACATCAGAGCCCAGAGAGAGGGCTACCTCGAGTAGAGGGATTCCAGTGGGAGTCAGCATACAGGAGGACCACACGCCAGGGTACCTCGAGAGGGTCGGGGGGAGTAGCAGTCCTATTCAGACGGGAGCTACAGGGGAGACTGAGAGTGGTAGCACAGGATCCAGAGGCTAGATACATGTGGATCAGCTTACAGCTCTCACAGGACAGGGTTATATACATAGCTTTATGTTACTTTTCTCCATCAGGATCCTCCTATGTCATTACAGAGGACATGCCACAGGAGGAGGAGACAGGAGCCTCGCCATACACTTGTCTGTCAGAGGAGATTATGCATTATTCTACACTAGGGGAAGTATTTCTTACGGGCGACTTCAATGCCCACACACAGAGCAGACAGTGTGAGGTGTATGACTATGATGACATGGAGATCCTCCACCCTGTGGATCCAGAGGAGATAGGGGCTAGTCGGGCATCAGAGGACACTGGACCAGATAGAGGACATTATGGGGACCACTTACTAGAGTTGGGAGCCAGGCATCGTCTCGTTATTTATAACGGGATGCTACAGTGGCCGGGATCAGGAGGGCTGACATGCTTTCCACATGGGGGTCATACACGGACCGGAGGCACGGTGGTAGACTACATTATGGGGTCTTTGGAGGCATCACAGCTTGTCACCTCATTCTCCATTCCACCTCGTCCTATTGGGGCAGATCATACATACTTGGCATTTTCACTAGCCGGATCACCAGTATCACCAGCCCCCCACATACCGACGCCACACACTACCATCTACTTCACACATGACATGGCAGACATATACACTGGCAGAGTAGAGGATGGGCTCCTACTCATGGATCCCCTAGCACCTATGGATACCATTACAGCCCAGCTCGCATCACTCCTACACACGGCTGCATTACAGAGCTTCCCACATCGTGTACACTCAGGAGAGCCTGCGAGACCTGGGACTATGCCCCAGAACAGATGGTATGATGACGAGTGCAGAGCCCTATACTCACGGCTCCGCATACAGAGAGCCTTGGGAGCCATCACAGAGCAGGAGTCGAGAAGAGAGATGAGGAGACTTACTCGCCGCAAAAGGCGGGCCTTCGCAGATTGCAGACCCACAGACATGGCACACATATGCAGAGGGACTATACCATGCCCCACAGCAGCCACCTATACCTCAACCACAGGAGCCTCGACCTACCACAGCTAGCTTCTTTACCCACTCGATGGTACAGGAAGCTATCCGCCGCCTACAGCATGGACGGGCCGCCGACCATATGGGCCTGCAAGGTGAGCATCTCATATATGCAGTAGATTCTTTAGCTCCTTTTCTTGCACACCTGTTTAACAGGGCACTAGCAGAGGGTTTGCCTGCAGAATGGACGATGCATACCATTGTGCCGATTCACAAAACAGGGGATATGCTCGATCCGAGCAACTACAGGACGGTTATGGTTGGCCACGTGCTGGCCAAACTGTATGGTGCAGTGCTGGAGCAGGAGCTTAGCTTATATGCTGAGCGAGCAGGTTTACGCTCATCAGGGCAGGCAGGCTTCAGGAGAGCTTTCTCTACCACCGACCATGTATTCACTTTGAGATGTATGATTGATCAGGCCAGAGTGAGGAAGAGAAAGCTCTATTGCTGCTTCGTGGATTTCCGCAAGGCATTTGACACAGTACCACGAGAGAGGCTCTTTCAGCGCCTGCAGTCTCTTGGCATACCAGCAGATATGACATGGGGCATCTATGCATTATATGAGCAGGTTTTTGGGCGAGTCAGATGTCCAGGAGGTATGTCCGAGACTATTGCTAGCACCATTGGTGTGAAGCAGGGATGCCCACTTTCCCCCACGCTATTTGGGTTATACATTGATGAGGTGGCTGACTTCATTACACGGGGAGGCGGAGATGGAGTTGATTTAGCAGGTACCTCAGTACATATTATGCTCTATGCTGATGATATTGTATTAGTGTCTGAGTCTCCAGGTGGTCTACAGCAGCATTTACATGCACTCCATGATTTTTGCACACAGAGGGGTCTTACTGTGAACCTTGGGAAAACCAAGGTTATGGTCTTTCATACATCGAGACAGGGCAGGAGTCAGCTGACATTTACTCTCGCAGGATGCCAGGTGGAGGTGGTGACATCATACGTGTACCTAGGGGTTACCTTCTCTGCAGCAGCCACACGCTTCACCATGGGTTCAGCAGCCAGAGCTAGATTGACACGGGGATATGCAGCATTGGCTATGCTAGAGAGACAGTGCCACCAGGCGCATTTTCAGGAGCCCCGGACGAAGGGGTGGCTATTTGACACATTAGTCACACCGGCATTGATGTATGGAGCAGCGGTATGGGCGCCAGGCCTTGCTACCCATTGGTGGACACAGATAGAGAGACCACAGGCCCTCATGATGGCACGCATGATACGCAGCAAACCGTCAGTACCTCATGACATTATCCGAGCAGAGTTTGCTGCGCCTCCTATGATGGTAGAGGCCATATTTCAGACTATATGCCTGCTAGACAGATTCAGAGAGATGCCACAGGATAGATTGTCATAAAGAGCTTTTGAGGCATCTAGACAATTGGCTGAGGCAGGAGACAGAGGATCATGGTATGCACAGGTCACACATTGGTTCTCACAGCATGGCCTAGACATGGATCATCTACCACCATTCCAGTATGATAGGGATGCACCACATATCCGTCTCTCTCATAGTGAGAGGAACAGAGTATTGAGACAGGATCTATGGCAGCTCTATACACGAGAGACATGGATATCGCCTACACAGCCTCTTCCACCGAAGATGCTATACTACAGAGATCACTTCATGAGTATCACTGATGATGGATTTATAGAGAGGCCTAGATACATGGAGGGCTTTTTATCACACGGCTCCCGAGTGGCTATTGGTCAACTCAGAGTTTCATCACACCGATTGGAGATTGAGACTGGCAGAGCAGCACGGATCCCCCGAGAGGAGAGGGTATGCAGATTGTGCAGAGAGGAGGTGGAGAGTGAGGAGCATTATGTATGCAGATGCAGAGCATATACAGCCATCAGAGAGAGATATCCCATTCTATTCAGAGAGCCACGTTCCCTACGCCAGATCTTTGAGGCAGCAGACCAGCGCATACTGGGGAGATACATTCTAGACATACAGCGCCACAGAGAGACATTATTACAGGCTCAGACAGCTCCAGAGGGGGGGAGACAGACACAGATTACTGCATTTTTTCAGAGATCCATCCCCCTCCCAGCCCCTACACGGCAGGGAATTACTCTCCAGAGAGCAGAGACACTTAGAGCCCGCAGGAGACAGAGGGCACCTGGCTTTCGGACACCACGCCTATACCAGAGAGATGACAGAGATCAGAGCTCAGTTTCACAGAGAGGGTGCGGAGCGACTGGCTCGCTTCAGAGCACACCCAGGCATGTTCTTCAGGGAGCTGTGGACACCCCCTTCACTGATGTATACCATTCTATACCCCCAGTATGGTATAGGATGGAGCTAGCTAGGTTGCATATCATGATTGTATACTCCATGCATATAGCTTTGCATTTCTCCTAGTAGTAGAGCTCCATCCCCCGCACACCCAGATTCAGCTTTTTTTTGTTCAGTACTTTTTCATTTTGTTGGGATGACAGAGGATACCCCATACAGGTACTCCGATTTGTCTCATAGGCCGAGTTCGGTCTTTTGGAAGACGTTAATAAAATCTTTCTTTCTTTCTTTCTTTCTTTCTCTCTCTCTCTCTCTCTTCGAGGGTGTTGCAGTCTCTCTCTTCGAAGGAACCCAACTGCTCTCTCTCTCTCTCTCTCTCTCTCTCTCTCTTCGAAGGTGCTGCAGTCTCTCTCTTCGAAGGAACCCGACTGCTATCTCTCTCTCGCTCTCTCTTTTCTAAGGCCCTATTTGATGTTGGTACTTGCTCAGTATTACTCTACACAGCCTGTACCCACCGCTAGTTGCAACCAGAATATTGAATTGCCTGCACACTTCTCGTGGAAATGGCAATGGTTTCATTCATACAGTAAAAACCAAGTTTTCTCCTCTCTTATATAGCAAGATTTCTGCAAATCGAATTTATCTATTTTGTTTTGCAGAATTTATATTGCAAATGTTTCTTTTCTCTCTTTCTTTTGGGATTCTATGAAGTCCTATTTCCCTGGACTTGCCCTAACCGTGCTCTCAAGCTTTGAGAGCCAGTGAAGGTCAGTGGGGTTGGAAAATTTGGGAGCAAAGCTTTTATCGGAAGAACCAGGTTTTCCTCCCTCCGCGGTGAACCACCCTTCCAAGTGTTAGTACGGGCCTGCTCGTTGGTGCACGGTCCCGCAAGACCAGTATAGTGCGGGTGCCTAGCCCAGTGAAGGTGGGAGATTGCCGATGACACGGTCTTCATCAACAAATTCTCTTGACCGGCAACATCTATGGTATTGGATTCATTTGTATTCACTCCATGTTATGGAGGAATCTGGCTCATAAGCCCATGAAAAATGTAATCATCAAATACTCCAAAAAATACAATTTGTATTAAGAGGGGATCGGCCCTTTCCGTCCCCAATGGTGATGTCAAGTTGTGTATGGTCATTTTCAGATTTGTGGATGCTTATGTTGTTCATAATTGTTAAGGTTAAGTGATCTAAATTTGTGCATTTGTTTTCCGATTGTGGTTGGTTTCCAGTGAGGAGCAGTTTCACGTTCTTTGTCTTGCCATCCATCCAAGGCATGTACAAGGCCTCGTCTTGTAAAGCTTTGTCTTGGGCTTCTTCCAATGTTTTCGGTCCAACCATATAAACTGCTTGCATAAGCTTAGGTTGCAATCCATTCAGAAACTTATGTAGCTCCAATAGTGGTGGAATGGAAGTATAAGAAGTAAACTTCAAAGAAACTGCTGAAAATTTGTTTAAGTAAGATGCCACATTCTCATCAACTTTCTGCTTTACCTCATCCCACTCCTTCTGCACATCTGCTTAAAAGTTTGTAGATAGAAACTTATTGTTGAACACAGTCTCGAATTTGGTCCATGTCTTCGGCTCGATCCCTTCCTATACCACTTTAAGCCACCAATTCAAGGCGGCATCCTTCAAATGCATGCGAACCGTTCGAAGTTTTGACTTTTCGCAGTAGTTGTGTCCTCCAAAAGCGCATCAAACTGTTTAACAAAAGATAATGCTTTTTTTGTATCCCGCTGTCCATGAAAAGCATCAAACTTAACGCTCTTCTCTCTTGGTTTGAAGTCCATCTTGTTGGTTGATGAAGGCTTCTTTGCCTTCCTCTCCTTTACCTGTCCTGAAGAAGCTGCATCCAAGGAAGCGCCTAGGGATAGCCTTCATGTTTGCTCCATGAAAAATGGAACGGGTAGCTCTGGATTCTTCTGCAATAGTGGCTCCTTTGGCACGGAGATAAGCTTTGGCAGCTTCTACTCCTCCAGCTTCGGTGGCTTGGTCCTTGATAAAATCTTAAGACATCCGAGCCCTTCTTTGGTCGTGTTCCTTCTTGGCTCTCCAAGCTAGGAATTCTTCATCTTTAGAAACTGTCCGAACTCTTGAAAATCCCAATACTCTGCCGATGTCATGGCTGTGGTGTCATGAGAAAGACAGTCGGTCTTGGTTCCCATCTTGAAGTCCTATATTGGCCAAATCCAGGTCCAGAACCTGCGCAGAGATGCCATGAAACTAGACTCAGTATCAATCCACCAAAGTGTGCTTTTGCAGTACACCAATGGAGCATTGCTTGGCCACATTGTTTCAAAAGATGGGCTAGCAGTGGATCCTCAAAAGATTATCTTCATTCGATTGCATGCTCCACACAACACTAAAGAATTGAGCAGATTCTTGGACATTAAATGGCATACAAGGTTTCTCATATATATAGCATGTAACTATTTAGCCCTCCTAGCTCTTTTTCACATGATGGAACACAAGTCCGGAGGCCGGATAGATGAACAGATTGATGAAAGCATGGAAACAGGGTTCAGGAAGTGCTAGTCAACAAACAAGTATGCATCATTCGCGTCTACTGGGTATTCCAAGTACTCGCCAGGTAGTCTCGAGCCCAGTGGAATATCACATGCCATAAATCCAAGCATTGTCCACACATCAAAAATAGCACACAAAGTCAAAAAAATTCAAACATACATCACTATGCAATGCACAAGTAATAATCCTCCTGTTCATGGATTGTCCTATCTGGTTTCATCGGAAACCATGCTGAGCTATCTAGCTCCCGAGGGACACCGCTCGGACTATCGCTCAAGGCCATCTGGTCATTAAGACCGCCCGAGAGTTCACTCAAGGCCATCTGGTCACTAGGACCACTTGAGAATTCGCTCAAGGCTATCTGGTCCCTAGGACCGCCCGAGAATTCATCAATAGTCGTCTGGGCGATCTGGTCGCATTGACCGTCCAACTATGAAATCCAATAGTCATCTCGGCCGTCTGGTCGCAATGACCGCCCGACTGTGAAGTCCAAGATACCTGGCATCATTGCCATCCAATGGATCATCTAGCATCATTGCCTCCCATATACAAATCTCGTTTTAGCATCGTTGCCGTCAACGGGTCATCTGGCATCGTTGCCTCCCATATACAAATTTCGCTCCTTGGGCTATCAGACATCATTGCCACCCAAACTAGAGCATGTCCAAGTAACCATTATATAAGCAGAATAATGATCAATTCCAGTCAATATATATACAATGAAGAGGGCTAGAGGTACAATCCCTCCCTCGTGAATCTGTCTTAATCACAAGACGTCTATATCTGTACTTCAAATATATCTAAACCCACCGCTTTCTTATAAGCTCGAAAAATATCCGGATAGTCCTAGAAGTACTCCTCTGGCATCCAGTTCGCATCCAATAGCGAATAACTCGCGAATTCCAAGAGGGACTTGCTAACCACTGTCTTTCTTCTTTTTCTCACAGAATGAAACACAATCTGTTTTGGCTCTTCCACCCTGGTGGCTCCCTTAATACACGCTCCTTTGGGGGTAACCTTGTACATGGTTTCCATAAACTATCATGGAAGACATTATGTATCCTCCAGTGATCTAGTGATCTGAATGGTCCAACCAATAACAAACATGGTTGATCTTCTTGGTATCCTGAGAAAGGTCCATATACCATCATTCCCTTACTTAGGCAATCCAAAGATAAAATCCATAGCAATACTCTCCCATAGACATTCAATGGATGCAATAATCCTGCTATCTTTTGTTGATCAAACTTAATCATATGGCAAAATCAAACATTCTCAAACATATTACTCAATGTTCTTTCTAATACAAGGCCAATAAAAGTAGCTTTCCAAAGCTTAAGTTGAAGTCAGTATGCTTCTTTGCCCTTTATAAGGTGGAGCATGGCTTTTCTTTATTCACTTTTGGCCTCAAATCCCTTTGTTTCACATAAACGAGTTTTTACTTCATAAAAGAATCTTTCTTTGATGGCAAAAAAAGTCACAAAATTTCTATTCTAAAATTTGTTCAAATACAATCCTAGAAATCCTCATCTAAGACTTTCATAGGCCACAACATGGCCCTCATGGGCCAAGACTGCTCCAATGCAATCTCCTCTTGACAAACTTCGTGGCGGAATGTCAATCTGATGATCTTCCGATCTGTCTGGCTTCTTGCTTTAGCTTGTCAAGACAATTTGCAGCTTTATGTCCCTTGTTTTCATGTTGGAGACACTTCCCTTCATTGGCGGATTCCTCACGTTGCTTGAGTGACAATCTTCTTCGAAACAGTGGAGGTTTATCCTCACTTCGCTCCTCCTCCTCTTGAGACTCAGCTCTTGATGGGGATCGATCTTTAAACTTAAGTAAATCCCGGTTGTCGTTCTTTGTCTTGCCATCCATCCAAGGCATGTACAAGGCCTTGGCTTGTAAAGTCTTGTCTTGGGCTTCTTCCAACGTTTTCGGTCCAGCCATATAAACTGCTTACATGAGCTTAGGTTGCAATCCATTCACAAACTTACACATCTCCATTAGTAGTGGAATGGGAGTATATGACGTAAACTTTAAAGAAACTGCTGAAAATTTGTTAAGATAAGATGCCACATTCTCACAAACTATCCGCTTTACCTCATCCCATTCCTTCTGCACATCTACTTCAAAGTTTGCGGGTAGGACCTTCTTGTTGAAGTCGGTCCATGACTTCGGCTCAGTCCCTTCTTGTACTACTTTTAGCCACCAATTCAAGGCGGCATCTTTCAAGCGCATGCAAACCATGCGAAGTTTTGACTTTTCGGATTAGTCATCTCCTCCAAAAGTGGCATCAAACCGCTTAACAAAAGATAATGCTTTTTGTGTATCCCGCTTTCCATGATAAGCATCAAACTTCACACTCTTCTCTCCTAATCTGAAGTCCATCTTGCCAGTTGATGAAGGCTCCTTTGTCTTCCTTTCCTTTAGCTCTGCATTCAAGAGAACGGACCTAGGGATAGCCTCCTTGTTCCTCCACGAGGAGCGGACCTCGTCGCTCCTGATACTTCCGAAATGGTGACTCCTTTGGCTCGAAGATAAGCTTTGGCAGCTTGAACCCCTTCCGCTTCGGTGGCTCGGTCCTTGATGAAATCTTTAAACATTCGAGCCCTTCTTTGCTCCTATTCCTTCTTGACTCTCCATTGGAGAAATTGTCTAAACTGTTGAATTATTCAAGCTGAGGAGGAATCTTACATCCTCTCCCACTTGAAAAACGCGAGATGTCCTCATCTTGCAAAGTGGGAGTAATCCTTGGCCAACTCTTCTTCTTTCTCCCAGGTGGCGTCTTCTAGACGGAAGAACTTCCACTTTACTAAGAATTCTCTGAGGACTCTGGTCCTGAGATTCTTCTCCCGAACGTCAAGGATTTCCTGAGGTTGGAGTACCATCTGGCCTTGAGTCGGAGAGATCAATTGTTCATCATCAAGCATGTGACTCGAGCTAGGTACATACTTCTTAAGCAAACTAACATGGAATACATCATGTACCTTCAGATGGGGAGGCAAAAGAAGTTTGTAGGCTAGATCGCCCACTTTCTTTATGACAGCATAAGGCCCACAGTATCTCGGAGAGAGCTTCTTGTACTTCCCTAAGGATACGAAACTTCTTTTCGGTCGTACTCGAATGAAGACCATATCTGACTCTTCAAACTCTCTCTCTGGTCTCTTTTTATCTGCATAATGCTTTTTTCTGTCTTAGGCTGCCTTTATATCTTTACGGATTGATTGCATCTGCTGGTCCATGTCATCAAGCATTTATCTGGACATTTGGACTCTGATCAATGGGTCAGACCAAGTCAACAGTGTAAGGCAATCTTGTCCATACAAAGCTTTGAAAGGACTCATCCCAATGCTCCGATGATAAGAAGCATTGTAAGCAAATTCGACCAAATGCAGATGATTTAACCACTTCTTGGGTTCCCTGCAGCAGCATGACCAAAGGATATCTTCTATTACCTGATTCACCCTTTCCGTATGGCCATCTGTTTCGGGGTGATAGGCTGTGCTGAGATCCAAAAAAGTTCCTACTGCTTCAAAGAACGCAGTCGAGAATTTTGATGTAAACTTGAGATCTCTATCACTTACTATCCTCCTGGGTAAACCATGCAATCTGAAGATCTACTTAAGGAAAACTTTGGCAACATCCATTGCAGAGTATGTTTCTTTCACTGGAATCAAATGGGCAACTTTGGTTAGCCTGTCAACTACCACAAAAATGGAGTTGTAACCTGATTTGTGAGGTCCCTTGCCCGCTCCGGGGCTCTTGCCGGCGGCGGAAGCGGCATCGGCCTCCCGTGCGGGGTGGGGTCCACACACTCGGGGCCTCGCCCGCAGATGTCGTCCGGGACAAGAGGCTAGCCCGGGCGGCCCCTCCGAGACCGGGCCCGGAAGACTCCCCTCGTCCGAAAGGCACGGGCGATTCTGCCAATTGGGAAAAATCTTCTAACGGAAAAATTACTCTAACGAGTCAAGTCTTAACTAGATAAACTAATCTGACAAAACCTGAAGTCACATGGTCAGATCAAGAAAAGACTTGCACTTGGTCCATGGAATCACCACTTTTTTCCTCATTTACGAGGCACAACCGATAATCCCCTCCCACAGAACAAGGTCTTCTCAGGATTTAAACTAATTAACGTAACTAATCGTATCTAGGTACTCTGTGTTGGGATAAAGGCACTATGCCCACCCTTATAGTGTGTACAAGCCCATAAGTTATAGTACATAGTACACTTAGTACTTTTAATGTACTAAGTGCACTATGTGTACTAGTGCAATATACATGTGTGATAGGGGAGTCACACACTCATTCCCATGAGTTGACTTATCCCCACAACTCTCTCTCTCTCTCTCCCCCTTGTTGCTTCTCTGTGTATGTCTCCCACACATGAATAACCTAACCCTAATTCATTCTCTCTCCCATTCAACTGGTATCAGAGCATAAGTTGCTGTCTTGATCCTCTGTAGCTGAGTTGTCTTCAGAGTCTCCAGCCAATCCAGAAGCTCCAACTCGTTGAAGAAAGCACGGTGACCAGCATCTGTCCAGTGGCGCTAGAGGGAGGTTTGCCCAGCCAATCAGGTGAGCGTTCGTAGAAGGCTGCCCAGGCTGCCTAGCGCAGTTAACCTACAGCAGCTGGGCGTAGGCAGCCCAGCCAGCGTGGGCTGCTTATTCAAACTCCAGCCAGTAGCGTAACGAAGGGCAGGCGTGTCAGGCGCCTACTGCAACCAGGCGGATACGTAAGCGTTGGGTAGCTGGCTGCTGGGCATGAGCGAGTACGTGTAGCGCAAGCCACTGAAGGAGGCGGCGAAAACACAGCAACGAGCACTGGCGACGTGTCGGCTGGCTACTAGGCGAAGTTGGGCG
This sequence comes from Cibotium barometz, assembly GCF_041138505.1. NCBI lineage: Eukaryota > Viridiplantae > Streptophyta > Polypodiopsida > Cyatheales > Cibotiaceae > Cibotium > Cibotium barometz. Next base: position 27,343,465 of record NC_141110.1, read on the forward strand.
CCGTGCTGGAGCCTTCGCGCACAAATGGAAACTCGTCACCGGCGATAGCTCAACTCTGAAGCCTTGACCGTCTGGAGGTAACAACAACAGAGGAGACTTTAGGCCTGGCGGTGAGCGAGACAGAAAGCGCTTCAGGCCGTGGTGTTAGGTTTGTCAAGGGCTACGCGAGCGACACGGAAAGCGCATGGAATCGTGATCTGCAAGGTGGCTTCTCGTGCCAACGACGCTCTGGTGCCTTGACGACCTCCAACGTTGGATTAAAGTTACCTCAAAAATCTGGATGGAAAGAAGGATCGGGCTTGGGTGTATCTGAGCAGAGCATCAGATTTCTGCAGCAGCACCAAATTCAGCACACCCCCCTTTCCTGCAACAAAAAATCAGAAATTACAAGGTATTCTGCTTCAATTTTTTTTTTGGGATTTGCAATTGAGCAAGTACAATCATCAATTGAGCAGGTACAAGTGCCAAATTGCTCAATTTCTGAGCAAAATTGGCAAAATTGGGTGACATTGGTCACAATCAAGATCAATTTGCAAGAAATTGGATGTCGAAATTTGGGGCTTTTGATGTAATTGTGCAATTAAGCACTCATACATGCTGTATGATGTGAGAAATCGCACATTTGGGCAAAATTGCAGCAAATTGCAGTGCAAATCAAGGGGCTTTTGTGCCAATTGGGTTGATTTGCATGCAGGCACTCGCAGTTGATGCTGTGGATAATGTGTTGATGCCTTACAAGCACTCAATGTGCCTGTAAATCAAGGGGCTTTCATTATTTGGATGTATATGTGGCCAGGGGGAAGCATCGTGAACACTCTGGATGCCTTTATGTGCGTCAATGTACCATGTATGATCAGCAATTGATCTTAAATCAAGGGGCTTTTCAAGTTCGTATGCTTGTTGAGCTTGGCAAAGCAGCAGGCAAGACTTTTATGCCTTAAATCCTCAGAAATCAGCTTGCAGTCAAGGGGCTTTTGCCCAATTTCTGTTCGGGACTGTTTTATGCAGTGTTCGGGACTGTAAAAGTCTGATTTTCACTCATTTGGACAGCCAGGAGAGCATTTATTGCTACTGTACCTGCTGGTACAGATTTGGCACAGCTTTGTGCAAGTTTTGGCATGACTGTACACTGATTTGAGTGAGGAAAAGGTTCAATTTCAGCTGCTGTACTTGCCGGTACAGATTTGGTACATCATTTATGAGCAATTGGTACTGTTGTACAGTACTTTGGAAGGGCAATAGAGCACATTTAAGGTGCTGTCCAAAATCTGCAGCAACCAGATTTTGGTGATTTCATCACATAAAGTGGGAGAAAAGTTGCATTTGTGCTTCCGCAGTGGGAGATAAAGCTTGGGAGAATAACTGTGAGCACTTTGTGTGCTTTTGGTGCAGTGTTTGCACATTTTGCAGGGAGTCAGGCATTGACAGGTTGCATTTTGCTATGGCAACCACAGGTGACAACTCTTCATTGCTTCACATCAAGAAGCTTGAAGGCTCGCAGAATTATGATATTTGGCAAACCCAGTGCTACAATGTGTTGCTTCAGAAAAAGCAGCACAAGCCTATCAAAGAAAGGGGTGTGATGCCCGCTTCTCTTACTGCTGAAGAGTGGGAAGATATGGATGAGCTGGCAAGATCTACTATCATGTTGTCTGTGTCAGACTCATTACTTTTCAGCATTCGTGAAGAGAAGACAGCTTGGGGAATGTGGCAGAGATTGCAAGACTTGTATGCCCAACAAAGTGCCTCAAGCAAAGTGTATTGGTTGAAGAAACTCATAGGTCTTCAGATGAAGGAAGGGGCTTCTATGACAGCCCATCTCAATGAGTTTAATGGTATTGTCAGCCAAGTCATTAATCAAAAGTTGGCAATGGACGATGAGTTCAAAGCCACTTTTTTGTTATGCACTTTGCCAGAGAGTTGGGACACATTTAGGACAGCCACTAGCAATTCGAATGCTATGCTGTCATATGCAAATGTTGAGGGTGCTCTTCTTCAAGAAGAGATGAACAGGAAGAACAACTCTGTTGGAAAGTCCAATGCAATGAATGCACGTGGGAGATCCCAGCAAAGGGGTAAAAGCCAAGAAAGGGGAAGGAGCAAGTCCCGCTCTAAAAAGGACTTGGAATGCCATTATTGTGGAAAGAAGAGACACATTAAAAAGCAATGCTACAAATGGAAAAATGATCAAAAGGAAAAGGGAAAAGGCAAAGACAAAGAGAAAGATGAAGCCAAAGATGTAAAGCCAAAGGGCAAAAGTGGAGTCAAGATTGAAGAAATCAATGTGTCACATGTAGGTGGCAGTGAGGATGAGGTCCTATTTACGTCTTCACTTGATGCCCATTCACTTCTTCCAGGTGGTCATGGTATGCACTCATGGATCATTGATTCAGGTGCCTCCTTTCATGTCACAGGTTGCAGAGACTTGTTTGTCAGGTATACTGCTGGAAACGAAGGAGTGGTTTATTTGGGTGATAACCATGCATGCAAGATTCTTGGCAGAGGTGATGTGAGGCTTGTGTTTTCAGATGGCTCACAGCTTATGCTCCATGATGTCAGGCATGTACCTGAGATCAAGAAGAACCTGCTTTCTACTGGACAGCTTGATGATGCTGATTATGTTACCACATGTAGTCGTGGAAAGTGGAGAATTAGTAAGGGCTCACTGGTTGTTGCCAGAGGCTCTAAGGTGGACACTCTTTACTTCATGCATGCAGGTGTTTGTCACCATGCTAATGTAAATGCAACCGAGTTGCCGGAAATTTCTATGTGGCATAGCCGGTTGGGACACATGAGTGTCAAGGGAATGGAGCAATTGTCTCGTTTGGGTTACTTGCCTTCTCTAAAGTTTTCAAGTTTTCAGTTTTGTGAGCATTGTATGTAGGCATATGCTCACTTATAGTAGTGCTATGTGTGAACAGGGCTTAACCAAGGGCACTTTTTCCCATGTGGTTTTTCCCCTTGGACATCAAGTGTGAAAGGACACTCTAACATATAATATTTTGTACTTCTATATTATATGGATGTGGCACACATGCAAGGGTTGACTTGCATTTTGTGGATACCACACTTTTGGCTCTCTCTCTCTCTCTCTCTCATTTCTGTGTGTGAGCTTCTCAACCTTGCACCTAACCCTAAAGTGCAGGTTTGTGTGTGTGAGTGTGTGAGTCCAACACCCAACATTTGGTATCAGAGCTGGGAGCTGGCCCTGGAGTGGTGGCTGTGCAGAAACTGCAGAAAAAAACTGTGAAATTCCGTCGATGTTGTGTTTTTTCCGTCGACTGCGAATTTCCGTCGCCGTCCGTCCGTGATTTCCGTCCGCCGGTTCCGTCGCTGCTCCACCATCCGGCCACCAGCTCGCGGGCGGCACTAGTGGGGAGCCCACCACCACCGCCCCTGCATCCGGCGGTTACAGCAGCAGCCGGCGGCGCTCCTGTCCGGCCTCTGCATCCGGCGGTTATACTCCAGCAGCCGGCGGCCGCTCCTGTCCGGTGGTTATAGTCCTCTGCATCCGGTGGTTATAGTCCTGTGCATCCGGCGGCCGCTCTGTCCCGACCGCCCGCCATCGCCGTTCAGTTCCGGCCGACCACTCGCCATTCCGGCCGACCACTCGCCATTCAGTTCCGCCCGGCGTCGCCCACCGGTTTCGTTCCAGTCGGCCGTTGCTGTTCCCTTCCCACGGCGCCCGCGTAATCCTTCCTACGTCACGGCCTTCGTCGTCGTCGCCGTCGCTCAGCATCGACCCTGACCCCGCTCGCCGTTCAACTCAGGCCGCACTTTCCCTTCCGTTCCGACCAACCATGCCCGCCGTTGCCTCCCGTGCGTGCCCGTTGCCCAACGCGCCTGTGGCTGGTACGCTCCGGACGTCTACAACAGCCGCAACCGTCCTGAGCCCTCCGTGCTAGTGCAAGGCCGCCGGCGGGTCCTGCCTGACACCAGCCCTCTGCAAACCTCTTCGTCGACTGCAGGCGGGTGTTTGCTCGCTCGACACCTCCAGCTGGGCCCCGTCACCTTCAGCGCCTGCTCGCCCGACGCCTATGCACCGTGCTGCTTCCGCCTGGGCCCCATCACCTTCAGCTCAGCTCCCCGTTGGCTGCCCAAAGCCATCCGCCGTCCAGCTGCCTCCTTGTGCTCCCAGCCTACACTCTGCAAGCCTGAAGGTATTTCTCTGTCAAAATTTTTTATCAAACCCAAATACAAAATCTGCAGCCATTGCAGTGCACAGGTCATATGCCGATTTTGCAGACAATGAAATTGCAGATGAAATTTGGGGGTTTTTGAAATTGAGGTCAAAATCAGCAAATTGAACCTCTCTAATTTGCAGAAATTTGGGGGTTTTCAAAATTGAGGTCAAAATTGGCAAATTGAAGCTCATACATTTGCAGAAATTTGGGGCTTTTGTGAAAATTGGCCAATTAGATGCACATTGAAGCGATTGGAGTGCATAAAAATTGGGGATTTTCTGATTGGAGCATGTAATTGGGCATTACAGCTGCGATTTGTCGCGTATGTATACACATTGAGTGTAATTGGACAATTTGGTGCAGGTTTACACTTGCTTTGGTTTGCAGGCATACATTTGCGCAGGACATTTGGTTGCCTGGCAGTGCACATTGGTGCTTGGTTTGCTTGCAGTTATACTTTGTTGACATGGCACAAAATGCTACGGATGTATTTGGTGTGCTCACCCAGGAGGACAAGCTGGATGGATCTAACTACTCCCTCTGGAGTTTTATGATCTGTAATTTGCTGGTAGCCAAAGGGCTTTGGGGCATCGTGTGTGGTGATGACACACGCCCACATACCATTCAGCCAGCCACGCCTCAAAGGGGAGGTGCTCAAAGAGCTCCTGATGTAGATCCTGCTCCCACACAAGAGCAGAAAAGATGGGACTCTAGAGATGCACAGGCCATGTCATTGATAGCCCTTTCAGTGAAAAGGACTATTATTCCGCACATTCGTTCGTGCAAGACATCGAAGCTTGCATGGGACACATTGGAAGCAATGTATCAGGTACGCAACGAGGCAAGAGTTGCCTACTTGAAGAGGCAATTGGATCTTCTTTCTATGGATGAGGGTGACTCTATGGCAGATCATCTCACCAAAGTGAAAGATTTGCAGGAACAATTGCTCAACATTGATGAGGTTATCCCAGACAGACAGATGGTCACCAACACTCTTCATTCTTTACCGCCTTCCTACTTGGGCTTTCACACCTCTCTCAACCTCTCGATGAGAGGAGGTGGTGATCCCGTCACTTTTGAAGAGCTCGTGGGTTTACTCTTGCAGGAAGAGCAAACAAGAGCAAACATATCGAGCAACCGTGGTGGAGAAAAGGCATTTACAGCCAAGGATAAGGGTAAAGCAAAGAGCTTTAAGCATGGGGGACAACAGTCTAGCAAGGCTGGTCATGGACAGCCCTCTTCTAGTGGTGAAAAGTCTGACAAAGGGGATGCAAACAAGCCCAAAAAGAAGGGCAAATGTCACTACTGCCATAAGCCTGGACACTACATCAGTGAATGTAGGAAAAGGATTGCAAAAGAGAAAAAGAAAGAAGCAGGCAATGCAGTAGCAGACTCTTCGGATGACAAAGCACAGCAATCAGCTAATGTAATCCAGGAAGAGTACACTTTTTTGGTCACATGCACTAGTGACACACCAGGTGCTTCAGACACTGATATGTCTTGCATTGCATCTGACAGACAGAATGCATCATGGTATTTTGATAGTGGTGCTTCGAGCCACATCACTTCATGCAAAGATGTATTTCAGCACTTGGTTTATGCTTCAAATGGCCGCACTGTATCATGTGCAGATCATACCACATATCCAGTAAAGGGAATTGGTAATGTCATACTTATTGCAGCCAATGGTGCCAATATATGTATGAAAAATGTATTGTATGTTCCAGGTATAAAGAAAAATCTGCTCTCCGTCTCAGCCATAAACGATCAAGGTTTAAAGGTTGAATTTGAAGATGGGAAGTGTTTGGTAAAAGACCCATCAAAGGGTTATGAAATAGTCACTTCTGGAACACGATACAAAGGCTTGTATAAGCTGGACAGCTATGACAAGCGCAATTATGATGCAAATACAGTGGCTGCCCACACTCCTGCTATGCATGATGCAGAGCTATGGCATGCTCGTTTTGGGCATGTAAATTTTCAGAGTTTGATGCTTTTACAGAAGCATCATATGGTTGATAATATGCCGCCTCTTGAGTCTCCGCCAAGGCAAGTATGTGAGGGGTGTATTTTGGGAAAGATGCATCGGAAACCATTCCCCAAAGATGGAGCTGTTAGAGCTGAAAATAAATTACAGCTCATACATAGTGATGTATGTGGTCCAATGCGGACAACATCCATAGGGGGGCATCTTTACTTTGTCACATTCATTGATGACTACTCCAGGTTTGCTTGGGCTTACCCTTTGAAAGCAAAAGAAGATGTGTTTACATGCTTTCGACATTTTGTAGCAATGGCTGAAAATATGTGTGCATGTAAAGTACAAACACTTCGCTCAGATAGAGGTGGAGAATACATGTCAAATGCATTCAAGGATTATATGCTTCAAAAGGGCATCAAACACCAATGTACTGTGCCTTATACACCGCAGCAGAATGGTGTAGCTGAGAGGAAAAATAGATCTCTCATGGAGATGGCAAGATGCATGGTAAAAGCACAAAAGTTGCCTCACAAATTCTGGATGGAAGCTATAATGTGTGCAACTCATGTGTTGAACAGGTGTCCAACAAAAGCTTTGAAAACCATAACACCATTTGAGGCTTGGTATAGCCGAAAGCCAACAGTGGATTATATGCGTACATTTGGGTGTTTGGCATATGCACATGTGCCAGAACAACTCCGAACAAAGCTTGATGACAAAGCAATTAAATGCATTTTTGTGGGCTACAGCAATGAAAGCAAAGGATACCGTCTTTATAATCCAACTACACGAAGGATTTTTGTAAGTAGAGATGTGGTATTTGCTGAAAATTCAGAACAGCCCATGGTCAGCTTGTATAAAAATAATGATACAGGCATACAGGACATGTTTGATGGACTTTTACCCATTGCAATTAGGGGGGATTCAGATCAGCCAGCCCCTACACAAGAAAATCCACATGTAGAACATGTGGACCAGCCAGCCATTCAGCCCCCTTCTGTGGAAGAAGTCGAAGATCTTGTCAGGGAAGAGCAAACAGCCATAGACACAGCCAAGTCAGTGCCAAGATGGTTGCTGAAAACTTTGCAAGAAAGCAAACTTGCAGCTCCACTCACAGGTAGAACAAGGGCTAGTTCCAGCCATGCTTTGAATGTACATCGTGGGGAGTCTGCATTCGCAATGGGTGGTCTCTTTGATTCAGAAGAGCCTTCTTCTTATGAAGAAGCACATGAGAATGAGCATTGGTTGCAAGCTATGCAAGCTGAAATTTCTTCTATCATGAAGAATAATACATGGGATCTTGTGGAATTGCCTAAAGGCAAGCATGTAATTGGCACAAAGTAAAAGAAAGTCTGATGGTACTATTGACAGGTACAAAGCAAGACTTGTGGCTAAAGGCTACTCCCAGAAAAAGGGAATAGATTATGAAGAGACTTTTGCTCCTACTTCGAGAATGACCACAATAAGATCAGTGATTGCATTGGCTGCCCATAAAGGATGGAAAGTGCATCAATTGGATATCAAAACTGCATTCTTAAATGGGGATTTACAGGAGGAAGTATATGTAAATCAGCCCATTGGTTTTGTAGTTCCTGGTGAGGAACATAAAGTATGCAGGTTGCACAAAGCATTGTATGGGTTAAAACAAGCTCCAAGAGCTTGGTATGATAAGATACATGCTCATCTAACCAGCCAAGGTTTTGAGAATAGTTCAGCTGAAAGCACATTGTATGTGAAGAAAACCGATGCCGATATTCTCATAGTCATCTTGTATGTAGATGACATGCTCATTACAGGTACAAGCAAAGCACAAATTTCAGATTTCAAAGCTGATTTGAAAGCTGAATTTGATATGTCAGATTTGGGGCCTTTACACTACTATCTCGGCATACAGTTTATGCATACAGATGATGGCATTGTTATGCAGCAAACTAAGTACATAAAAAGTTTGCTAAAAAGGTTTCACATGGATGAATGTAAGCCCATTTCTACTCCGGTAGAACCAGGTGTACGGCTTACTATGCATGATATTGGAGAGCCTTTTGAGGCTGGCCTTTATAGCCAGGCAGTGGGATGCCTCATTTACTTGTGTAACACGAGGCCAGACATATCTTTTGGGGTGTCTTTGTTGAGCAAATTCATGCACAGCCCAGGCACAAAGCATTGGCAAGCAGTCAAACGCATTTTTCGTTATCTTAAGGGTACCCTGGATCTTGGTTTGTTCTATCCCAGGGGGGGCAGCTTGCAGCTTTATGCATACAGTGATTCAGATTGGGCTGGTGATTACGATACCAGGCAATCCACCAGTGGGAATTGTTTTTTTCTTGGCAGCTCATGCATATCTTGGTTGAGTAAAAAGCAACCCACTGTTGCTACATCTACTTGTGAGGCTGAGTACAGGGCAGTCTTTACAGCTACAGTAGATTGTGTATGGTTGAGGAGACTATTGGCTGATCTTCGTGAGTGTCAGCAGACACCCACCACCATTCTCACTGATAGCCAGAGTGCTATGGCTGTGGCACGAAATCCAGTATTTCATGCACGTACCAAGCACATAGAGATTCATTATCACTATGTCAGAGAGAGGCTACATGCAGGGGAGATCAGTTTATCTTATTGCCCTACACAGGATAATGTTGCAGATCTATTCACAAAGGCTTTATCTCGAGAAAAGTTTGAAGCTTTCCGCAAAGCTTTGGGCTTACTCTCATACAGAGAGTGATCTGCTACCTTGTACAGGTTCACACTTCCACTACAGGGGGGATTTGTAGGCATATGCTCACTTATAGTAGTGCTATGTGTGAACAGGGCTTAACCAAGGGCACTTTTTCCCATGTGGTTTTTCCCCTTGGACATCAAGTGTGAAAGGACACTCTAACATATAATATTTTGTACTTCTATATTATATGGATGTGGCACACATGCAAGGGTTGACTTGCATTTTGTGGATACCACACTTTTGGCTCTCTCTCTCTCTCTCTCTCATTTCTGTGTGTGAGCTTCTCAACCTTGCACCTAACCCTAAAGTGCAGGTTTGTGTGTGTGAGTGTGTGAGTCCAACACCCAACATTGTATTTATGGCAGGCAACTCCAGTGCCCCCACAAGAAAGCTCTTGGACAGAAAGATGCTCAGTTAGAGCTTGTGCATACAGATGTATGTGAGATGCCTCAGCTTTCTTTGGGAGGGGCAAAATACTTTGTGTCTTTTATTGATGGTGCCACACGCAAGGTGTGGGTTTATCCTCTTCGTTTGAAGAGTGATACATTCTCAGTGTTTCAGAAGTTTGTTGCTCTTGTTGAGAATCAAACTGGCAAAACACTGAAGGCTTTGCGTTCCGACAATGGTGGAGAGTATATGTCCAAACAGTTTCAGGACTTTTGTGATGCTAAAGGCATCAAGAGGCAGCTCTCTACTCCTTATGATCCTCCACAAAACGGGACAGCAGAGAGGATGAACAGGACCATTCAGGAAAAGGTCCGTTCTATGTTGTCACATGCTGCATTACCTCATGGTTTTTGGGCTAAAACTGTTATGACAACCGTTCACCTTATAAACAGGTCACCTAACACGAGGCTTGGTGGGAAAGTGCCAGAGGAAGTATGGACAGGGAAGCCTCCGTCATACAAGCACTTGAGAGTGTTTGGTTGCGTTGCGTACGTGCACATACGCAGGGAAATGCGCACCAAACTTGATCCTAAGTCTCACAAATGCATATTCCTAGGATATGGTGACAGAGGTGAAATGGGGTATAGACTTTGGGATCCCGTGAATAGAAAGATTATACGCAGCAATGATGTCATTTTTGATGAAACATGCATGTATAAGGAGCCTGCAAGGCAACAGGAGCCTGGCAGAGTCATCTTTGATGATGATGGACATCATGGACAACAACCAAGGGCTGTAAATCAGCCATTACAGCAGGAAAACCAGCCCTTAAATGGTGCTGAAAATGGTCCAAATGGACAGCCAGAGATGGCAGAAGATATCCCTATGGATACCCCACAGTTAGAGGAAATACCGGGCATGATTTTTCAGCCCTATGGCATGGAACAGGAGCCACCAATGGGTGATAAGCAGGCTAGACAGCAACCTGCAAATGATGGTCATTGGGTACGAAGGTCCACAAGACCCTCCAGAGCCCCTGACAGGTTTGTTCCAGGGGTTGACTACTTGATGCTTACTGACTGTGGGGAGCCCTCATGTTACAAGGAGGCTTTACAGAGGGCAGACAAAGCTCTTTGGGAGCGTGCCATGAAGTCAGAGATGGATTCTCTGCATAAAAATGGAACTTGGAAGTTGGTGCATTTGCCTGCAGGCAAGAAGGTTTTGCCATGCAAGTGGGTTTACAGGCTCAAAGTTGCACCAGATGCAAAGCCAAGATACAAAGCCAGGTTAGTGGCTAAGGGCTTCAAGCAGGAATATGGTGTGGACTTTGATGAGATCTTCTCTCCAGTGGTCAAAATGACCACACTTAGAGCTGTGTTGGCTTTGGTTGCGCATGATGATCTGGACTTGATTCAGATGGATGTGAAGACTGCTTTTCTTCACGGTGATCTCCATGAGGAGATATATATGCAACAGCCAGAGGGTTATGCAGTAAGTGGAAAGGAGAAGCTTGTATGCAAGCTGAAAAAGAGTCTTTATGGGCTCAAACAGGCACCAAGGGAATGGTATCATAAATTTGATACATTCATGAAATCACAGAAATTCAAGAGAAGTGACATAGATCACTGCTTGTACACCAAGAAAGCTTTGGATGGCAGTCTATTGATCCTCATCTTGTATGTTGATGATATGTTGATTGCCGGGAAATCTCGTAAGGAGATGGATGCCTTGAAGCAGAGGCTGCATCAAACCTTTGATATGAAGGATTTGGGTGATGCAAATCACATTTTGGGTATGCAGATACTTCGGGACAGAAATCAGCATGTGTTGTATTTATCTCAGAAGGAATACATTGGCAAAGTCTTGCAGAGGTTCAATATGGACGGGGGGAAGAAGACTAGTACTCCTTTGCCTCCATATGCGAAACTCAGTGCTATGGACAACCCAGAGTCAGATAGTGGCAGGGCTGATATGGCCAAGATTCCGTATGCTTCAGCTTGTGGCAGTCTCATGTATGCCATGGTTGCTACTAGGCCGGACATTGCATTTGCAATGGGAGTGGTTTCTAGATACATGGCCAACCCTGGCAAGAAGCATTGGGAAGCAGTGAAAGGTGTCATGAGATACTTGAAGGGCACACAGGATATGTGCATTTGCTTTGGCAAACAGGATGCATTAGTGCATGGTTACACGGATTCGGATTATGCAGGTCATCCAGATAACCGGAAGTCTACTACCGGTTATGTATTTACATTCACAAGAGGTGCTGTGTCATGGATATCCAGGATGCAGAAGTGCACTGCCTTATCTACTACAGAGGCCGAGTATATTGCAGCCACAGAGGCTTGCAAGGAGGCATTATGGCTATCTCGGTTAGTGGTTGATTTGGGTTATATAGGGGATATTCCATTGTTGCATTGTGACAGTCAGAGTGCCATTCAGTTGGCAAAGAACCCTGTTTTTCATGCAAAGACGAAGCATGTGGATGTGAAGTATCACTTCATTAGAGAGGTGATAGAGAACAAGCAAATTCAGCTTGTTAAGATTCATACGGATGACAACCCGGCTGATCTGTTGACAAAGAGTTTGCCTCCAGAGCGGTTTGCTCATTGCAGACACTTGATGGGCATTGGATGAGGCCAGTTTCAGCCTTGATATGGCCTTGTATATTATCATGTACATGCTGATTTTTTCTTTTCCTTTACTTAAGGGCACTTTGCCTTTAAGTGGGAGGTTGTTGGGGTAAAGGCACTATGCCCACCCTTATAGTGTGTACAAGCCCATAAGTTATAGTACATAGTACACTTAGTACTTTTAATGTACTAAGTGCACTATGTGTACTAGGGCAATATACATGTGTGATAGGGGAGTCACACACTCATTCCCATGAGTTGACTTATCCCCACAACTCTCTCTCTCTCTCTCTCTCCCCCTTGTTGCTTCTCTGTGTATGTCTCCCACACATGAATAACCTAACCCTAATTCATTCTCTCTCCCATTCGGCACAAATGTCCCTTGATTTGCACTGCAATTTGCTGCAATTTTGCCCAAATGTGCGATTTCTCACATCATACAGCATGTATGAGTGCTTAATTGCACAATTACAATAAAAGCCCCAAATTTCGACATCCAATTTCTTGCAAATTGATCTTGATTGTGACCAATGTCACCCAATTTTGCCAATTTTGCTCAGAAATTGAGCAATTTGGCACCTGTACCTGCTCAATTGATGATTGTACTTGCTCAATTGCAAATCCCAAAAAAAAAATTGAAGCAGAATATCTTGTAATTTCTGATTTTTTGTTGCAGGAAAGGGGGGTGTGCTGAATTTGGTGCTGCTGCAGAAATCTGATGCTCTGCTCAGATACACCCAAGCCCGATCCTTCTTTCCATCCAGATTTTTGAGGTAACTTTAATCCAACGTTGGAGGTCGTCAAGGCACCAGAGCGTCGTTGGCACGAGAAGCCACCTTGCAGATCACGATTCCATGCGCTTTCCGTGCATGTCTCCCACACATGAATAACCTAACCCTAATTCATTCTCTCTCCCATTCACTCTGCTGATGTCATGACCTCGATTTCATGAGAAATAGATCGACGGCCTTAGATTTATCTAAATTAGTGAAATACAAAAAAGAAAACAAGCCCTTGGTCACCAACCCAGCTATCTACACAACTGTTCGCACAGCTAGCTATGTTTCAAGCTTGTTGGCCACTCGTAGGTTCCACCAAACCACCATGCTTGCCCGGAATGACGTCCTATATGTCTTCATGACTGAAAAAAGCATGCATATTATCCAAACAGTCCCAGACAACTCTTTGGCCGAAATGCTTAGCAACCTGTACATAAGGAGGAAAAAGAGTCAACCTGTCACCATATTGGGCATCTCCAAAATTCATGTGTGTGGAAGGGCTTTGGACGCCCAAAAGATCAAGAATGTACAAGCTTTGGGAATGGGGAATTATCTAGTACAGAGGACTAAGTGTTCGTAGCATGGTCCAGGCACTCGAGACGGTTTCTTGACACAGAAATGGGCTTTGGAGCTCAAGTGTCAAGTGAAAAGTAAATATGGCGAACTCTTAAGGATTTGGGGGAGATCGACCAATAAAACAGGTTTCTACATGGTGCTTACATGTATTTCTCATATGGTGGAACACAAAGAGATCATCTCCTAAATTTTTGGCAATTTTCGATGGAATTTCCGTTCGCGTCATTACCTCCGGAACTCGATAGAGATCGAGCAGGAAAAGTTGCTATTTTTGGCAATTTTCGATGGAATTTCCGTTCGCGTCATTACCTCCGGAACTCGATAGAGATCGAGTATTGCCAAAGCGTCATCGTGAAATTAGCTATCATCTGGGATATTTTTTGAGCTGAAGATTGTGGAATTTTTGGCCTTTGAATTTGGGACGTGGGAGATAAGAGGATAAAAGTGAGACAAGTGTCCTCACACTTATCAATTTAGCTCTATGAGTTCATGGATGAGCCACATGGGCTGGTTTACAAGTTTATGTGCTCGTGGAAGAGCCATATGGGCTGTCATACAAGTTTATGCGCATGTGAAAGAGCATGTTTGTGCGCCTATGGAATGACATGTTGGATAGCCATATGGGATGAAGAACAGTTTTATGATTGTATATGGATAATCCGGCATCTCCCATGGGGAGAGTAAGGCCCTCAAAGCTTGTACATGTTATATTTCTCCTTGGATAATGAAATACTCCAAGGGAGGGATCGGCCCATTCCAGCCTCTATGTGGTGTCAGTTGTGCAACTTTTATTTTCAGCTTTGTGGATTGTTTAATGGTTGTGATTAAATGCCAAACTGTTTAATTGTGCACATGGTCAAAGCGATGCACACCCACACCCACGCTTCCCGGGCAAGTTACATTGGCACAATCACAGGGGACGAAGGGGACGGAGGCTTGGAACGCCGGGACGGCGAATCGGGACGGCGCAGGGACGAGGACGGACGGACGTCCCCTACAGGACATTTCTCACAGGGGACGACGACGGGGACGGCACAGGGACGGGGACGACGATCGGGGACGGCGCTGTGCGGGGACGGCAAAGAGCCGTTGCGCCTGCCGTTGCTCGCCGTTGCGCCTGCCTGCCCATTTCTAGCCGTTTATGGCTGTTGGGCCTTGGCTCTTCTAGCCGTTTATGGCTATTGGGCCTTGGCTCTTTGAGGCTTGGCCCTGTCTCTCTCTCTTGCCCTTGAGGCTTTCCTCTCTCTCTCTTGCCTATCTATATAAGAACAAGCCTCTACAAGGCTACAAGCATACACAAGTTCACAACTCTCAAGGCTCAAGCTTTCAAGGCTTAAGCTTCTTGAATCTTCTCTCTTCTTTTTTCAAGTTCCAAGCTCTAGGGCCTAGGCCCTCACCTCTCCCTCAAGCCTCTTGAGTCTTGACTCTTCCAACTTCCAAGCCTCTAGGCTCTCTCTCTCTCTCTCTCTCTCTCTCTCTCTCTCATTCCTCAAGGCTCTCTCTCTCTCTCTCTCTCTCTCTCTCTCTCTCTCTCTCATTCCTCAAGGCTCAAGAGTCAAGCCATCTTCAACCATGGCATCCTCCTCACGTGCCGGGGCTTCTCGTAGAAGGACAACGGGATGGACATGGTGGGAGGAGGTTAACTACACCACATCAGTTCATGGAGGCGGTTCTCGGCCACGGGTATGCAAGCTTTGCCCGTACCGGCGAATGGGTGGTGCCAACAAAGTGCGAGCCCACCTCTTGCATGAGAGTGGGCATGAGGTGAGGTTTTGCACGATGGAATGGTTATCATTCTCCTATGCATGCTGCTGCGTATGTCTCGGATCCCGAGTTCCAAGGATGTGGACAAGAGGCCAATGATGAGGTGATGGATGGTTGGGAGACAATGCTTTCTAGGCAGGTTCGTTATGCAGATAAACGAAGGTTGGTGAAAGACCAACTTGGATTTTATCGCAGCAAGTTGGGAAGGTTTGGATCGGCTGATGCACAGAGAGATAGGTTTAAGATAGGGGCTGCTTTATGGTGGGAGGATTATGGGGCTCGTACACCATAGCTTCAATCATTGGCAGTAAGGATCTTGTCTCAAGGTGCAAGCTCCTCTCCGATTGAGCAACTATGGAGTGTGTTCGGCCATGTTGCATCCAAGAAGAGAAACAAATTTGGGACAAAACAAGTCAATGACTTGATTTTTGTAAGTGCTAATTTGCGCTTGCTTGGGGATATGGCTTCTCCCAAACCAGAGAAGTTTATATTGCGTGATGAGGAGTCCTCGGATGATGAGGAGACACATGTACTTGCAAATCCTGGTCAAGATGGAGTTGACGATTTGGATGCTGCAGATGTTGGTCTTCATGATATGGCTTTCTTGGATGACATAGATGATAGTCTCCTTGATGGCATCACTAGCAGTAGCCATGCATAATATCTCCTTACTATTTGCATGTCACCTTGAGGCTTGGACTCTGGACTTGGTTTGTTTCTTTTATCTAGGCCGTGGGGCCACATTTTGTGCTTTTTGTCACTTATGGCATGTATGATGTCACATGTGGGCTAATTTTAACTTGTGAGATCTGTTCAGTGTTAGTATCTAGCCATGCACATTGTGTGGTGCACTAATTTGGTTATATAAATGAGCATTGTATGTTAAGATTTATTGTCATTTCTAGAAATTATCTAGGCGTTCCCTGTTTTCGTTCCCGTTCCCCCTTTTTCCCGTTCCCATTCCCTTGGTGGTGCTTTCGTTCCGTTCCCGTTCCCATTCCGTTGATACTATGGTCCACAAGGTGTCTAGGCCTCCCCGATGACCGTGGACATTCACAGGCAAAATACAACAGGCAATGTCCAAGTAACAAAACAAGTCACACATGCAAGTGCATTTCATAGGCATATGCTTGTGCATAATAATTTGGATTAAATCTCCCAACTTGCCATCTTGTACACCAAAATAGTCCCAACCACGGGCACCGCCCATGCAGGATTCCAAGTACTCACCAAAGCAACTACCCTTCCATGAGTTCACAAAATCACTCACCAAAGTTACCACCCTTCCATGAGTTCACAAAATCATTCTTGTGGATACTCCCAAGACAACATCGTGGAGATCCTTTCGCATGTCACAGCTCTGGAGGATTTGTGACACTAGACCCTCCACCTGCCAAGGTGGCCAAAGAGAGATTATGCTAAAGGTCAATAACTCAAAGCTTTTGCAAACCCACAAATCAATCTAATATCGCTCCAAATATTTGATGTGCCTTCATCTACTATTTTGGAGTTGTCTATTTTCTTGTGGGCACAGGATGGACTAACGCAAGTTCAAAAACCAAGGGCTACACACACACAATTCCATCAGTCTGTAATCACCTTCAACAGGCTCCGCAAATAAATGTTCATTTTCAGCAAGATAATTTTCAGCATTCTACTTGCATTTTTCTTTTGCACTACTGGCTTCTCCAAGAGATAGGAAAACATGCACATTGTCTACATCTTTTAGACACATATGGAAAAAGGCAGGTAGATAAGTCAACGCCAAAAATGCTGTGGGAACAAGAACTGAGAATTGAGAGAGAGAAGGGGAGACTTTTGTAGGAGAGCATGATGAACAAATGGCAGCGATAGCACATGCCATACTTACATGACTAAGCTTCCAAATCACAAATCCAAGATGAGGCCTTGAAAAAGCACGTTCTTCAAGACACTTTACAACTATCCAGGTTTATGTAAGTGAATTGTTCAGGGATCGACAAAAAGCAGGAGCAAAAAGTAAAATACTGACCAAGGTATCCAGGAGGGTAGCCTAGCTCTCGCATTCGATTGAGCCATGGAGGTGGATCTAGCTCCTGCACAAAATACAAACCATTAAGAATATTGAGTGCACATAACCCAATGACCAATGAGCTTTTGTAACCATCTGAGCATTTGTCAACTGAAAGTTCAACTTTATGTTTGTGTGCTTCACTGATCTCATAGGTCTATCACATCAGTTTTTAAAAAAATGACTCCAACAATCATTCTTGAAAAGAAACACTCAAATGGTCCAATTTGCCTTAACAATCGTACACTAGGTTTCCACCCTCACGAGTCACTCCTAATGATTCCAGATAGGCTGCAAGGGTACAACAATGCCCCCACACGGATAGAAGCGCCACGAGGTATTTCCACACGCTCCAGCCTCCCACACTAGTCCTTGTACTAACTTGTGTTCGATCTGCAAGCTAAGCTACTTGAGATCATTGTACAGCAAAGTAACCCTGATCCTTGATGCGCTTGTTTTAAGAGCGTTAAACCGTGTGCTGCAGCAGATCAGAAGGGTGCAGCACAAGAACATTACAGAGGCACATAAGCTGTTATATTCCTGGTAATACTGATGAGGTTACACCAATGCTAATTGCTGACTCAATAATGGGATTTTAATTTTAGCGCTTATTGTGTATTTGTAAGGTACTAATTAATGAGCAAGAGTAACATTACCTTTTAGTCAAGGACACTCTCACCAATCATCTATCTACGTGATTCTCAAGAGGGTAGAGGCCCTGGAATCAGAACCCCGATCCGCCCTTGGTCTGACCCAAGTCTTAACTTGAACAGTGCCTAACACCAAGGGTTGGGTCAAAAGTCAAGAATGGTGTTGATCGAACCTCGAGCTCAAGCCTGACCCTAGGGCTTGGGTCAAGAGTCAGGTATGGTGTTGGTGTTGTTCTTCCCAGGGGATGTGGAGGGGTGGGGCGGGGCGGGGGGGAGGAGAGAGAGAGAGCTCACAGCCTCAATCACCTGCAGGTATAGAGAACTGGGATGGCAAACACAGATGGTACATACAGTGAGTGAGGTACAAATCACAGAAACCCACGTAATTGCTTAGATTAACCATAACCCAGTTTGCCTAATACAACCTTTGAGTAAGTGTATATAGTAAATCTCCACGCTAATGCCAAGTGTCAGTAATGCTATATATGTGAGTACTAAGGTTTCTAACCCTTTTATTTACTAGCATGTGTGTGTGCACCCCTAGCACTTATTACCACTACTAAATGTGCATCTCTCTCACAAATCCCCCCCCTGTAGTGGTAATGTAAATGTACAGAGAGTATATCAATCCCCAAAAAGAAGTAAGCCCAAAGCTTTGTGGAAAGCTTCGAACTTTTCTCATGGAAGCACCTTGGTGAACACATCTGCCAAGTTGTCCTCAGATGGACAAAAGATAAGGCTGATGTCACCTGCATGTAGCCGCTTCTCACATAATGATATTGGACCTCAATGTGCTTTGTCTGTTCATGGAACACAGGATTCCTCACAACAGCAATAGCACGCTGACTGTCTATGAGTATAGGTGTAGCACTCTACTGACTAGAATACAATGCTCTAGAGATATCTGAATATGAGCTTCACAACTAGACAATGCTGTGTACCCCCAGTCACAAAAAACGTGTTTCAGATTTTTGAAACCTTTGAAGCGTTTTGAGTAAGTGAAACATTTCTACAAAACGTGCAAAACCCTTGCCCGGAGACGTTTCACCCAAATTGAAGGTTGCCTTTTTCCTCTTTTTTTCAGCTTTGGTCGCGATTGTTGGGTATTTCGGAGTAAGTATGTGTGGCCATCTTCTGTATGTACCCGTGTTTGTGTACCAGCTTGTGTTCATGTGTGAACTACTGCCCCATGTATGTGTGTGTGTCCACCCTGTGTGTGTGGGTATGTGTGACCTTGTTCTCCCTCTCCGATGGATCACTCCCAACCGCTCCCTTCTCCTTCCTCTCCCCCTGCCCACCCCCCCCCTTCCTCCTCCTCCCTCGTCCTCACCTCCGACTATTCCTGCAACAATCCCCTTTGCCCCGTCCTTTTCGTCCGAGCTTGCTCCCCCCCCCCCCTCCCTCCGCCTCTCCAAAGCACTCCCACCACCCTCCAGGAGCACCCGACTCGCCGGAGGACTCGCCAGAGCAGAGGCAGCCGGTGAGCTCTGTTTGCCGATTGATCCATAGATTCTCGGAGTTGGTAGAGATGACCATCGCCGCTTCCCCGGTGAGGGCTCTCCCGCCGGAGTCCCCAGGTGGGTCCCCCATGATCTTGGGGTTGCCTGTGGATTACAGTTTCTTCCGATGTCTTCCGGTGGAAGGGACAAATCATTTTGAGGAGCCAGTAGCGCCCATTCGGATGTGTCATGTTTCATCACTCCAGACCTTCTACGCCAGAGAGTGGCGCGATGATCTTCTCTTTTCTGTTGACTGCAGCCCCAGAGACAGAGAGGGACTCGGAGTTGGTGGCTGCCTCCATCCAGGGCCAGTCAGTCGAGCTTTCACACCATCTTCACGATCTTCGCACCACCAATGTGCTCACCCACCTTTGGCCCTTGGCTAGGATGGAGCTTGGAGGCTCAGGCCATAGGGACCAAGACGGGCAAGTGGTGGCCTCCAGCCTGGGGGTGCTACTCTTTGTGTTCCTGCTTATCTTAGTCACAGTACCACTCCCCCCTTCTTACAGATACCTCCATTGTGATCGATGGAGTTCAGTGTAGCCTACTCTCGCACTTGAACAGAGTGGAAACACATGGAGGACAGGATTGTTGGGGTAAAGGCGTTATGCCCACCCTTATAGTGTGTACAAGCCCATAAGTTATAGTACATAGTACACTTAGTACTTTTAATGTACTAAGTGCACTATGTGTACTAGTGCAATATACATGTGTGATAGGGGAGTCACACACTCATGCCATTGATGAGTTGACTTATCCCCACAACTCTCTCTCTCTCTCTCCCTTGCTTCTCTGTGTATGTCTCCCATGAATGAACTCTAACCCTAATTCTGTTTTCTCCCCATCAACTGGTATCAGAGCTGTGGTCACCAGGTTCCCCTCCCTCTCATCAAGAATTGTTTGCCCTTTTGCTGGTCGTTTGTTCATTCTGTTGTTCGCCTTTTTGCTGGTCGCCTGCTCCCTCTACTGTTGATCTCATTGCTGGTCATCTTGATCGCTGCCCAAACTGCAGCGCTAACCAGCCTGTAGTGCTGCCCAGGCAGCCAGCGTTACCCTGGCTGCTGCCCAACTGGCTGCCATGTAGCCAGCACAGCCAAAGCAACAGCACTAGGCGCAGCCAGCGCCTGCAAAGCAACGTGCAGCAACAGCCAGGCGCCGCCGTACAGCAGCAGCAGCAGCAGCAGCAGCAGCAGCATCCGTATTGCAGGCAGGTGAGCCGAAACAGGAGGTGGCGGCCCACAGCAGCGCTCGCAGCAGGGGTCGACTACAAACGTGTAGTGCTGGGCGTAGATGCGCTCAGGCGATAGCACCATAAGCGAAGTGCAGGCGAGACTAGCAGGCGAGACCAACTAGCGGGAGTTAAATCATTAGCGAGGAGGCCAGCGAGGAGACGTCTATTGTGTTGCCCACGAGGAGAGCTATGCAGCCTAGCATCCGTACACGCACAGCAATCTGCAGGCGCATCAGCATCAACCTGCTTGCTTCCCAATAGTGTGGTGCTGCTTCAATAGCCGCACGAGCTGCTGCAAAGGAGTCCTTCATGCTGCACTAATACTGCAGCAGCATCAGCAAACCCCTCTCTTCTGCAAAACAAAATTCCGCCTGCAAATCAAAAAAAAATCAGAAAATTACAAGGTATTTGCCTCAATTTTTTTTTTGGGATTTGCAATTGAGCAAGTACAATCAACAATTGAGCAGGTACAGGTGCCGAATTGCTCAATTTTTGAGCATAATTGGCAAAATTGGGTGACATTGGTCACAATCAGGATCAATTTGCAGGAAATTGGTCACAATCAGGTTCAATTTGCAGGAAATTGGATGTCGAAATTTGGGGCTTTTGATGTAATTGTGCAATTAAGCACTCATACATGCTGTATGATGTGAAAAATCGCACATTTGGGCAAAATTGCAGCAAATTGCAGTGCAAATCAAGGGGCTTTTGTGCCGATTTCGTTGATTTGCATGCAGGCGATCGCATTTGATGCTGTGGATAATGTGCTGATGCCTTACAAGCACTCAATGTGCCTGTAAATCAAGGGGCTTTCATGTATTTGATGTATATGTGGCCGGGGGGAAGCATCGTGAACACTCTGGATGCCTTTATGTGCGTCAATGTACCATGTATGATCAAAAATTGATCTTAAATCAATGGGCTTTTCAAGTTTGTATGCTTGTTGAGCTTGGCAAAACAGCAGGCAAAGACATTTATGCCTTGAATCCTCAAAAATCAGCTTGCAGTCACGGGGCTTTTGCCCAATTTCTGTTCGGGACTGTTGTATGCAGTGTACAAGACTGTAAAAGTCTGATTTTCACTCATTTGGACAGCCAGGAGAGCATTTATTGCTATTGTACCTGCTGGTACAGATTTGGCACAGCTTTGTGCATGTTTTGGCATGGCTGTACACTGTTTTGAGTGACCAAAAGGTTCAATTTCAGCTGCTGTACTTGCCGGGACAGGTTTGGTACATCATTGGTGAGCACTTGGTACTGCTGTACAGTACTTTGGAAGGGCAAAAGAGCACATTTAAGGTGCTGTCCAAAATCTGCAGCAACCAGATTTTGGTGTTTTCATCACATAAAGTGGGAGAAAAATTGCATTCTTGTTTCCGCAGTGGGAGATAAAGTTTGGGAGAACATTTGTGAGCACTTTGTGTGCTTTTGGTGCAGTGTTTGCACATTTTGCAGGGAGTCAGGCATTGACAGGTTGCATTTTGCTATGGCAACCACAGGTGACAACTCTTCATTGCTTCACATCAAGAAGCTTGAAGGCTCGCAGAATTATGATATTTGGCAAACCCAGTGCTACAATGTGTTGCTTCAGAAAAAGCAGCACAAGCCTATCAAAGAAAGGGGTGTGATGCCCGCTTCTCTTACTGCTGAAGAGTGGGAAGATATGGATGAGCTGGCAAGATCTACTATCATGTTGTCTGTGTCAGACTCATTACTTTTCAGCATTCGTGAAGAGAAGACAGCTTGGGGAATGTGGCAGAGATTGCAAGACTTGTATGCCCAACAAAGTGCCTCAAGCAAAGTGTATTGGTTGAAGAAACTCATAGGTCTTCAGATGAAGGAAGGGGCTTCTATGACAGCCCATCTCAATGAGTTTAATGGTATTGTCAGCCAAGTCATTAATCAAAAGTTGGCAATGGACGATGAGTTCAAAGCCACTTTTTTGTTATGCACTTTGCCAGAGAGTTGGGACACATTTAGGACAGCCACTAGCAATTCGAATGCTATGCTGTCATATGCAAATGTTGAGGGTGCTCTTCTTCAAGAAGAGATGAACAGGAAGAACAACTCTGTTGGAAAGTCCAATGCAATGAATGCACGTGGGAGATCCCAGCAAAGGGGGAAAAGCCAAGAAAGGGGAAGGAGCAAGTCTCGCTCCAAAAAGGATTTGGAATGCCATTATTGTGGCAAGAAGGGACACATTAAAAAACAATGCTACAAATGGAAAAATGATCAAAAGGAAAAGGGAAAAGGCAAAGACAAAGAGAAAGATGAAGCCAAAGATGTAAAGCCAAAGGGCAAAAGTGGAGTCAAGATTGAAGAAATCAATGTGTCACATGCAGGTGGCAGTGAGGATGAGGTCCTATTTACTTCTTCACTTGATGCCCATTCACTTCTTACAGGTGGTCATGGTATGCACTCATGGATCATTGATTCAAGTGCCTCCTTTCATGTCACAGGTTGCAGAGACTTGTTTGTCAGGTACACTGCTGGCAATGAAGGAGTGGTTTATTTGGGTGATAACCATGCATGCAAGATTCTTGGTAGAGGTGATGTGAGGCTTGTGTTTTCAGATGGCTCACAGCTTATGCTCCATGATGTCAGGCATGTGCCTGAGATCAAGAAGAATCTGCTTTCTACTGGACAGCTTGATGATGCTGATTATGTTACCACATTTGGTAGTGGAAAGTGGAAGATTAGTAAGGGCTCACTGGTTGTTGCCAGAGGCTCTAAGGTGGACACTCTTTATTTCATGCATGCAGGTGTTTGTCACCATGCTAATGTAAATGCAACCGAGCTGCCGGAAATTTCTATGTGGCATAGCCGGTTGGGACACATGAGTGTCAAGGGAATGGAGCAATTGTCTCGTTTGGGTTACTTGCCTTCTCTAAAGTTTTCAAGTTTTCAGTTTTGTGAGCATTGTATATATGGTAGGCAACTACAGTGCCCCCACAAGAAAGCTCTTGGACAGAAAGATGCTAAGTTAGAGCTTGTGCATACAGATGTATGTGAGATGCCTCAGCTTTCTTTGGGA
Organism: Cibotium barometz; assembly: GCF_041138505.1. NCBI lineage: Eukaryota > Viridiplantae > Streptophyta > Polypodiopsida > Cyatheales > Cibotiaceae > Cibotium > Cibotium barometz. The sequence goes on from NC_141110.1 coordinate 27,366,951, forward strand.
GGGGCAAAATATTTTGTGTCTTTTATTGATGATGCCACACGCAAGGTGTGGGTTTATCCTCTTCGTTTGAAGAGTGATACATTCTCAATGTTTCAGAAGTTTGTTGCTCATGTTGAGAATCAAACTGGCAAAACACTGAAGGCTTTGCGTTCCGACAATGGTGGAGAGTATATGTCCAAACAGTTTCAGGACTTTTGTGATGCTAAAGGCATCAAGAGGGAGCTCTCTACTCCTTATGATCCTCCACAAAACGGGACAGCAGAGAGGATGAACAGGACCATACAGGAGAAGGTCCGTTCTATGTTGTCACATGCTGCATTACCTCATGGTTTTTGGACTGAAGCTGTTATGACAGCCGTTCACCTTATAAATAGGTCACCTAACACGAGGCTTGGTGGGAAAGTGCCAGAGGAAGTATGGACAGGGAAGCCTCCGTCATACAAGCACTTGAGAGTGTTTGGTTGCGTTGCGTACGTGCACATACGCAGGGAAATGCGCACCAAACTTGATCCTAAGTCTCATAAATGCATATTCCTAGGATATGGTGACAGAGGTGAAATGGGGTATAGACTTTAGGATCCCATGAATAGAAAGATCATACGCAGCAATGATGTCATTTTTGATGAGACATGCATGTATAAGGAGCCTGCAAGGCAACAGGAGCCTGGCAGAGTCATCTTTGATGATGACGGACATCATGGACAACAACAAAGGGCTGTAAATCAGCCATTACAGCAGGAAAACCAGCCCTTAAATGGTGGTGAAAATGGTCCAAATGGACAGCCAGATATGGCAGAAGATATCCCTATGGATATACCACAGTTAGAGGAGATACTGGGCATGATTTTTCAGCCTTATGGCATGGAACAGGAGCCACCAATGGGTGATATGCAGGCTGGACAGCAACCTGCAAATGATGGTCATTGGGTACGGAGGTCCACTAGACCCTCCAGAGCCCCTGACAGGTTTGTTCCAGGGGTTGACTATTTGATGCTTACTGACTGTGGGGAGCCCTCATGTTACAAGGAGGCTTTACAGAGGGCAGACAAGGCTCTTTGGGAGCGTGCCATGAAGTCAGAGATGGATTCTCTGCACAAAAATGGAACATGGAAGTTGGTGCATTTGCCTGCAGGCAAGAAGGTTTTGCCATGCAAGTGGGTTTACAGGCTCAAAGTTGCACCAGATGCAAAGCCAAGATACAAAGCCAGGTTAGTGGCTAAGGGCTTCAAGCAGGAATATGGTGTGGACTTTGATGAGATCTTCTCTCCAGTGGTCAAAATGACCACACTTAGAGCTGTGTTAGCTTTGGTTGCACATGATGATCTGGACTTGATTCAGATGGATGTGAAGACTGCTTTTCTTCACGGTGATCTCCATGAGGAGATATATATGCAGCAGCCAGAGGGTTATGCAGTGAGTGGAAAGGAGAAGCTTGTATGCAAGCTGAAAAAGAGTCTTTATGGGCTCAAACAGGCACCAAGGGAATGGTATCACAAATTTGATACATTCATGAAATCTCAGAAATTCAGGAGAAGTGACATAGATCACTGCTTGTACACCAAGAAAGCTTTGGATGGCAGTCTATTGATCCTCATCTTGTATGTTGATGATATGTTGATTGCCGGGAAATCTCGTAAAGAGATGGATGCATTGAAAAAGAGGCTGCATGAAACCTTTGATATGAAGGATTTGGGTGATGCAAATCACATCTTGGGTATGCGGATACTTCGGGACAGAAATCAGCATGTGTTGTATTTGTCTCAGAAGGAATACATTGGCAAAGTCTTGCAGAGGTTCAATATGGACGGGGGGAAGAAAGCTAGTACTCCTTTGCCTCCATATGTGAAACTCAGTGCTATGGACAGCCCACAGTCAGATACAGACAGGGCTGATATGGCCAAGATTCCGTATGCTTCAGCTTGTGGCAGTCTCATGTATGCCATGGTTGCTACTAGGCCGGACATTGCATTTGCAGTGGGAGTGGTTTCTAGATACATGGCCAACCCTGGCAAGAAGCATTGGGAAGCAGTGAAAGGTGTCATGAGATACCTAAAGGGCACACAGGATTTGTGCATTTGCTTTGGCAAACAGGATGCATTAGTGCATAGTTACACGGATTCGGATTATGCCGGTCATCCAGATAACCGGAAGTCTACTACCGGTTATGTATTTACATTCACAGGAGGTGCTGTGTCATGGATATCCAAGATGCAGAAGTGCACAGCCTTATCTACTACAGAGGCCGAGTATATTGCAGCCACAAAGGCTTGCAAGGAGGCATTATGGCTATCTCGGCCATAGTCACAAGGGAACGGGAACGTTTTGGGGAACGGATGACTGTTTGGAACGGGAACGAAAAGCTTGAATAAAAGGGAACAGAGTCGGGAACGCCACATCATTGCATAAATATGTTTATAAATTTACTTTATATATCTGTAAATGCTTTGGAAAGAGGCATAGTAAAGAAAGAACCTCAAACCATCTCAGTAGTGGCCATGATAATGCATAGATGTGTTCTACATGATACATAGTTCACTTATATTTCTTACATGGTCTGCGGTGCCATTTTGGAACGGGAACGGGAACGGGAACGGCTATCTCTATGGAACGCGTTCCCCCGTTCCAAGAGCTTGGAACGACGTTCCCTTGTGACTATGATCTCGGCTAGTGGTTGATTTGGGCTATACAGGGGATATTCCATTGTTGCATTGTGATAGTCAGAGTGCCATCCAGTTGGCAAAGAACCCTGTCTTTCATGCAAAGACGAAGCGTGTGGATGTGAAGTATCACTTCATCAGAGAGGTGATAGAGAACAAGCAAATTCAGCTTGTTAAGATTCATACGGATGACAACCCGGCTGATCTGTTGACGAAGAGTTTGCCTTCGGAGCGGTTTGCTCATTGCAGACACTTAATGGGCATTGGATGAGGCCACTTTCAGCCTTGATATGGCCTTGTATATTATCATGTACATGCTGATTTTTCTTTTCCTTTACTTAAGGACACTTTGCCTTTAAGTGAGAGGTTGTTGGGGTAAAGGCGTTATGCCCACCCTTATAGTGTGTACAAGCCCATAAGTTATAGTACATAGTACACTTAGTACTTTTAATGTACTAAGTGCACTATGTGTACTAGTGCAATATACATGTGTGATAGGGGAGTCACACACTCATGCCATTGATGAGTTGACTTATCCCCACAACTCTCTCTCTCTCTCTCCCTTGCTTCTCTGTGTATGTCTCCCATGAATGAACTCTAACCCTAATTCTGTTTTCTCCCCATCAAGGATCCACACCCATTTGGCACGCCTTCACCCCGGGACTAATTGTGATTATTCCCCATCTAATCCCACACCCAAGACTCTTCGAGTGGAGGGCAATTCCGATAGTTCCGCTTCCGACAAAGATTGATATGCAGATAGCCTCATGGGACATTCAGGGTTTAGAGGGGCCTCAGTGCTTTCAAAGGCAAGACGTCCTCAGAGGCAAGCTTCACAAAATTACAGTTGGGGGACCCATCGACGTTCTTTTCCTTCAAGAGCACCACCTTTTTGAGGGACGTACCCAACGCTGCAAGAAGATTTTACCAAGCAAAAGCCACACTTTTTGGTCACTCTTTCGACCCGTCGAGGATGCAAGGAGGAGTTTGTATTTCTGTCAATGATGAGGAGCTCTTGCTGGCAGTGACAGGCTCAAGTGTCATAGTATCTAGGCGAGCACAGTGGGTTACCATTATGATTGGAGAGGATTGCCTGGGCTTCCTCAATGTTTGTGCCCCGAACACTGCAGCAGGTAGAGCCATATTCTGGAGCACAGTGTGTCAGGCCCTTGCTCAGGCTGACTTTTGGTGCATGGGTTGTGACTTTAACATGATTGAGGCAACAGAGGACAGACTCCGAGGCGACACGGAATAGAGATAGGCTCAGCATCGACATCGACTCTGCTATTCCTCAAGAGTGACTGACTCCTATCCCAGACCTGATCCCCCCACTGTGGCTAGGCATGTTTACCAGGCATGATATTCTATTGGCAATCCACAGAGCGGATGAGGGCAGTGGTTGGCTCACTTTTTCTATTGGCCCCCATGGCAAATTAGAGAGATCCGAGCCCCCCTACGAGGATTTCAATGGCTCCACTTTACAGAGGGTGAGTGAAACCAGCCTAACGGGCGGTGAAACAACTCGACATCCACAAACAAATCCAGCCATTGCTCACATCGAAAGACTCTCTCACATTGAGTCTGCATACAGAAACTTTCTCCCATGATCAAGGCTGCCACAACCATCCATAGCCTCTCACCCCATGAACAGCATCACCCTGACACATCCAGTGCTTCTGCATCACAACACAGACTCCCAAACTGTCTCTCAAAAGAGAACTCATATCACAGCACAGCATACCATACAGTCGACACACCTGTACAAACCCTCTCTACCTTCCAAGGGTACTATCCATCTCTGTCATGGATTCCCTGTCCCCTGCCCAATCAGTAGCAAGGCTGTACCAAACATGTGTCCATTCCTGTATCTTCTGCCTGCATGTGACCTATCTCTTGGAGAAACCCAAATACATGTTTCCTCGAGAAACCTACGACCTGTTTCCACATGAAACCCTTAGGCCTGTTTCCCTTTTGAAACGTCTGTCCTGTTTCCATACATCTAGTTACCTGTTCCCTCATGAAACATCTGGCAACATAGAGATGCCCATAATTGTAGGTCCCACTGTTCCTTTCTAGCAGGAAGAAAACAATCTGCTCCATGAGCACGCAGCCATGCGAGCTTGCATCTCTCCCATGCCAAGAAACATAACCAAATGACCTTGTACTTGCAGCCAAAAACCCAAGCACATAGCTGAATTTGCAGCCAAACAAAAACAGCCCATAAACAGTCCTGTTTCCACCCTCTGAACTGTCAAACCCTTCCTCTCACAAAGGGCTAGAGAGAACCACTCTCGAACAGTCTTGAGCCAGTGAAAAGAGAGACTCCGAAAGACATCACCTGCAGTCCCACTTGCTCACAAAGAAAGAGAGACTTACAGTCTTTATGTCGCTTTCCACAAGAGAGAGAAAGACACGAGGAAAAGCCCCGTTGTGTCCTGCCTTCTTGTCCTGCAGCCGCCTGCAGTCCAGCACCTGATTCGACGTGATAGGGAGAGGAGAGAGAACACTTGTAGGTGGACCTACTGTCCAGCCTTGCACTCCCTCCTACAGTCCACGTTTCGATGTCAGCTCTGCCTGTATGGACAGCAGTGTAGCCAGCCAGTCTCTTGCTAATAACACAGGAAAAAAAGAGAGATCTAGAAGGCGCCTGTGTATACTGTTGCGCAGCAGGCCAGACAGCCCTCCAAAAGCCAAGAAGAAGAAGAAGGATTCAGTCTGCGCCTGTCTTCTCTGCTGAACAGCAACCAGCCCGTGTACTTTTCCCAAAAAGCAAGCCTATCTGTGGAGTTCAGGTTGTGTGTATTTCAGCGCAGCCCATCAGCCGGTTCTGTGCATCAGTCCTTTCCACGCCTGCCATCAGCCCAGCCTTGTATGCGCTTCTTTTTTTCCAGCAAGATCTCCACGCCTGCAGCCTGTCCACTATCCCCCCAAAAGCAGGAATCCAAGCGGTGCAGCCTGCAGCCGGTTTGCGCTTTTTCTCTTAGAAACTCCACGCCTGCCCTTCCACGCTTCAGCCAGCCTGCCTTTTTTCCAAAAGCACACACGAGGCCCCAAAATAGCATAAGGGCCACGATTATCCCCAAAAAAGGGATTCTTTTATTTTTAAAGGCTTTTAAACCTTTGTCCCCTCCAAAACCCTTTGTCACCATGGGTTATGAGAGAAGATTTTAATCACTTGGCCCCCCCCTCCACACTTGGGGTTGTCCACACATGGGTTTACTTTTTGACTCCAACCTGATGCCATTCACACTGTCCACCATGTCCCCGTGCACACCTGCATCTTGTCCAGAGAAAAACACAGGGTCGTGACAGTGAGGGCATAGTCACCAGAAACGTTTCGGGGTTTTTGAGGTTTCGGGACAAAACGTTTCGTCTTTCGGCTAAGAAACACGGAGGTTTCGTAGTTTTTTCTATATAAATACAATAAATGGTTTAGAACTTGTAGTTAGTAGAATTATTTATAGGCCTACCTCATGCTAGCTAGGCTCTTAAAATATGGTAAAAGCTTAGGTAATTGTGGTCACAATTGGGCAATTGGGGAGTTGTCGAATTGTGACTCGTGAGAAATTGGAGATTTATGAGAAATTGGGCAATTCAAAATTTAGGGAATTGGGAATATTGGGGAATTTGTGAGAAATTGGGGGAGAGAGGAGGAGGAGGAGGAGGAGAAGAAGTGACTACAGATTGCGTGCGAGAGAGAGAGAGAGAGAGAGAGAGAGAGAGAGAGAGGGTGATTGGATTTCACGCACGGGAGTGGCACATAGACCCGCACTGGCCAAGGTGGCCAAGGAGAGATTTTGGCAACTATGGATATGGGATAGCCGATCTCTCACGTGCCTCCATTGGGACCCGGGAGAGTGGACTTGGCATTATCCTATTGATCGGGACGAGACTCAAAGTGCCTCTGGATGACCATGGGTTCCTCCAGTGGAAGCCCAATCCTGCAATGCAACCTCTGCAACCTCACCACCTCACAAGCAGCATCACAACAGCCCGGTACTCTACCGCTGTCAACGACAAGGCAAAAGATGACTGCCTCTTACTGCTCCATAAAACTGCTCCTGGGCCTAAAGTAGATCTCCTCGGGTCTGGATCTCCTCCCCAATCTGAGTCACTCCAACCGTGGAGTCGGACTCCATCCATCAATCCCCCTCCCGTGTAAAAGAGTCCATGATCCTTCGCATGCCGCAGAAACCACAGGATATGCAATCCTGCCTCCCAAAGAGTCATATGCAACCATGAGCTCAACTGCCTCATCAAGAAGCTCACGTCCAATCTGGTGTCCATCAACCAAATCAATGAACCATTCTACTTCCGAGTCAAAGAGACATCACACTGCTCACAAGGAGCAACACCTATTACGGTGCAAAGCCAAGTCCTAGAAACCTGCTGAAGACCATGTAAGGCCTTCTGAAACCTGTCAACCACCCCCACTGAATCCGGAACCACAAAGCCTGGTGTATGCACCTCCTTCTGCAAGTAATCAACTGCCACCTGCCTGGCTTTCCGAGAGGTCCCCGTGGAAAGAACATCCTCATCTACAGGAGTTTCTTTGTCCCGAATATTGCGAGACATCAGAGCATAGGTTACCTGTGTAGTTTCCTTTGACTGACGAACACAAGAACCACCAACATCAGTACTGGAAAGTTCCTGCCAAGTGCTGCCATCAACTGGCAAGCTATCCACCATCTAGTCCCGGAAAGCCTGCACCTGCAGCGTATCCACACTTAAGTGGCCATTACCAGACTGCCACTCATCACAAACCTGAGGACCTGGGAGAGAGTGTGCTGAAACCTTGTAAACTCCATTCTCCTTTTGGATCGATGGTAACTCCCCTTTCTCTACTTCCGGCCGTGGAACCCCAACAATGATGAAATGAGTGAGGTCGTAAGACTCCAGAACAGATTCCATCATAACCTTCCAAATGCCGTAGTTGTTCCCGTCCAACTGACGGTCCATCGGGAACGTGGGGAGTGTAGGGATCTTCACATGCCTCTCGGCCATCTCTAACAGATCTGCCATTGCAAGGGGTGAACTTTAGTCGTGTGAATGGGGAGGGTGAGGGGAGACAAAACCTGAAGACGAAGCTGCACTTTCTGCTCCCTGCTTCGCCACGTCCCAAACAGCCCACAAGGGTCCCCAAACAGCACTAAAAAAAACACGAACAGTCCCGCTCCTCGCACGGGGGGGGGGGGGGGGGTTGAACTTGGTCTTCTGAAGGGAGGGTGGGTGGGAAACACAATGAAGATGAGGCTTGAACTGCTTACTCCTCGCTTCTCCCCGTCCCACACGGTCCACCGATGTCTTCGATCAGCACCAATCACGAACAGTCCCGAATCTCCAAGTCTCCCGCAAGCTCTTCCAAGGTCTGCAAGTGCTTCAACAATCCCGCAAGCTCTCCACGTCTCCAAGATCTTCAAGCAGCCTTGTGCTCTGATACCACGTCGGAATGCCAGCGGAATATGAGACACACAACTGAGAGCAAACACGTGCAAGACTCCACGCTGAACAAAGGCCCAAGTAGAAGACAAGCGCCAACCTGCAACAAACAGAATTGGAAGCAGAAGGAGAAAAACGCAGACAAGAGTGGCTGGGTATGAACTCTGTATACACACAGGAATCCCGAATGAATGATACAATGGCATGGGGGCTATGGGGCCATTTTATATGGCCCCAAATACCCAATCGGCCAGGGCTGAAGGCACCCGACTGCCTCACGACTGGAATCATCCCAGTCCGCCAACATAGGTGGGGTACACGACTTGTATAAGCCAGTCGGCCAACCTCTATCAAAGGTCACATCCACACGTGTGATAATCGGCCTGAACCTGGAGCCTCCTGCCAACACAGGGCAGCCTCCCAAGCCATGGGAAAAATGGAAAAAAATATGGAGTGGGGAAAAATGAGAAAACACCTAATAAGGGCGGGCACACCCACAACAAAGGCCCTGGTGTATATGTATAGACCGGAGATGACTTCTAACAGTTACATCCTCTCAAATGTTTGGAAGAGGCTCTGGCACAACTTTAGATCCCAAAAGATCACCCTCTTTCTTTGGCTAATGGCACACAAGAGATTGGCGGTCGGCACGTGGTTGGCCATTGGAGGTCAACCAGCAGCTTGCATGAGGTGTGGCCACCCTCAAGAGTCTTAGCGACCTTGTCTTTGGGATTGCCTGAAGGCTCAGCAAGTTTAGCAATGGATTCTTCACATCTTCATGAAGCCTCAATCCGGATCATTACATGGGGGCAACATCGCTTGGGCCAGAGAGGCTGAGGTTGTCAGGGCTTATAAGGGGGGATGGTGGGGGGCTAGCCCTTCAGGTTCCACCTCCGCCTTTCGGCAGTACCAATCACAGCCCCATCTACTGCCCATTGGAGACCGGCCTCATGTCGGAGATGGGAGATTTGCAGTAGCACTGTAGCCTGGCACATATGGTGCGCTAGATGCAACAAAGCCATCGAGTCCACCAGGAGCATTTGTCTCGACATAATCCAGGCCCTCCGAGGTCAATGGGGGAAGTTGCAGGGTGGCTCTAACCACATGCGGGAGCGGCGAGACGCTTTCTTGAGGCTCTAGCGGTTGGCCCTTTTCTCACCAACAATGGAAATAGATCCTTCTATTAGTTAATGAAAAACAGCCACGAAGGGTTAAATACAACCACAAAGGGCTAGATACAACCTCACCTCATGTACACGGTGGGGAGCAAATAATCAAAGGTGGACAAAGATCCACTTCTCCTCTGGCTGGCCGCTCTATGAGGAGAAGGCTGTCTCATATAGGGGGAGAGGGGGGGATAACCACACAGCTGGCCTGTAATGCCAAATGGGATCACCATCCCGGAAAAAAAAAAACTTGAAAGCTTGAAACATAGAAACTTCAACGCATAAAAATCTAAACTCTAAGATGTGGGTACAATCACTTGGATTTTGGCGAGGAGCTGTAAGAGATGACAAACTTGGAGAGATGGGAAGATTAGTTGAAATTTAAAGAAAACTGAAGAATGAAGAAGAAAAATAAGGAAAGACAAGGAAAAGGAACAAGAAGAAAAGAAGAGTAAGAAGGGAGAGGAGGCAGAAGAAAGGAGGAGAAGAAAAGCAAAGGAAAAGAGGAAGATGGAAGACAAGATGGGTTTTGGCAGGTCACACTCTAAAAAAGGGCCATGTACGGGGGATCAAGACAAAAATAGGCGCACAAAACTGGAGAAGAAAAAGGGGATTTAAGAAACATTTAGAGGACCCATGGTTTCCATGGTCCTTATCCTTATCTTCTGACATAAAGTAAGTAGGCTGAGTAGAGTGGTCTTGTCCCTCCAATGCAGGGTATACCTCCTATTTCTTTGACTGATGCTTGTATAGCTGGAAAAGCCTGATCATCGCGTCTATCCTAAATCTTCATGTTTTCTGAGCCACGTTGCTGGGCACTGCTTCTCTTCGAACATCAGAGGCATGCATAAAATCTCTCCAATCGCTTCTACAATCTGAAGCATTCATTAAACAAAAAACCTTCTTCTCTCCATTGTTTCTGAGAGGGTTAATAAATCCATCTGGACCACATACACACAGCAGTGGATTGGTCCAAGATGGCAGAATCTTTGAATCCTTGTTCAAAGTTCTCCACGAACTGATTTTCATGTTGTGGTCTTTTACCTAAAGCCGCCTTAAACACTGTCCCTAAGTCTTGTTCTTGCTTCCAGTTGCACTACCTTATTGGTCAAAGTCTGAAGCTGATCTTGCATGGCAGCCATCCACTTCATCAATGTATCATGCGATATCTTTCATGTATCTTCATTATGCCAAAACATGAGTTTCTTGGCCTTCTCTATACATACTCCACTAAGAAATTGAATCAACTAGGAGAAAGGTTTGGTGTAGACTTCTCTCCTCTTCTTGACAACTGCTTCTCTGCAGATGATAATCTTCTTTTCCTCATTGCCATGAAGTATGTGATCTTGCTTTGTCACTGTTGCTGATGTGGACTGCTACAAGGCATCATGCTGATGAAAGAATCAACTATGTACATTCAAACAACTGTGTCGTCTGTGTGAAGCTAAGAGTGGCAGAAGGTAAATTTTTAAAAAAGGGCATACAAACGAAACCTACTTGGCAGAAAAGAGCATTACATAAAACTGCTGCTGAGTGCAATGCCATATTTAACTTAACGTCATAAAAGCAGTTGACTGTAAGCAAAAGTCCCCAGCAAAATTCATGATTATCAAACACCACTTAATCAAGAATCACTTACCCCAATGCCAAGTAGCTGTCTTGTCTCACTCCCAAGAAAACCCGGCTTCAAATCATCAAATTTTCCACCCGGAGAACTCTGATAATATCTGGACGCGGCTCGAGATCCATTGGCCGACCCCCGCTTCTCTGCCAGCAGCTTCCGAGCATTACTTATCGCAGCATTATCTCTAGGCCTTGGGCACTCTTTTAGTGAATGGCTGTATGATCCACAGTTGAAACACCTTGCACCTTCATCCACACGTTCCAAACCCCTGGAAAACACAGGCCATCCCAAACCACTACTTTCAAGTGAGAACAAACCTCATCCAAGAACAAGTAATGGTCATATATAGTCAGAAATCCACTTCTGCTAGCTTGAGGGGTACAAAATTAAAAATGTGGTATATCAGAAATCTGGCGGCCATTGTGCATGGAGTACTGAAATTTAAACACAAATTAAAACTGAAGTGTGTACCCTTCTAGAGATGTCTCTGTCTCTTGTGATATCAGAGCTCCAATCCCTGCCCGATTGTACAATGGCACCTCTTTCTCTCTGTCCAGGCTTGCAGGTGTTAACTCACCAGTTGCATTCTCTGTGCGAGCATGTTTTGAAGGCTTATCCATCCAAAAGGACTGCATATACAAGCTCTGAATCGTCAGACTTTCAATACTAAGCAGACCAATCTTAGCAACTTTTTTATTTCAAAGCTTCATACCATAGTTGCTTTGCTTCCTCCCCCAACTTGCAAAGCTGGAAAATACATTTCATCTCCACTTTCCAAGGATTCTCTGTCAGCTTCCTGAGAATGTAACATGCACTGATTCCCTTGAATGGCACTTCATAATACCACAGCACAACATACAGACCCTTGCATTTTTAAAAACTGACTAGGAGTGGGCGTAGACTATGCAATGAAAGGAATGTTATGATTAATTAGGGCATTTCAATCATGGGTAGGTAATCAAGGAGCATTAATAAGTGACCACCTACGCCCCCCACATGAAATACTGAGTGCACACACCAAAACAAAGGCTACAGCCTACACTACTACGTCTGATATTGTAACCTCAAGACTTCTAAAAATGCCTAAACCAGGCTTAACGTCAGGATAGAGACTGAAAACCAGTATGCCTTGTTGAACTGCACATTACTGAGTCTGATGGTCTGTACACTAGATCAAGTCTATGACTGATTTTGCAGGCATTTGGACTAGCTCTATTGGTCATGCAAGAGTGTGATTTACTCCTCCTTAAGGCTTGAACAAGGTCAGTACTACAGATTAGAGATTATGTTTAATTTAAATTCAAAATATTCAAATAAAAGAGAAGAAAAACTACACACACCAAGAAACAAATTTTCTGAAGAGTAGCAATCTTAACAGCCTACCTCCTCCCTTAACTTGGATTCCAATCGACCCTAGGTTAGCTACAACCATTGATAACTAATATCGATGAGCACTATACTGAATAATAATCCTGATCTTTCATATCAATTGATACTATGCAAGGTGATTTTAACTGGGTTCATGTACCTTCTTGGATCCAACGCACTCACCATGCCACTCAGCCCACAGCCGCAGGAGCTCTTTCAGCTTGTTTTTGCTCTCACTGTAACATGGTGATGCAACTAAGTGACATTGGAATAGTATAATGATGCAGAAAAGTGAAGGTGCAGAAAACCAAACTTTTCAACTTGTCAGTACAGTATGTCGGTCTATGAAACGACTTTAAAACCACTTCACACAGAGGATGAAGCAAACCTAGTGAGACAATTGTAGATCACTTGAACAGATGGAGTGTTATCGAAGCAAGACGAGCGGGAGCGCTTCAAACTTAACCTTCCTAATTTCTTGTCAAGAAAAGCAGATATGCTTTGAGCTAACCACACAAGAACTTAACAGAATATTACAGGAAACGGATCAATCAATACTCAGCCATACGCCAGCAGTACAGAAATTGCTGGCATTATAAGTAGTAGATCAAGAACACCACAGCAAGTGTGCATCAACAGTACATGCACATGTAAATTCCCCTTTGGTTTCTTTAACATTCAAGTGCAAACTTTCTGTGAGATTTAAGAGACTAAGAACTACAAGGATACTGTTACCCTCTTGTGATTCCGGCAAAGTACCAAAGGCATCAACAACATATCCTTCATTCCAAGGGGTATCTTCCTGGAATTGGACGTTGGAAGCTTCCCGTTCACAGCTCTCTCCATCAAAAGGCATCATTAGCTCATCTGCTTGAATTGTGTCGTTTGGGTTTCCGTTTACTAGAACTTCATTGTTAGGGTTGTCGGTAGCTTGAATTGAAACATTGAGGTTGCCACTTGCTACATCTGCATCTTCAGGGTTGCCTCTTGCTTGGACTGCCTCCTTAGGGATACCGTTAGCTTCATCTGTGTCACAGATCGGTTTGCATTCCACATTGCTGTTTGCTACAATTATGTCGCTAGGGTAGTAGTTTGCTTCGCTTGTGTACATAGGATTACAACCCGCTTCTTCTGCATCATTAGGGCTAGAAAATGCCGACACGGCTTCTTCGTTCTGTCGGGATTCTTCCATCGGGTCGCCATTTTCTTGAACAGACTCGTGAGATTTAAGGCTAGGATCTGCGTGAACCAAAGTGTTAGGGTTAGGGTTAGGCATACCTTCATCTGCTATGACTGAGATGTTACGGCTATCTTTATCTGCTTGTGCTGAGATGTTAGGGTTAGCGGGGATGTTAGGTTCTTCTGCTTGAACCGAGATGCTCGGGTTATCTTCACCTGCTTGAATTGAGAAGTTAGGGTTTACGGGAATGAAATCCTGCGTAGCCGCCTCCATCTCTCTGTCCTCTGCTGTGTCTAGGGGCAGCTTTGCCTCCTCCACAGGCTGGGGGGACCGAATACTAATTAAGCTTACAACTTCTGCAGCTGCTTACGATGCCGGTGCACAGTTCCCAAATACACAGAAAATTCGTTTGAATGAAATTCGATCTTGATATTTTTGCAATATATGTTGATTTAAAATAACAAATAGGTGACTTGTGGCATCAAGTTTTTGCTTGTATGTATCTATGCATGTATACTCGTCTGAACCGAGCTTTGCATGTCTTTTGAGGCTTCCAAAATCAAATGCTACCCAAACCTCCTTAAACCTCCTCTTCCCCTTCCCGAACCTCCAAATTCTTGCCACGTGGCAGCTTTGTGAAACTCTTTCTTAAGAGAATATAGAAAAGAGAAGCGTATCTGAATGAGTGTGTACAGAAGCGTATCTGAATGAGTGTGTACGTGTGGTGTGTCTTTGTATATGCATGTATGCACGTGTGCATGCATGTGTATGTGCATAGGTATGCGATTCTCATATAGACGCATATCTGTGTGTCTCTATCTCACATGCATTCTCTTTATGTCTTTGTCATGTACATAGACACAACTCTCTCTCACACATATACACATACACATGCACTCTCTCTCTATCTCGCATACACAATCTCTCACACACATAGAAACTCTCTCTTCCTCTCTCATACACACACACACACACACCCTCCACACGTACGTGTGTGTCTATGTGTATCCGTACATATGTGTGTGAATGTGTTTATTAAAAATTAATACTATTATGTATTTCCTATATGCATATTGATTTATATATCATTATTATAATATATTGTTATATATTTACTATATATATATATATATATAATTTTTTTATTTAAATTTATATATTATATATATATAATACTATATTATAATATATTAATATTTATTTATTTATTTTATATCCTCACTCGTTATACGTTTATATATCTCTACTATCTATTAAGCACACAGCTTTTCTCCACCATCGCCACATGGTAGGAGTCGTTTCTTCCATGTGGCAATGGAGGAAAGATGCCGGTGTCTCATCACTTGGACGCTCGGTTCGCTCACTCCAGCTCAGTTCGCAGTTCAGTTCACTACACTCATCATCACCTAGACATACGATTCATCACGTGGACATCGCTCCACACTCATCACCTGGACATTCACGCTCATCATCACTTGGACGTTTAGCCGAGTATGGAAGAAGCGTGAAAGACACGCTCATTGCTATCGATGCTCCGGCTCAATTCGCATCGCCTCCATGTTCTAGCTCTAGCTCAACTCCATCTATTCACTCGCTCAACTCCTCCATGTTCTATCTATAGCTCGACTTCGTCTGTTCGCTTGCTCATTTCCACTCAACGCTCATTCATCATTGCCTCCATGCTCCAACTGACCTTGGCTCTCGCTCAATTTGCTCGGGTTTGAACATGCTTCGCGCTCCACTGACCTCGACCTCGACCACGCTGCAACTCAGTTTGCTCGCCTCCACGCTTCAGCTTGGCTTGCTCTAGCTCTCAGCGTACATGACCAAATTTTGGGCAAGCAAACACTCGCTCACACTTATATGAATGTATGTATGTAGTGGATGAAATAAATATATATATTTATTGTACTATGTGTGTAATCTTATGTATATTATGTGTAATCATACGCATAATATATATGTCTTTATGTTTTTATATAAATTTTGAAACTTGAATAAGAAGAGACATAAAGTTGGCATAGTGAAATCCCATAGTAAATAAGTATGGTATATATATATATAATACATGTATGTTTTACATATTATATATATATGGATTTTATACATATGTTATGTATAAAATCTTATATATGTATGTATGTATGTATATATATATATATATATATATATATATATATATATATATAGAGAGAGAGAGAGAGAGAGAGAGAGAGAGAGAGAGATTTCCTTTAATGAAAAAGGGAAAAAAGAGTGTGCATGTATACTCGGTGTTACAATACACTGAGCGAACAAAACCGAGCAAGCCCCAAACTCGAGCAATGGCAAAAACCCTATTGTGCTCTATATCATTTTAGTCTTCTCAAATCAACATGCAGCCATAAAAGGTGAATCATGCAACATACTCAAAGCACAAAAATAGAGTTAAAAATAGACAAAGCAATCAATGCTTTCTCACCCTACAAGCATGTGTTTTACAAGCATTGACTCGTATTGACAATCTACCAACACATGCAAGAGCCATGAACCAAATAAAAACCAAATGGAATTCAAAGTGCACATGCCATGACATCAAAGATAGCAAACGCATCATTCGAGAGGATGCTTATTAGCACACTATCTAACCCTCCTCACACTCATCATCCACATAAAAGCACGATGCTCAATGTGACGGGCTCATGACATCCTTTCATACTTCTTGTCAGCAACCATTCTTTGAGTTGTAGCCTCCACATAAGAGGGCACTGCACTACAATGACAACAAAAGCACACATGTCAATAATACAAAGCCTTCATTGAATCCCAAAGCACACATGTGCCACAACCTAACTCCAGGACAATACCCATGGACGACAAAGCAGCTCCAAGAAGCACAACAAAAATGTATGGCTCGTCTCTTTAGCCCACCTCGAAGCTCCAATCTTCCACTATTGATAGTGCGCTCACTCACTATCATGTAATGCATAACACATGAGTCCATGGCTCCCATTCACAATGCCTCAAACAATGTTATGCTTGTTGGAGTGAAAGTGGGTGTGCAAACATCCCTCTTTTGTGAATAAGGTACATCATGGAAGTCCGAAACTGTGTTTCCATTCAAGAAACACGTATAAACTCAACCATGCAACAGAATCCAGTTACATAACACCATGACAGAATCCAGTTACATAACACCATAGAAACAGCGACGCAAATGTCATAGGGCATTAAAAGAGCAAGTCACATTACCTCTGTCATGTTGCCCTCTTGTTCAATGTAACCATATGTTGAGTGATGGAAGACCATAATCCATATACCCGTGAGTAGCGCTCAATCCACCCCATGCTATCTCCTGCACAAACCTCTTGACGAAGTTGGATCCTACAACAAGTAATTGGCGAACTGAAAATTGATTTCAAGTAAAGCTCTAACCTGCCATGTAGGACACCACCACCAACTAGCCACCATCTAAAAGAGAAGCAACCGCCAAAAACAGACCGTAACGGACATGGTCCTCTGTGAACACATCCCATGGAGGCCTCTGTGGACTCTCGTGGAGACTCCCTCCAAATGGGAGGTCTAACAAAACAAAGTCTGCCACCATGGGACTTGCTTCCCTTTCCTAGTGTGCACACCACTCATAGGGCTATTCTTCAATGTGAAGAACTCATGGATGCGTGTGTATACAGGGTCTCTTTGACCACTAGCGACGACGAAAGCCTTGCCAATCACAATATAGTCCCCAGTCACACAGCCATGCACGGAGAGACACCATCAAAGTGTGTTGCGTGCTCCCTCAAAAAAACGAACAAAAGTGGAAGATTCAAAGTAGATGCATATGAAGGAAGAGTCTCTACGCAAGAGCACAAAACAAAGAAGAACCATCACACAAACACCACGATGCAATGCTCACAAGAATTACAAAAGGAGAAAGCCAACCACTCACCAGTGCGAGCCAGCTCATCCTCATCGGCAGGCAAGTCATCATCAATGTGGTCCACATGTGGCTCAACAACACTGGCTCCCTGATTTCTTTTTGTGTCACCTGCAAGCCCCTAAACAAACTCAGGAAGAACTACTAACATACTTCACATTAAGTTTTCATAAATTGCCCAACGAACCTTGTGCTGACAATGGGGGATCATCCGATATGTATCCTTTCTCATCATAGAATGCGTCTTGAATGCCTCTTTCTCTCGTTCCAGGATGTGGCCTTTCTCCATGTCTAACCACCATCGACAATTATCCAACTCCCAACGGCTGAGCAAATGGAAATTTTAGGGGTACATGGTGGTTTCCACATTAGCCATAGAGATCCACTGCCTTGCCCAGACAAGGAAACCATCCAAAAGCTGGCTCTCCTTCAAACAGAGTAAATATCTGTTGAAAAAACAATGCACAGTCTGGTTGCTTGCAAAACTCAACCAAAACACAACCAATATACAAAGCCATGCAAAGCAACCTCCAAAGTGGAGAGGCTAGGTGGTATGTACCTGAACAGTAGACGCTCTGCAGCCATTTACACCATATCCACCTTCTTTAAAGCCTGCACCTCTTTGTCTCTTGAACGGACCCATGTCTTTCTCACCAATGGAAACATGTATCTCTGTGCTTCTATCTTCACTTCCTCGTAGTAATCCTGGAGTGTATAATTAGATGGCAACACAATGCCCTCCGAGATGGAGACATAGTTCGCCAAAATCTCTAGTGAACGTTTCTAGATTTTATCCAAAACAAGTTCCCTTGGGAGCCATCCGAGGATAGCACACCAAAACACATCAAACCAATATGCTACAATAAATCTTGAAAAGAAAGCACCCATAGAGCCAATGAAGTTGGAATATCACATTTTATACTCGTGGTCGCCCTTGAGAAGAGAAAACATAGCTTTTGTAGTCTTGTTTGCTTTAAAAAGAGAAATCCATCGCAAGCTCACATCCATGCTCACATCACACAAGTAAATCAAGCTTTTCTAATGAAGCAAAACTATCTTCACTCCATTTCAAAGAGAGTACTGCCTTCTTCCATTTATCACCCAACTTTGGATCCAAAATATTTAGGATCTGTCAAAGCCATAGCAATCTTCAACTCTAGGGTGATAATGGCTTTCAAGACATACATTACAAGGTAGAAGCCAAAGAATGCACCAATAATATACCTTGTCTATTCTGTGTGAGTACTTTTGAGTGAGGTATACATTTTCTTTCTTCTCCAACTTAGCAAACTCCTCATTGGACACTTGACCTTTGAGAGGACCAAGCCTCTTCTCCAATGCATTTTGATATTGCACCTACATAGACCACATTATATACACTTTAAAAAAAAAGCACATCACTACATTAGCTATCCAACATGTGCATGGAAACCTGTGTTATAAACAAGCTTTCCAAGGTATCCACGTGTCAAGGGGAGCCATGGCTTAACTCCCTTAGTGTTTCTCCGACGGATGGCATCTACTGTCTTCACATCTGAACTGGGAAGCTCTCTCAAAAAATCATGCGAGTTAGCTGAGCAAATATTTACACTGTTGACAATCTCGTCTCTAAGTGAGGGCACCACAAGGGTATGCGCCGAGAGACTACATATAAAAATAAATAGATCACACTCAAAATATTACCCAGAAAAAAAAATTTACACCGAGAGACTTACATATTCATTCTTTGAAGCCCCATCAATAAAGCAATCTCACTGACCTTCCTATAATATATTTACATAATACATACATGTATTATGTATTATATGTTAATAAATCTCTCTCTCTCTCTCTCTCTCTCTCTCTCTCTCTCTCTCTCTCTCTCTCTCTCTCTCTCTCTCTCTCTCTCTCTCTCTAAATGTAAAAAGATATGTAACATTAGACAAAAACTTACATCCACTATACAAAACAACATACCTAAGATACTTAAAAGCATATTATTAAACACCACATGTTTGGGACAAAAATTACTAAAACAATAAGCAATTAATCTTATTAATTGTGGTGAGCACCTTCTAGCTCGCCTTACTCGAATTTGGAATAAGCACCATAGAATGATCAACTCTTCTTTCACTCCTACCGAAGACAATCTGAAATGAGAATAAGATCAACGACATTATAGCAAGTGCGAGTATACGAGGATGGCCATTTCACGAGCGAGAGAGAACGAGCGAGAGCGCGTTTCGAGAGGAGGGGCAATGATTTGTAATGAACATGAAGACGCTTGTTGTATTTTTTTCGTGAATATATCACCGTTGGATCATCCAACCACAACCTTGATTTTTATAGGGAAAAAAAAAGATCGACCGTAACAAGAAACCTTAAATGGTAAATCTTAACTTCTATTGAAGATAAAATTCTGACAACAACAAGAATCCTTAAACCAAAAAATCCCCAACAATTTTTTTTCCACATTCTAGGTCACCGAAAATAGTATCGAGCATCGCGGGATCAAATATAAGCGTATTTTCTACAAATTTAGAAAGTGTGACCTTGACCAAAAACCCAAAAACAAAACTCTAAAGTTAAGGCTACACATATTCTCCTCAGAAGACTAAAATACGGGTGACCAAAAACATTTGCCATGTGTTTGTAGATAGCATCCCAAAATGTGTCAATGTATATTCAGACATCCCAACAATTCCGTATGGCTCTACAACATTTGCATGGTAGCAAGACGACTAGACAATGCTTGAAACAGTTCCACATTTCTCAAAGCCTACAGGTGCATAAACTCATGCACAATCGCATCAAGATTCAACACTTGCAAAAAAAACATAATACATATGTTTGCAAGGGAGGTACGTCTCATGCTTTGCTTCTCTCTTTTGGAAATCCGGACAAGAGCAGCTTGGGCACTTAGACACATTCACCACATAATTCACTCTAGCCACACGTGAGCCCTCTGTGCTCATATATAAAACATGTGCAATTCATTATAGACAACAAAGTCTTCTCAAATAGTATAAGCTAAAATCGAACACCTTTTTTGTACATTCGCTTAGAATTCTTTAGTGAGCCTCTTGTGCTAACGGACAACCTCACCAGCCCGATACTTAGGTCTACATGAGCTTGCAACTATTTGTGGTAGGCATGATCCTACTATCAATGTTGGATTATGTGGGACGGTGCTACTTGTCTCCAATAGAAACCCTGCTCTCTAGATCGGCCACCTACTCGGTTGTAAGGTTTGTACCTTCTGCAACAACTGGCCAAACACCTAGAGAGCGGGTCCAGGTGGTGTAATCACCCACTTGGTGTCCACGTGCCAGCAATGTGTATTCACAGTAGCACAGAACCATACAAATCCCTCTCGAATGCCACCCAAGGTACCATCACGTCCTGGGTAAGTACGTCATCCCCAAAAAATAGAGCGCAGGCACAACACCTTGTTGTGGTCCACCCTGTGGATTAATCAGGGCACCGCAACATTGCTTTGTATCTTGCTAAAATCCAAAGCATGTAACTTTAGACTTAGGTTCTGTCCGTCTTATTCCCCATAGTGTTTTCACTAGTGTTTTATCTTGAATGGTGGGCAACATGGATTTTGGAGGAGTCGAAAGAGCTGGTCCTTTTTTATTAACTGTCCAGTCACGTACTCTAGTCTATGGCTATCATTCTCTAGCACAACACCTGGAGATGCCAAGATAGGTCTTTTACGACACAAAGATTTTTGCTCTTGGTCCACTTTTGGGCAATCCAGATTAGCCTATGACATTGCACTATGGGTCAAGTCAATTAGTCTTTTGCTTGTTGACGCCCAGGAAGCGCTCCTTGATTCCTTGCAGTCTCGGTCCAGTCCTAATATAACCACCTACCAAGTATGCATTACTGTGTGCACTCCTGCAACACAGCCATTGAAAGGTTAACAACAGTAGCCTCATACAAAGACAATTGCTTCGGCTTCATTGTCACCCTTGACCTATGCAAGCCAGAAATATATCTTAGTCGCATGTCAAAAAATGAAACACTACACCATCAAACAAACAAACCTACATTTAACACTACAATAAAACTCTCATTTGCCTTCATATTCCTTTCGAGTCCTCATAGAAGAAAATTTTCATAGCTCCATATTAGCTAGAGATTCATTGCAAAAAGTAAATATTCACTGTTGTGGAACACCTCAAAACAAGGTACATTCGACCTCAATACACTCTTCACATCATCTTTGGCCATGGGAAAGGCCAAGCCTATCTGTATGTATGTTTAGGTTTTACTCTTATGAATATTTATTCACTTAGTATTGACCATGACTCCATTTAATCAATCCTTAGCCACCCTCATATGCATTGATTTCTCTATTAAATCCTCGGAGTTGCATTTAGAGAAAGTCTATCAAAATTTTAAATACCACCAAGTTCCACCTATATTGCTTTTATTGCAAGCCTTTCCAAATGAATGTTTTTGGTCATGGCATGCACGTCTTTGTCAACAACATTAGCTAGAATTGCCGCCACTAGGATAGCGACCACATTTACATCACACAACCATCTCTTCTTGCTAATTAGAAGAGAAACTAGCTCTTGTTGGTAGCTCTATGTTACTGTCATTGCATCATCCATGCTCGTTGCAAAATTGTTGCCACTCATAGCACTCTTGAGTGTGCCACCATCGATGCTTATTCGCTAACTACTCCCACTCATGCCGCCACCCCTAGCGGAGCTGGTGATAGTAGGCCATGGCCATGGGCCTTCAAACGTATCTATCATCCCGCCCTGGTTGCTCATCTTCATCCTCTTTGATGCACCTCTCCTGAGGGCCACAAGCTCTCCAAGCAGACCAGTGAGTGCACGTGCGTGTGGGCATGCGCATGGCCCCATCATCGCTGACAAAAAGCAAAGTGGCAAGGCTAATGTCTCTATTTGTTCGAGTGCAAGGTCCGGTTCGTATAAGAACTTCATGGGAAAGTTTAGAAAGCACTTCCTGCTCGACAGCTGATTTGCAGCCATGTTTATAACCACACAATATTAATCACGCATTTTTATCCATTTGTGTCCACTATCACGAATAAACACCCAAAAGCTTGACCTTTTGTAAGTTTTGTTGTAAGCTTTGATTTGTAATAATTAATAATGTATTGCTATGTCTTAGTAACGTAAAAGCAAAGGCACGTATTTGTTGAAAGGCTCAATTCTTTATTAATAATTTATTAGGTCTTACCCTTGGTTGTTCATCTCCGTTCTCTCTACTAAACATGCAAGGTGGGCTGTTGAATAAGCTACTCGTCGGCATTATCCCCTGATGCCTAATGTCGTTAAAAATTTAATACACCTAAAACCATATTGGTAGTATCAAAGTTTTCATCTCAAGGGGGAGTTTTGAAATTGGGAACTTTACTTTTTTAGAAAACATAATTACTTGGAATAATTATTTCAGAGTGTTTATCTCAAGAAGGAGTTTAGGTTACAAGAGAACTAACAATAGCCAAGGGACAAGAAACTCAATAATCTAGGATTGGAAGGACATAAAAGATTAAACACTATGCCAAAAGATGAGAACGTGGTTGTCCCCAATATAGTTATGACATGTGTTATTTGATATGTGATGTAATATGTTACACATTCTTTCAAACGCAATGTTACACACCATCTTAGTGCATATCCTAGAGGCTCTTATGGGGCTTGGCCATGGATTTGCCACTGAATACATGGCTAAACTTCAAAGCCTTGATTCGTTTCCAACTAGAAATACATGGCTAACATTGTAGTGGTATTGTTGGCGTCGACGCGGGCTACTTCCAAACAATATTGGCCAACAATACGACTACAATGTTAGCCATGTATTTCTAGTTGGAAACGAATAAAGGCTTTGAAGTTTAGCCATGTATTCAGTGGCTTCTACTAGCCGGTATATGTTGATTGTCTTGCAATGTTGTGTGACCCAAGCCAATGCCTTGGCCATGGCCAGAACTATTAGGAAGCAGCCTGCATCGACGCGGGCTGCACAGTATTGGCCATGGCTTGGACAACGATGTTGCTTGCTCATAGTATGGCTTGCACATTGTGTTGATTGCTGCATCATGGAGAGCATAATGAAAGGGGTTTTCAATTCTTGCTTTCTCATAGTGTGGCTTTATTTTTTTAGGTCCACCAAGGTGAATGATTATCTTTTAACATGCTTACAATCACTTTATGCCCAAGTCGATGGCCATGGCTGAGACAATGGTATTGCTTGCACACAGAGTGTTGTTTGTATGAAGTGTTGCAGACTGTATCATGGAGATCATAGTGATGGCTACACATTGTGTTGCGTACATTGACAATGCTTCACACTAGGGACTAGCTCACTTTAATTTTATGTTAATGAGAGTTTGAATTGTTTTGTCATGATTTGTTTTTTTTGTATAGAGTCCCTTTTAAGTTCTTTTGTTGTAGTTGTTCTTCATGCGTGAGTGTGTGGTGTTTTTATTTTGTGTTCACAGGATGGAGAGCAAAACTGATGCGAAACAAAAACAAACGACAAGAAGAAAGAGAAATCAATTGTTGATCAAGGATCGACAAAGAAATTGTGGAGAAAGTTACTCCTCCAACGATTGATGAGTTGAAAGAGGCTTATGGAGATGGGAGTGGGATGGAAGAAATTGAGGGGGGGAGGGGGGGAGAGCAAGTTGATGAGACTCAAATTGCAATGGAGGCTTCCCTACAAATCGTGCCATATGTACCCACCTTTGAGAATGAGCCAGGGGCCAATGAGGAAGGTGAAATCACCATGATTCGTGGTGAGGACATCATAAGGAGGACAAAGATTATGAGCTCTACAGTCTATCCACCTATTCCGTTATGTCGCTTGATTCCACATGCCAAAGTCTATGGACTACGAGATGATGTTTCTTCTCTTAAGGCAGCCTTTCAACATGAGGGTTACATGGAGGAGAAGGGGGTTTTATAGTGTCCTTATATACATCACTTGGGGAGGAGAGCATGGTCATTGATGACATTGAGCAGAATTGGGATGAGCACTGGAGGGCTATCAATATAGAGTTTAAAAATGACATCGCACAAAGTGACGAGCTGAAAATCTTATATGGACACATGTTTTATGTATGGGAGGGAAATAATAAGATAGTGGCATGGTCATCAATCATAACAGAGAAGTTCTCTGACACAAAGAGTCGACATGTGAGAGTGTTTTGCACAATCATTGATCATATATATATATTATAATACATAATATATGTATGTAATATGTAAATTATATATATATATATATATATATATATATATATATATATATATATATATATATATGGATATTGCCTAGCTAAGTATATTAAACTTTAAAAAGTGGTAGAAGTCTTGAAAGTGGGAATGGTTTAATATACAGCTAAGGTTGGTTTAAAAAGCAGCGTGGATTAGCGATGGTGGTAGGAGTCTCAACGATGGGGGTGGTTTAATATGCGGCTAGGATTAGGTGGCCTAGAGCATTGTTAGTGCCACACTATTTATACAAATATTAATATTAACAATGCACACGTGTTAGTGCCATGTGTACACATATGCACATGCAATAAAGATTGCTAAGGATTAAATGAGATTTTGAATATAGTAAAAGTATATAATCTTTCTTATACATTTAACTATATGGACAACAAAGAAATATTGTGAAGTGTTCTTCATAAGCTGAGGATAAAGACTTTAGTGCAGAGTGTTCATAATCTCAGTAATGTAAGGTGAGCTTAGATAGAAGCAAGTCATTTTGTTTGCTACAAATTTTGCACAGATATGGGCTATATAGAAGGAACCTAGAAAGCTCAGCAAGGACAATGCCATGCTGTGTGAAGAATAATGTGTCTCCAACTTCAAAAAAAGTACGGCAGTTCATCGCTAATACCAACTCTTGCATGTCTAATGTGGAGAGTACATGATTAGTAGCTTGGGCCGCCAGTTAAGTAATGAACATGGTGAAAGTAGTTCTATATGGGAATCTATTTCTTCCATTATAACTAGCAATCATCAAAATAAGGAGATTGTGGAAGAGGTACACCTCTATATGTAGATTCATGTGTCGAGGATTTTCTAGAGGACTAGGTCTTTGTGATGTTGGTTGTAAAAGGACTATTGACATTATGAAGGAGCAACATGACAAGTTAGATGGCCATATTACCATGTTAGGTAGGGAAATAACCAGCCTTAGAATAGCTTTGAATAGGCTTGCAGCTTTAGTAACCAAGATGAATTGCATGTTTGAAAAGCGTCGATGATCTTATGTATTGAAAAACATATTGTCCTTTTTTTGGCTTTGATTAACTTCGTTAAGTATTAAAAGTGTTGATGTCTTTTTTATTTTAAAATCTCTTAGTTTGTATGTGTGGTAGAGAGAGAGAGAGGGGAGGGGGAGAGATAAAATTTGGTATAAATACATATAGGTACATAAATACATATAGGTACATAAATTTGGTATAAATACATATAGGTACATAAATTCTTAAAAATTTATAATATATACATCTATGTGCATATAGACATAAATGTATGACTATGAATATGTGTATAGACATTTGTAATATATATATATATATATATGTATATATATATATATATATATATGTATATATGTATGTATATATATATATGTATGTATATATATATATGTATGTATATATATATATGTATGTATATATATATATATGTATATATATATGCATACACATATATGCAAGCAACACAAAAGTTTAGGGTACATATATATACATTCACTAAAACTTTTTGTTAAGGTATTTTCGAGTCCAAGCTTAAATTAAGTATTGATAGGAACTGCTAAAGTTACATGATAGGAGTAGCGTTTAGGTAAAACACTCTATTTTTTTCCATGAGCATTTTTTCAATCATATTTTTTTCATTTTGTCTTATTATTATGTAAATTGTAGGTGTGTTTTTTGTGTGTATTATGTATGTTTTTGTGTGAGTTACTTTAACTAGATGGATTCAACAATGGACCAATTTACCCCCTTAGAAAAAGTTTTATTTGTGGTTAGATTGATTCTTTTTTATGAATATAAGTTTGTTTATTAGTATAGATGTATTAATGTTTAAATATTTATATGTATATATATAAATATTTATATTTATATTTAGAGAGAGAGAGAGAGAGAGAGAGAGAGAGAGAGAGAGAGAGAGAGAGAGAGAGAGAGAGAGAGAGAGAGAGGTATAGTGATTCTAATTGCTATGATGCAAGGATACATAGTATTACCTATAATAATGGTGATATATTGATGCAAGAGACTCACGTGATATATAGTGGATTAGGACATTATGTTGATCATGTCAAGATAAATAGAGAGAGATTACAAAAACTTTTTATCATATAAATAGTTTCAATTCAATTCAGGACACTGCGTTGATCACGATGAAAAGGATAACTTTGATTCATATAGACAAGGGGATGTGCACAACTCTATGTCAATAACAAAAACTACTTCAATGCATGCTCGCCAAGCCAAGATTAGAAGATCCTAGATTGCTCGAGATAGAGTTCAAAGGAAAATGGTGAATGCATCTAACAAGGGTATACATCCACAAGCAGTAACTTTGAAACTTAATAGAAGTATTCGCCATGACATTACTAGGAATAGGACTCTTTGGAAAGGAATTAGAACTTATGAAGACATGTTATTGCCAGAAAGATTGAAACTTACTAGAAGTGTGCGTCATTTAATTGCTAGGAATAGGACTTCTTATAATGCAACAAGAAGGGGGACAATGAATGGACCTAATGAGGGTCCTCCCATAACAGCTTCATCTTTGGCACAAAATATGAGAATAGTCATATCGCATAATGGAGCCAACAAGAGTGCAGTAAGAAGAGAAACAATACCTTCATGTATGGCATTGGCAGAGAGATTAAAACTTACTACGAATAGAACTTCTAATAATGTATCAAGAAGGGCAAAATTGAATGGAAATAATGAGGGTCTTGCTACAATACCTTCATGTATGGCACATAATGAGAGAGTTGTGGGCAACTGCAAGTGCAACTAATAATGAGGGTGCAATAAGAAGGACAACAATGAATGGTACTACTGTAGTATCTTCATCTTTGGAACATAATGAGAGATTAGTGGCATATGTGAATGGAGCTAATAAGGATGAAACTACAATGTCTTTCTTTTTGGGTCATAATGAGAGAGAAATACCAGTTGTTGATACAATGAGAATAGTGAATGTGCAAGAAATCCCCCGCTATGTTTTTCATAAAGAAAAGGAAGGGATTTTGTTAATCCTTCATGAGTTTCCACCTTTACTAGGTATACATCCTTCAATGTGGCTTTTGGTATATTCAGGTGCTACAATACATTCATTTAGGAGGGTTGACATATGAGCGTGGTTTTGTGGAGCACAATTGTGGGAGTGCCAAAAGAAGATGAGTTGTATGCAAGTTGTTGGGAAATATTATTGCAAAGGTGGCCGTGTGTCTCTTCTTGCTCTAGCACAATCGCCTAAGCTATTGAGGTCTCTGTTATGTGCTAATGATACTACAAGTAAGAAAAGATCTGAGCTTATAACAGTGTGTTGGTTTTTGCATCATTGGGTGAACTTTTTTATGAATCTCTCTCTTATAACAATAGTGTGTACACTTGGCAATGTATATCATCAAATTGGTTCTTTATTCCCTAATGGTATGCCACAGTTTGCACAACTGCATGTATTTAATACAGAGCATGAATTGTAAAATCGATTGGGTGTTATGGATGGTTTGGAATCTGTAACTTTAGAACCACCCGACAATTTGCTTGTCTCTATAGTTCTCAATGGCTTACATAAATCTTATAAGGATTTGCTACCACTCTCTGCCTCCTGATGACAAAGAGGAATAAAAATTTGCATACACGATGATTTGGTAGCTCTCTTGTTATAGGAAGAGCAATCTCCTTCCAATTGAAAAAATATGATTGCTTTAGATCAAGCTTTTGCTACCTCCCATTATGGCAAAGGAAAATCTGGGGCTGCTTCTAGTTCAAAACCTAAGGGCAAAACACAAGCCCATTTAGATCCTCCTAAGTCCCAAGTGGAGAAAACTGAGAAGACGAAGAGATGCAACTATTATCAAATCAGGTCATGTAATTACGGAATGCTGGAAGAGGAAGAGGACAAAGAGTGAGAAAAACACCAAGCAGCGAGGTCTCGCTCTGCAACTACCACTAGCAATGCCCAAGAAGCAAATTTCGCACATGATGGCTATGTCTTAACAATCACATGCAGTGATTTACCTGCTTCTTGTTTGTCATTGTTGGATGCTGATTGGTACTTTGATTTAGATGTAGAATTGTTAGCTGGTGTTAGTTCATCTGATGTAGCAGAAGAGGCTAATTGGGCTCATGGTGATTGTGCCTTTGTCACTACATCTTCATTGTATAATGTTGCTATGCCATTCATAGATTTTGGTGATGATCTGTACTCTGATGATTATGCTTTATAACACTTGTCACCTGAGTCTTCTCTATGGCCGTTGCATTTGAGGGGGGCCACATGTTATGCATTGCTATTGGTCTCCTATTGGTGATGTCCTTGGTTACTTATGCGTTTGACCTCTCAATTGTGCTATGTCTTGGATACATACCTTTATGCAGTGATGTTCACTTGCTAATATATATTACTCTCTTTTGCTAGCTTCTCAAGTTGCCTCCCCTTTACAGCACATTTACATAAATGTTAATGGTGTCAAAATATTACATTGTCTTTAGCTTGGTTGCCTTGTCACTATGCATGGTTCAGGGGTTTCTCTACATCAATCTGTGTGGGATTACACATCTCTTTTATTTTGCCATACACACCACAGTGGATGGTGTTACTGAGAGGTTGCCTTATACTCTCATAGTAATGGCTGGATGTATACCTTATAGCCCCCACTTGATATTTAGTATGCAATGTCACAGTTGAGCAAATTCATGCATTGTCCTGGCACTCGGCAATGGCAAGCAATATAGCGTGTCTTTCGTTACATTCAAGACACTCAGGACTTTGCATTGTTTTATAGAAATGCATCTTCTTTATGCTTGATCACCTACACTAATAGTGATTGGGAAGGATGTTATGACACTAGGGTGTCAACCGATGGTAACGGTTTGCTTCTTGAAGTTCATGCATTTCATGGCTTGGCAAGAAGCAATGGCCACTTCTAGTTGTGAAGCTGAGTATGAGTACAGGACAACATTCATAGCAGCTATTATGGACAGTGTGTGGCTTCACTGTCTATTGGTAGATCTTGGTATTATACAGCCATCTTCTACCACCATTTTCACAACACTGACAAACAGAGTGCATTAGCAATCGTGTGAAATCTGGTTCTTCATAAATAGACACAACACATTGAGGTGCATTATCATTATGTCAGGAAAGGCTCCATATAGAAGAGATAGCCTTGACTTATGTGCCTATGTGGCAGATGTGTGTGTGTGCATAGCATCTACTCCCTCATCCAACAAGAAGATGTAGAGAATGACGACTTCTCTCCTGAGCTAGAGGGTAATTTTGACCATGAATATCTTTCACATGATTTGGGTGTGCCTAAACCTATTGAAAAACAAGTTTCACCTTATATGCTGATTGGTACTTTGATTTAGATGTAGAATTGTCAGCTGGTGTTAGTTCATTTGATGTAGCAGAAGAGGCTAATTGGGCTCATGGTGATTGTGCCTTTGTCACTACATCTTCATTGTATGATGTTGCTATGCCATTCATAGATTTTGGTGATGATCTGTACTCTGATGATTATGCTTTATAGCACTTGTCACCTGAGTCTTCTCTATGGCTGTTGCATTTGAGGGGGGCCACATGTTATGCATTTGAGGGGGGCCACATGTTATGCATTGCTATTGGTCTCCTATTGGTGATGTCCTTGGTTACTTATGAATTTGACCTCTCAATTGTGCTATGTCTTGGATACATACCTTTATGCAGTGATGTTTACTTGCTAATATATATTACTCTCTTTTGCTAGCTTCTCAAGTTGCCTCCCCTTTACAGCACATTTACATAGATGTTAATGGTGTCAAAATGTTACATTTGTCTTTAGCTTGGTTGCCTTGTCACTATGCATAGTTCAGGGGTTTCTCTACATAATTATGTGTGGGATTACACATCTCTTTTTTTTTTGCCATACACACCACAGAGCATGGTGTTACTGAGAGGTTGCCTTATACTCTCATAGTAATGGCTGGATGTACAGGTTATTTCATTTGGGATTTCTTTCTCCCTTTATTTTCACCATTTTCAGCCCACCTACAATGCTTAAAATTTGTAATATCAGCTTGTTTCCATTGCTAATTATCAGCTTATCAGCTTGACCATTGACTAAGGTTCCTTTATTGATGTATTGGCATTCATTGAACCTTTGACAGCTTATGCATTGTTGTTGGAAATTGTGCCATAACACATTGTCCCTAGTGCTTACATCTTCATGCCATTATTTGGTACCAGTGGTGAATCCGTTGATCCTCCTTTGGCTCTAAATCAACCTTCTATTGCCAGCAGCAGTCCAACGTTCCTATATTGCTTAAGTGAAAGCCGCAATTTGAGTAGGATGTCATGGGTGATACATTAAACGAAGAGGATGCAACCATTTGTGACTCATAATAGAGAGTTCTTTGCTGACAGCAGCACCAAGCGGCCTACACTTATGTCAGGTTGGACACACGATGCCTCTTGACATCATGCACCTCATTTTGTTGATACAGATCTTGTTGCTTCTACATTAAATGACGAGCCACTTTCTCCTTTTGTTGCATTGGAGGATAATAATTGGGTTGATTTGCTCATGACTAGCCCTGATGAAAGGTAAATTTTTGCTTTCATTGCTAAATTACAGCATGCATTTCATGTTATAGACATGGGGCTTTTGTATTATTATTTGGGTATCCAGTTTATTCAGCAAGCTGTTGGATGCCTTCTATATCTATGCACTACCTATCTTGATATTTAGTATGCAATGTCACAGTTGAGCAGATTCATGCATTGTCCTAGCACTCGGCAATGGCAAGCAATATAGCGTGTCTTTCGTTACATTCAAGACACTCTGGACTTTGCATTGTTTTATAGAAATGCATCTTCTTTATGCTTGATCACCTACACTAATAGTGATTGGGAAGGATGTTATAACACTAGGGTGTCAACCGCCGCCGATGGTAACGGTTTGCTTCTTGAAGTTCATGCATTTCATGGCTTGGCAAGAAGCAATGGCCACTTCTAGTTGTGAGGCTAAGTATGAGTATAGGACAAAATTCATAGCAGCTATTATGGACAGTGTATGGCTTCACTGTCTATTGGTAGATCTTGGTATTATACAGCCATCTTCTACCACCATTTTCACAACACTGACAATCAGAGTGCATTAGCAATCATGTGAAATCTAGTTCTT
This sequence comes from Cibotium barometz, assembly GCF_041138505.1. Taxonomy (NCBI): domain Eukaryota; kingdom Viridiplantae; phylum Streptophyta; class Polypodiopsida; order Cyatheales; family Cibotiaceae; genus Cibotium; species Cibotium barometz. Next base: position 27,398,692 of record NC_141110.1, read on the forward strand.
CAACACATTGAGGTGCATTATGTCAGGAAAGGCTCCATATAGAAGAGATAGCCTTGACTTATGTGCCTACAAGCCAATGTGGCAGATGGGTTTACCAAGTCTACTACACCATGCACATGTTCACACCATTCACTTCAAGGGTGTTTGTTAGTCTTTGGACTCCGAGAAGTCCTACTGTGAACAATCTTACTCACATGCAAATTTTACTACATGTACTGGGAGGGGTTTTTCCCCCGTGTGTGAACACACTGTAGTGTGTTGGGCAAGTCAGCCCTAGAACTACAAGTATCTTGTACTCCGCTCATTTCATATCATTATATTGAATACTTCTAGTTATCACATCTCGTCTCTTGTAGTCTTTGAGCTTGATATAACTATGTGACTGTGTGTGTGTGTGTGTGTGTGTGTATGCATAACATCTACTCCCTCATCCAACAAGAAGATGCAGAGAATGACAACTTCTCTCCTGAGCTAGAGGGTAATTTTGACCATGAATATCTTTCACAAGATTTGGGTGTGCCTAAACCTATTGAAAAACAAGTTTCACCTTATATGCTGATTGGTACTTTGATTTAGATGTAGAATTGTCAGCTGGTGTTAGTTCATCTGATGTAGCAGAAGAGGCTAATTGGGCTCATGGCGATTGTGCCTTTGTCACTACATCTTCATTGTATGATGTTGCTATGCCATTCATAGATTTTGGTGATGATATGTACTCTGATGATTATGCTTTATAGCACTTGTCACCTGAGTCTTCTCTATGGCTGTTGCATTTGAGGGGGGCCACACATTATGCATTGCTATTGGTCTCCTATTGGTGATGTCCTTGGTTACTCATGCATTTGACCTCTCAATTGTGCTATGTCTTGGATACATACCTTTATGCAGTGATGCTTACTTGCTAATATATATTACTCTCTTTTGCTAGCTTCTCAAGTTGCCTCCCCTTTACAGCACATTTACATAGATGCTAATGGTGTCAAAATGTTACATTGTCTTTAGCTTGGTTGCCTTGTCACTATGCATAGTTGAGGGGTTTCTCTACATCAATCTGTGTAGGATTACACATCTCTTTTATTTTGCCATACACACCACAGTGCATGGTGTTACTGAGAGGTTGCCTTATACTCTCATAGTAATGGCTGGATGTACAGGTTATTTCATTTGGGATTTCTTTCTCCCTTTATTTTCACCATTTTCAGCCCACCTACAATGCTTAAAATTTGTAATATCAGCTTGTTTCCATTGCTAATTATCAGCTTATCAGCTTGACCATTGACTAAGGTTCCTTTATTGATGTATTGGCATTCATTGAACCTTTGACAGCTTATGCATTGTTGTTGGAAATTGTGCCATAACACATTGTCCCTAGTGCTTACATCTTCATGCCATTATTTGGTACCAGTGGTGAATCCGTTGATCCTCCTTTGGCTCTAAATCAACCTTCTATTGCCAGCAGTCCAACGTTCCTATATTGCTTAAGTGAAAGCCGCAATTTGATTAGGATGTCATGGGTGATACATTAATCAAAGAGGATGCAGCCATTCGTGACTCATAATAGAGAGTTCTTTGCTAACAGCAGCAAGCCGCCTACACTTATGTTAGGTTGGACACACGATGCCTCTTGACATCATGCACCTCATTTTGTTGATACAGATCTTGTTGCTTCTACATTAAATGATGAGCCACTTTCTCCTTTTGTTGCATTGGAGGATAAGAATTGGGTTGATTTGCTCATGACTAGCCCTGATGAAAGGTAAATTTTAGCTTTCATTGCTAAATTACAGCATGCATTTCATGTTATAGACATGGGGCTTTTGTATTATTATTTGGGTATCCAGTTTATTCAGCTAGCTGTTGGATGCCTTCTATATCTATGCACTACCTATCTTGATATTTAGTATGCAATGTCACAGTTGAGCAGATTCATGCATTGTCTTGGCACTCGGCAATGGCAAGCAATATAGCGTGTCTTTCGTTACATTCAAGACACTCAGGACTTTGCATTGTTTCATAGAAATGCATCTTCTTTATGCTTGATCACCTACACTAATAGTGATTGGGAAGGATGTTATGACACTAGGGTGTGGACCGATGGTAACGGTTTACTTCTTGAAGTTCATGCATTTCATGGCTTGGCAAGAAGCAATAGCTACTTCTAGTTGTGAGGCTGAGTACGAGTACAGGATAACATTCATAGTAGCAGCTATTATGGATAGTGTATGGCTTCACTGTCTATTGGTAGATCTTGGTATTATACAGCCATCTTCTACCACCATTTTCACAACGCTGACAATCAGAGTGCATTAGCAATCGTGTGAAATCTGGTTCTTCAACACATTGAGGTGCATTATCATTATGTCAGGAAAGGCTCCATATAGAAGACATAGCCTTGACTTATATGCCTACAAGCCAATGTGGCAAATGGGTTTACCAAGTCTACTACACCATGCACATGTTCACACCATTCACTTCAAGGGTGATTGTTAGTCTTTGGACTCCAAGAAGTTCTACTGTGAACAATCTTACTCACATGCAAATTTTACCACATGTACTGGGAGGGGTTTTTCCCCCATGTGTGAACACACTATAGTGTGTTGGGCAAGTCAGCCCTAGAACTACAAGTATCTTGTACTCCACTCATTTTATATCATTATATTGAATACTTCTAGTTATCACATCTCGTCTCTTGTAGTCTTTGAGCTTGACATAACTATGTGACTATGTGTGAGTGTGTGTGTGTGTGTGCATAGCATCTACTCCCTCATCCAACAAGAAGATGCAGAGAACTACGACTTCTCTCCTGAGCTAGAGGGTAATTTTGACCATGAATATCTTTCACATGATTTGGGTGTGCCTAAACCTATTGGAAAACAAGTTTCACCTTATATGCTGATTGGTACTTTGATTTAGATGTAGAATTGTCAGCTGGTGTTAGTTCATCTGATGTAGCAGAAGAGGCTATATGGGCTCATGGTGATTGTGCCTTTGTCACTACATCTTCATTGTATGATGTTGCTATGCCATTCATAGATTTTGGTGATGATATGTACTCTGATGATTATGCTTTATAGCACTTGTCACCTGAGTCTTCTCTATGGCTGTTGCATTTGAGGGGGGCCACATGTTATGCATTGCTATTAGTCTCCTATTGGTGATGTCCTTGGTTACTTATGCATTGCTATTAGTCTCCTATTGGTGATGTCCTTGGTTACTTATGCATTTGACCTCTCAATTGTGCTATGTCTTGGATACATACCTTTATGCAGTGATGTTCACTTGCTAATATATATTACTCTCTTTTGCTAGCTTCTCAAGTTGCCTCCCCTTTACAGCACATTTACATAGATGCTAATGGTGTCAAAATGTTACATTGTCTTTAGCTTGGTTGCCTTGTCACTATGCATAGTTCAGGGGTTTCTCTACATCAATCTGTGTGGGATTACACATCTCTTTTATTTTCCCATACACACCACAGTGCATGGTGTTACTAAGAGGTTGCCTTATACTCTCATAGAGTAATGGCTGGATGTATACCTTACAGCCCCCACTTGATAGGTTCTTTCATTTGGGATTCTTTCTCCCTTTATTTTCACCATTTTCAGCCCACTTACAATGCTAAAACTTTGTTATATCAGCTTGTTTCCATTGCTAATTATCAGCTTATAAGCTTTACCACCATTGACTAAGGTTCCTTTATTGATGTATTGGCATTCATTGAACCTTTGACAGCTTATGCATTGTTGTTGGAAATTGTGCCATAACACATTGTCCCTAGTGCTTACATCTTCATGCCATTATTTGTACCAGTGGTGAATCCGTTGATCCTCCTTTGGCTCGAAATCAACCTTCTATTGCTAGCAGTCCAACATTCCTATACTGCTTAAGTGAAAGCCGCAATTTGATTAGGATAATTTGATTAGGATGTCATGGGTGATACATTAATCGAAGAGGATGCAGCCATTCGTGACTCATAATAGAGAGTTCTTTGCTGACAGCAGCAAGCCGCGCCTACACTTATGTCAGGTTGGACACACGATGCCTTTTGACATCCACCTCATTTTGTTGATACAGATCTTGTGGCTTCTCGATTAAATGACGAGCCACTTTCTCCTTTTGTTGCATTTGGAGGATAATAATTGGGTTGATTTGCTCATGACTAGCCTTGATGAAAGGTAAATTTCAGCTTTCATTGTTGCTAAATTACAGCATGCATTTCATGTTATAGACATGGGGCTTTTGTATTATTATTTGGGTATCCAGTTGATTCAGCAAGCTGTTGGATGCCTTCTATATCTATGCACTACCTATCTTGATATTTAGTATGCAATGTCACAGTTGAGTAGATTCATGCATTGTCCTGGCACTCGGCAATGGCAAGCAATATAGCGTGTCTTTCGTTACATTCAAGACACTCTGGACTTTGCATTGTTTTATAGAACTGCATCTTCTTTATGCTTGATCACCTACACTAATAGTGATTGGGAAGGATGTTATAACACTAGGGTGTCAACCGATGGTAACGGTTTGCTTCTTGAAGTTCATGCATTTCATGGCTTGGCAAGAAGCAATGGCCACTTCTAGTTGTGAGGCTAAGAATGAGTATAGGACAACATTCATAGCAGCTATTATGGACAGTGTATGGCTTCACTGTCTATTGGTAGATCTTGGTATTATACAGCCATCTTCTACCACCATTTTCACAACACTGACAATCAGAGTGCATTAGCAATCGTGTGTGAAATCTGGTTCTTCATGAATAGACACAACACATTGAGGTGCATTATCATTATGTCAGGAAAGGCTCCATATAGAAGAGATAGCCTTGACTTATGTGCCTACAAGCCAATGTGGCAGATGGGTTTACCAAGTCTGCTACACCATGCACATATTCACACCATTCACTTAAAGGGTGTTTGTTAGTCTTTGGACTCCGAGAAGTCCTACTGTAAACAATCTTACTCACATGCAAATTTTACCACATGTATTGGGAGGGGTTTTTCCCCCGTGTGTGAACACACTATAGTGTGTTGGGCAAGTCAGCCCTAGAACTACAAGTATCTTGTACTCCACTCATTTCATATCATTATATTGAATACTTCTAGTTATCACATCTCGTCTCTTGTAGTCTTTGAGGTTGATATAACTATGTGACTGTGTGTGTGTGTGTGTGTGCGCGCGCGCGCATAGCATCTACTCCCTCATCCAACAAGAAGATGTAGAGAATGATGACTTCTCTCCTGAGCTAGAGGGTAATTTTGACCATGAATATCTTTCACATGATTTGGGTGTGCCTAAACCTATTGAAAAACAAGTTTCACCTTATATGCTGATTGATACTTTGATTTAGTACGAGTACAGGACAAGATTAATAGTAGCTATTATGAGGCTTGGCAAGAAGCAATGGCCACTTCTAGTTATGAGGCTGAGTACGAGTACAAGACAACATTCATAGCAGCTTTTATGGACAGTGTATGGCTTCACTGTCTATTGGTAGATCTTGGTATCATACAGCCATCTTCTACCACCATTTTCACAACACTGACAATCAGACTGCATTAGCCATTGTGTGAAATCTGGTTCTTCACGAATAGACACAACACATTGAGGTGCATTATCATTATGTCAGGAAAGGCTCCATATAGAAGAGATAGCCTTGACTTATGTGCCTACAAACCAATGTGGCAGATGGGTTTACCAAGTCTACTACACGATGCACATGTTCACACCATTCACTTCAAGGGTGTTTGTTAGTCTTTGGACTCCGAGAAATCCTACTCTGAACAATCTTACTCACATGCAAATTTTACCACATGTACTGGGAGGGGTTTTTCCCTCATGTGTGAACACACTGTAGTGTGTTGGGCAAGTCAGCCCTAGAACTACAAGTATCTTGTACTCCACTCATTTCATATAATTATATTGAATACTTCTAGTTATCACATCTCGTCTCTTGTAGTCTTTGAGCTTGACATAACTATGTGACTGTGTGTGTGTGTGTGTGTGTGTGTGTGTGTGTGTGTGTGTGTGTGCATAGCATCTACTCCCTTATCCAACAAGAAGATGCAGAGAATGACGACTTCTCTCCTGAGCTAGAGGGTAATTTTGACCATGAATATCTTTCACATGATTTGGGTTGCCTAAACCTATTGAAAAACAAGTTTCACCTTATATGCTGATTGGTACTTTGATTTAGATGTAGAATTGTCAGCTGGTGTTAGTTCATCTGATGTAGCAGAAGAGGCTAATTGGGCTCATGGTGATTGTGCCTTTGTCAATACATATTCATTGTATGATGTTGCTATGCCATTCATAGATTTTGGTGATGATCTATACTCTGATGATTATGCTTTATAGCACTTGTCACTCGAGTCTTCTCTATGGCTGTTGCATTTGAGGGGGGCCACATGTTATGCATTGCTATTGGTCTCCTATTGGTGATGTCCTTGGTTACTTATGCATTTGACCTCTCAATTGTGCTATGTCTTGGATACATACCTTTATGCAGTGATGTTCACTTGCTAATATATATTACTCTCTTTTGCTAGCTTGTCAAGTTGCCTCCCCTTTACAGCACATTTACATAGATGCTAATGGTGTCAAAATGTTACATTGTCTTTAGCTTGGTTGCCTTGTCACTATGCATAGTTCAGGGGTTTCTCTACATCAATCTGTGTGGGATTACACATCTCTTTTATTTTGCCATACACACCACAGTGCATGGTGTTACTGAGAGGTTGCCTTATACTCTCATAGTAATGGCTGGATGTATACCTTACAGCCCCCACTTGTTGATAGGTTCTTTCATTTGGGATTTCTTTCTCCCTTTATTTTCACCATTTTCAGCCCACTTACAATGCTAAAAATTTGTTATATCAGCTTGTTTCCATTGCTAATTATCAGCTTATCAGCTTGACCATTGACTAAGGTTCCTTTATTGATGTATTGGCATTCATTGAACCTTTGACAGCTTATGCATTGTTGTTGGAAATTGTGCCATAACACATTGTCCCTAGTGCTTACATCTTCATGCCATTATTTGGTACCAGTGGGTGAATCCGTTGTTCCTCCTTTGGCTCTAAATCAACCTTCTATTGCTAGCAGTCCAACGTTCCTATATTGCTTAAGTGAAAGCCGCAATTCGATTAGGATGTCATGGGTGGTACATTAATCGAAGAGGATGGAGCCATTCGTGACTCATAATAGAGAGTTTTTTGCTGACAGCAGCAAGCCGCCTACACTTATGTCAAGTTGGACACACGATGCCTCTTCCTCTTGACATCCACCTCATTTTGTTGATACAAATCTTGTTGCTTCTCGATTAAATGACGAGCCACTTTCTCCTTTTGTTGCATTAGAGGATAATAATTGGGTTGATTTGCTCATGACTAGCCTTGATGAAAGGTAAATTTCAGCTTTCATTGTTGCTAAATTACATCATGCATTTCATGTTATAGACATGGGGCTTTTGTATTATTATTTGGGTATATCCAGTTTATTCAACAAGCTGTTGGATGCCTTCTATATCTATGCACTACCTATCTTGATATTTAGTATATGCAATGTCACAGTTGAGCAGATTCATGCATTGTCCTGGCACTCGGCAATGGCAAGCAATATAGCATGTCTTTCGTTACATTCAAGACACTCTGTACTTTGCATTGCTTTATAGAAATGCATCTTCTTAATGCTTGATCACCTACACTAATAGTGATTGGAAGGATGTTATGACACTAGGGTGTCAACCGATGGTAACAGTTTGCTTCTTGAAGTTCATGCATTTCATGGCTTGGCAAGAAGCAATGGCCACTTCTAGTTGTAGTACGAGTACAGGACTAGCAGCTATTATGAGGCTTGGCAAGAAGCAATGGCCACTTCTAGTTGTGAGGCTGAGTACGAGTACATGACAACATTCATAGCAGCTATTATGGACAGTGTATGGCTTCACTGTCTATTGGTAGATCTTGGTATTATACAGCCATCTTCTACCACCATTTTCACAACATTGACAATCAGAGTGCATTAGCAATCGTGTGAAATCTAGTTCTTCATCACATGAATAGACACAACACATTGAGGTGCATTATCATTATGTCAAGAAAGGCTCCATATAGAAGAGATAGCCTTGACTTATGTGCCTACAAGCCAATGTGGCAGATGGGTTTACCAAGTCTACTACACCATGCACATGTTCACACCATTCACTTCAAGGGTATTTGTTAGTCTTTGGACTCCGAGAAGTCCTACTGTGAACAATCTTACTCACATCATGCAAATTTTACCATGTGCTGGGAGGGGTTTTTCCCCCGTGTGTGAACACACTATAGTGTGTTGGGCAAGTCAGCCCTAGAACTACAAGTATCTTGTACTCCACTCATTTCATATCATTATATTGAATACTTCTAAGTATCACATCTCGTCTCTTGTAGTCTTTGAGCTTGATATAACTATGTGATTGTGTGTGTGTGTGTGTGTAGGCTGAGTACGAGTACAGGACAACATTCATAGCAGCTATTATGGACAGTGTATGGCTTCACTGTCTGTTGGTAGATCTTGGTATTATACAGCCATCTTCTACCACCATTTTCACAACACTGACAATCAGAGTGCATTAGCAATCGTGTGAAATCTCGTTCTTCATGAATAGACACAACACATTGAGGTGCATTATCATTATGTCAGGAAAGGCTCCATATAGAAGAGATAGCCTTCACTTATATGTGCCTACGAGCCAATGTGGCAGATGGGTTTACCAAGTCTACTACACCATGCACATGTTCACACCATTCACTTCAAGGGTGTTTGTTAGTCTTTGGACTCCCAGAAGTCCTCCTATGAACAATCTTACTCACATGCAAATTTTACCATGTGCTGGGAGGGGTTTTTCCCCCGTGTGTGAACACACTGTAGTGTGTTGGGCAAGTCAGCCCTAGAACTACAAGTATCTTGTACTCCACTCATTTCATATCATTATATTGAATACTTCTAAGTATCACATCTCGTCTCTTGTAGTCTTTGAGCTTGATATAACTATGTGATTGTGTGTGTGTGTGTGTGTGTGTGTAGGCTGAGTACGAGTACAGGACAACATTCATAGCAGCTATTATGGACAGTGTATGGCTTCACTGTCTATTGGTAGATCTTGGTATTATACAGCCATCTTCTACCACCATTTTCACAACACTGACAATCAGAGTGCATTAGCAATCGTGTGAAATCTGGTTCTTCATGAATAGACACAACACATTGAGGTGCATTATCATTATGTCAGGAAAGGCTCCATATAGAAGAGATAGCCTTCACTTATATGTGCCTACAAGCCAATGTGGCAGATGGGTTTACCAAGTCTACTACACCATGCACATGTTCACACCATTCACTTCAAGGGTGTTTGTTAGTCTTTGGACTCCCAGAAGTCCTACTATGAACAATCTTACTCACATGCAAATTTTACCATGTGCTGGGAGGGGTTTTCCCCCCGTGTGTGAACACACTGTAGTGTGTTGGGCAAGTCAGCCCTAGAACTACAAGTATCTTATACTCCACTCATTTCATATCATTATATTGAATACTTCTAGTTATCACATCTTGTCTCTTGTAGTCTTTGAGCTTGATATAACTATGTGTGTGTGTGTGCGCGCGCGCGCACGCGCATAGCATCTACTCCCTCATCCAACAAGAAGATGCAGAGAATGACGACTTCTCTCCGAGCTAGAGGGTAATTTTGACCATGAATATCTTTCACATGATTTGGGTGTGCCTAAACCTATTGAAAAGCAAGTTTCACCTTATATGCTTTTAAAATTGAAAGGATAAATTAAGGGCAAGGAAATAAATATATTGCATGATGATGGTAGTACGCATGATTTTATTTTTAAAAGGCTTGTGCATGCTCTTAAATTGAATGCTATTCCTTCACAGTATAAAATTAACACTGCTTTTCAAGGAACAAAGTATAACTGCACTAAGGAAGTGAAAGATGTTGTTTTATCTATTGCACCATATAGTCAACGTGGTACTTTTCTAGTTGCACCTTTGCATTTATATGATGTTATTCTTGGAATGCCATGGAGACATGAGCATAACCCTCACATTGATTATGATTCTCATGATATATCTTTTGAATTCAATGGTGAGAATGTATATTTAAAAGGATTACGGGAATCCAGTGAATGTGCATTCCTTAGCTAAGCGAGCCATGAGGAAAAAGGAACATACTTATCTAGGTATGATTAATGCGGTTTTTACCTTTAAACCAATTTCCAAGGACACCTTACACAAGCCATGCATTTCATAATTTTTGGATTATTTCATGAATGAGCTACCTCCTGGATTACCTAATTCTAGACTAGAAGATCATAGAATAAACATTATCCTTGGTAGTATTATGCCTTGTAGAGCTCTTTTTATGGAGGAAATTTTCTAGAGCAAAAAGAAATCTAGTCTCGGATTAAGGACCTACTCGATAGGAAACTTAGCCTAGTAGTTCACCATACGGAGCACCTGTTCTTCTTATCAAAAAGAAGAATGGAACGTTTCATATGTGTATTGACTACCAAGCTTTAAATAAGAATACTATCAAGGATAGATATCCTATCCCATGTGTGGATAATCTCTTAGATAAGTTGAGAGAGAGGAGCCAAAGTATTTTCCAGAAGAAGTAACCTTAAGTCAGGTTATCATCAGGTTGGTTGAAGAAGATGTCTATAAGATCACTTTTTGCATGCAAATGGATCATTATGAGTTTTTAGTAATGTCTTTTGGACTTACTAATGCTTTGGCTACATTTAGTCGCATGATGAACCACATATTCCTGAAGCATTAGAATTTCATGGTTGTTTTCTTTGATGACATTTTAGTCTTCGACAAAGATGAAGACGACCACGAAAAGTATTCGGAGACAGTATTCAATCTTTTGAAGGAGAACTAACTCTAGGCCAATCTGGATAAAAGTAATTTCTTTCAAAAAGAAATTGAATACCTTGGGTATATTGTGTCTGTTGATAGAATTTATATAGATCCTAAGAAAATAGAGACCATCAGGACATGGCCTAGACCAAAGGACATTCGTGAGTTGAGATCTTTTCTTGGTTTATGTTTTTATTATATAGAGACCATTAGGACATGGCCTAGACCAAAGGACATTCATGAGTTGAGATCTTTTCTTGGTTTATGTTCTTATTATAGAAGATTTATGGAATAAAAAATTTGACAAGGCACATTACTTGACTGAACTATAGAAAAAGACTTAAGTTTTTCTATGGGATTGACATGCATAAAAAATCTTTTAAGTACGCACTTACCCATACATTAGTACTACCTGATTTCCTTAGAACATTTTTTGTGGTTTAACTGATGCTAGTGGACATGGTATTGGTGCGATGCTTATGCAAGATAACTATTCAATTGCTTTTGAAAGTAGAAAATTAAACCATCTGACCTTAAGTATAGTACTTATGTGATAAAGAATTAATTTCTATTGTTCATGCATTGAAAATTTTAGAAACATTATCTTATGGGTTCTGAATTTATCATTAAAACTAATCAAAAAAGTATTAAACATTTACTTTCACAACCTTTAATATGAGATAGACATATTGAGTGGGCATCATTTATTCAAAGTTTTCATCCAACGATTCAATATACACCTGGATGTGAGATGTTATAGCTGAATCTTTGAGTAAGAGACCTACCATATATCTGCTATTAAAGGCATTTCTTTTTATAACATGAAGGGCACATATAAAAATGAGTTTGATTTTTTTGATCCATACAACAAGATGAAAGATAATGGTTGGTTACCTCATTTGAATTATTCATATAATGATGGTTTTCTTTTCTTCCAAAAGAGATTATGCATTACTAGACCATTTAGACAAACTATTATAGAAGAATCTCATTAACCACCTTTTGTTGGTCATAGAGGAGCATTATCTACTTTCCAAATAGTTGCCATACATTTTTGCTGGCCTACTATGCATAAAGATGTTACTAAGTTTGTGTCTTAAGTGTTGTTTGTCAAAATATTTAGAGTTGTAAAGGAAAGAAATTTGATTTGCTTATGCATTTACCTATTCCTAATGAGCCATGGGAACAAATAAGTATGGATTTTGTTACTGTTTTTCCTTTGACTGCTAATAAGAATGATATGATTTGGATTATTATAGATAGATTTAGCAAACAAGCCTATTTTATTGCTTGTAAAAAGACATTTATTGCTTGTCAAGCTGCACATGTTTTATCAAACAAGTATTTGTGCATCACGGATTACCAAAGATCAGTGTTTCTGATAGAGATAGAAAGTTTTGTAGTGATTTCTAGACTACTTTGTTTAATTATTTTGGAACAAAAATTGATTTCTCTACTGCTTTTCATCGTGAATCTAATGGACAACCTAAGTAACAAATAGTATAATTCTTGATTTGCTTAGATTATATGTTACATTATGAAAGCACCATTTAAGATAGTCTATGGTAAGACTTTAACAACAACCACTATTAGACTTTCACATTCTATAGAGGTTGTATATTTGTATATTTTTTATTAGACTTAGACCAAATTCATGAGTTAGTGGAATTCAATATTCAAAAAGCTCAATAAAAATACATGAAGTACACAAATCGTAAATGCAAACATGTCATCTTCAATGAAGGCGATAAAGTACTTCTTTGTATTGAGAAAAGGAGACTTAAATCTATATAGACCCATCCTATAGTAAATTTAGCTCATAGATTTTATAGACCTTTTAAGATAATTGTTAAAATAAACCATAATGCATATAAGTTGGAGCTACCTTCTAATTAGCATATCCATAATTCTTTTTATATTAGTCTTTTGAGACCTTTTACAGGACCTCTACTCTCTCATCCTACATTAGAACAACCTCTTGTGTCCAAGTCTACTGTTGACTATGAGACCATCACTATATACACGTGCAACACTTATGTTAAGTAACTTGTGACTTTCAACAATCATCCTATTGAAGATGCCAAATGGATGCTAGAAAAATGTTTTTGTTCTTACCAAAATCTTATCCTCTTAGGATCCACAAATTGAAGTTAATTGTAACCCGAGTAAGAGAGAATGTTAGTTATAACCTCTATATGGGGATGCCCATTATTTTATTTCAAAATATTTTATTTTAGATATGCCTTTTATTTATATCATTTACCAGGATTAATGTATTTAATCAGCTATTTTGTGCACTGGTATTAGATAGTTAAGATTAATGTGTTTAATCACTCATATGTACTGACTAATATTATTTTGGATGTAGGCGATGATTGAGTGGCGGATTATGTATTAATCATAGGTGGAATATATTTTGGACCACTATGAGATATTTTGGAAGACATATGAATACCTATTATGGTTTCATATTTTGGCATTAATATTTTTGTAAGGCTAAGGTCTCAAACCTTTGTATATACCAGTTAGTATTTATACTTTTGGTAGGCCCAAGACTTGATATTTTGAGCTTGCTATATTTTTGGAAGAGCTTGTATGCTTAAACACTCAAAAATCTCTTAAGCTTTATTTTCAAAGTTGTCTTTTTAAAAAGCAAGCTTTTTCTACCTAGCAGCATATGCCATCTCGACTACTATGAATCATTCTTATCCAACGATCACACATAAAAAGCAAGATTTTTCTAATACATATAAATATGAATGAGTGGTACAAGGGCCAAACTCACCCAAGGGAGATTCAACCCAATCTTGTGTCGATGGTGATCTCTTTCCTATTTTCTCCATTTCTCTTATTTGCTTAAATTTTTTATAAAGGTTTATGCTTTTAATTTGTGCAAGTATATGTTATGCTCTAAATTTTGTGATTGATAATTAGAGTTCCTTCTCCAAGTGTCATAAAGGTCTTGAAATTTCTCTACAAATAACTCATATAGGGCAGAGGTGGTACCATTTTGGGCATCAAACCGAATCTCTACATATCACTCATTCTACTGTAGCTTTTATAGACACTGCATCCCCATGGCTTTACTCATCAGCATATTTACAAGAGGCATCTTGATTCACAGTAAAGAGGATTTTGCAAAAGAGAGAGAGACCTTGCTCTGTAGGGGGAGAGAGAGAGAGAGAGAGAGAGAGAGAGAGAGAAGCTTGTGTGCATAACCTTGGCAACTTGGCAATAAGAAAGTGAGAGGAGAAAGCGACAAAGAGGAAATGGAGCTGGTAGGATTAGAACCTTGCCAATGAGGGTTTCAACATAGGAAGATAGCTTGAAAAACAAGCCCATAGCCTCCTAGGGACCCTCTAGAGAGAGACTCACCATGAGGTGACCCTATAATACTTGTGAGCTTCCTTTCATCTTGCTTGCTTATGCTCTATTTAGCCTTATGTACTTGATGGATTCTTGCTAGATAGGATTGTTTGTAAGTTTTCCTCTTGCATTAGCTCCTTCTTCCCTTTCCTTTTGTGAGAGAGAACCACCAAAAAGACGGATCTCGATTTACCTACATCTACATGAAGATAGCTTGGGTGTGATAATGAAGTGAGGATGAGACAGACAAGTTGGCACACCCACATCAAAAAGTTGAATTGTGGCTCCAACGACACATGCTTCAATAAGGCTAAGATAAGCTCTTGACATATTTGATGCCGTTGATAGGGGCTAGCCTAGGGCTTAGCTCCATCCATTCCAAGTGATTAGGATTACCCAATATTACTTGGGTGTTGATTAAGAGGTCACACTCCAAAAAAACATACAATTTTGGAGCCTTGGATGTGTTATAGTTACGGTTTTTTGTATTTTGATTTGAAGCTTGTTACATTAGGATAAGGGCATTATATTTGATCTCTTGGAAGGGTACCCTAAATTCATTAGCATTTACATGATTTTGGAGCCCACAAGGCTTAGAATTCATTGCATTGAGCCAAAAAATAGCTTAGAAATTGTGATTAAGAGAATAACCAACTTCAAAAACATGAGCATCAAGTTCCATCAGGGGGGTGAATTAGAGTGGGATAGTTAATTATGTTCATACATTTCATAAATTTTTCATGTATTGTTTGAATTGATAACTTAGAAGCATGAAAATCCAAATAACAAAATCAAAAAATACTTAATTACTTACCTAACCACCATTAACTAGGATTACCCTTAATCACCTCGCATCAAGTCTAAAAAAATCCAAAAACCGGGCCATGCTAGCTCTCGAGTAAGACGTGAGTCTAGACACATAGGCTTATAGATGTGAGACTAAAGACATGAGATGTGAGCTTAGACACATGAGCTATGAGCCTGCAAATGATGTGAGTCTAAGGTAGGTAATAATTAGTTACTCAGTTAGGCTAATATTGTACTACTGACTAATTATTACTGCCTTGAAGACTTGTAAAGACATACCTACCTAGAATTTTTGGAGCTAACTAAATTGCTAAGCCTAACTGAGTAACTAATTATAAACTGATGGAACTATCAATGTCCAACAACTATGTTAGTAATGAGTGCTAAAATTGTACACACTTCCCTGAGCATCTCTAACTTGAAGTCTTTGACCTTGCTGAACATTTTGTACTTCAATGTCCATAGGGATAACTCCATCAATCGGAAACTTACATTTTCTATTGTCTTTTTGATGTGAAATTGGTTTCCAAGTTTACTAATGAGAATCACGTTGGACACCTGCTTCAATTCTTTGTGCTATCTCCATGGCTTGTTTAAATGCCTTGGGTCCCTAATCTTGCACTCTTCTTGTAAGTTCATGTCGCATACGAGGCCATAAAGAATACATCTTCATATCTTTAATCATATTAGGATCAGTCCTTACCAACAACTGGTTTAATTTTACCCTGGTTCACCTTGTAACTGATAATATTCACTTATTTGCTCAAGTGCAGATTGGGCAACATTTGCTTGAGCCAAAGAATGAGTGAAATTTGTTTTTATCAAAGTCCACTCAGACTTTGTAACATCATCTTGTTGTGCATATCATGAGGCAACTATCCCATCCAAAACTATTCTAACTTCATGTGCTTTTCTATCATCTGTCCACCCATGATATGTGGCAACATTTTTAAGTTTATCCAACCATGTCAAAACGTCTTCAGTTGTTAAAGCTAAAAAGTTTCTGGGTCTGAATCCTTTTTATATGTTTATTGATTCTAATTGTTGATTTGTTATAAGATTTACTAAACTTTGATTCATTTGATGAATTTATAGCATCAAACTCTGCATCAATGGAACAATTGATTATATGGATTTGAAGATTGCCGTGCCCCTTCGTCACGAGCATCTACTTGCATAGCTTCAACGTCGAACTCGTCTATGCCATATCAAGCCTGTTGTCTCCACCAAAAGATGATGATGTGAAATTCTATAGATTAAGGTTAATTAATTAATGCTACCTCATAGCATCTGCCCCCCATTGACACCAAGAGTATCAACAAGACATCCAAGCAACATATGTAAGATTGTTTTTGAGAAAAAAAAAAGTTTTTTATCACTTCATTGTTTGTCATTGGTTGTGGCAGTTGTCTTATTTTGTGTTGTCTGGGATTCTATAATACATGAGTGTTTATGTGAAATATTATATGACACTTGGTGTAGGAACAAACCATTAATAGTATATGAGTGAAATGTGAAATCACAAGTGAATATGTGTGTATGTGTTACCGATGTGTGCTATGAGAATGTGTAGGAGCAATCAATAGTGGATGTGTGTATGTGTGTATACATGTGTGACTACAAGAAATGAAAGTCATGAGGAAGCATGTGTATGTGTGAGTATGTGAATGTGTGTGTATGAAAGAACCAACACTATATTAACCTATATACGAGACAATAAACTTTAGCAGCTTAAGTATATATGTAGGACATACAACTATGTGTACAATCAGCCTTGAAAAGTATGTGTAATTTAGACAATGAGAAAGCGTGAGATAGTGTATGAGTGTGTAAATAATGTTATCAGTACGTTCATGTGTGTGTAAGAGCTAACATTTAGTGGGCACGTGTGTGAGAGAAGGCGCCAAAATTTAGTGGGGATGTGCATGCGTGTGTGAGAGAGTGGTTGAGAGAGGGACACACACACAGAGAGGGAGATTTGGAGTATATAAAGGGGGAAGCAAAAGCTCTTAGCAAGCTTGAAGGTAGAGCTATGCAACTACACAAGGGGGCAATCCCTATCTCTGAACAGATTGCAAATGTAACAAGATTCAATAAATTTACTCAAATGTTTCTATATAGACGAGCCAAGACAAGAAATAGCAAGTAGCATTGGCCAACTCCCTTGTTATCAAAAATAGTGTATATTTGGTCTTCTTATGACCTCTCTCTAGAGCAGCAAGGGGGAACTATGATTAGTGTATAGTAGCTTCAAGTTTTGATGATGGCATTCTATGTGTGGACGGGTTCCTCCAGTGGAAGCCCAAACCTGCAATGCAACCTCTGCATTCTGACCACCTCACAAGCAGCATCACAAACAGCCCGGTACTCTGCCTCTGTCCTTGTTGACAAGGAAAAAGATGGATGTCTCTTACTGCTCCGTAAAACTGCTCCTGGGCCTGAAGTAGATCTCGTGTCCAGATCTCCTCCCCAAACTGAGTCACTCCAGCCGTGGAGACGGACTCCATCCAACAATCCCCTTCCTGTGTAAAAGAGTCCATGATCCTTCGCATGCCACAGAAACCACAGGAAACGCAATCCTGCCTCCCAAAGAGTCATCCGCAACCATGAGCTCAACTGCCTCATCAGAAAGCTCCCGTCCAATCTAGTGTCCATCAACCAGATCAATGAACTATTCTGCTTCTAAGTCAAAGAGGCATCACACTGCTCACAAGGATCAACACCTGTTACGGTGCAAAAACAAATCTTGGAAACCTCCTGAAGACCACGAAAGGCCTTCTGTAACCACCCCCTCTGAATCCGGAACCACAAAGCCTGGAGAAACCACCTCCTTCTGCAAGTAATCAACTGCCACCTACCTGGCTTTCAAAAAGGTCCCCGTGGAAAGAACATCCTCATCTATAGGAGTTTCTTTGTCCCCCGAATACTACGAGACATCAGAGCATAAGTTACCTGTTCAGTTTCCTCTGACTGGACGAACACAAGAACTACCAACATCAATACTGGAGGCCATGTGCATCCTGCTCTTCTCAAGGGGAAGCTACTTTTGGTGCATGAGAGATAACATGTTTCCTCCATAGGCAGCCGCTCAAGCATCAACTCAACAATAGATAAACAATAATTAACATGAGCATGAACAAGTGAATCTAACATTGACAAAGTCAATACTTGAATCACAATTGACTTCCATCTTTGGCATTAACCTTTTTGTGCATTGATCTTGGGATTTTGCAAAATATTTGTAATTGATAAACTGAAAATGTTAGCTTCTTCATATATGAACGGCACGTTGAACCCCCTAGTTTAAGGTGTCTGGTGTAACACTTGCCTATGGTTGCTCCAAGCAGTTTTAGTAGGTCCACTACTTGATAATGTGGAGGAAAACTTTATTTGGAAGTAGTGGGGTTATGAAGGATAAGCGATATTTGCGTCTAGGGGATTGATACACAAAATTAGGGTGAACTGAGAGGCAAGATTCATCTCATTCTGAATAGGTGAATGCCTAGGAGGAAAAGTTTAAAGATTTTTACGTCACAATGATGTCATCCTCCAAGACGGGTCGAAGAACTTTAGTGACACCTCTTGCGATGGGAGCTCTGCAAGTCATCAAAGAATACATGGAGCGTGCTACTCATAATTTGTGCGCGCGTGTGGGTGCATGTATGGAAATGGGAGTCATATGGGATGTAGAAGCTTTCTTTGAGAGATGCACTTGCAAGCTTTCATTTGCTATAGATTATCAATAAATTCGGTTCACGATTTGAGCTCACATTGTTCAATATCCTTGTAATTTGATATTGCAGCTTTTCTTTATAACTTTAGATCAACCCTAACTGCTTAGAAAATCAAGTCTTCACACTTTACAAAATCCATCCATGCCAGCTCCATCTCCTCTAAAGATGGAAAGTAAGAGATCTGCACTATTCACTTTAGGATTGGAGAATCAGAATTTTTTTTCCTTCAAGAATATCAACCTCAACTATTATTTCTTTGAATTGTCTAGGCAGCAAGGTTTCACTTTTAACATATCCACAAGATGTGGATAAAGAGGATGAGCCCGTATACCAGGAAGTAGCATGGAGCTTGCCTGATCAAGATACACAACACACAAATCAACTAGGGGACATGGAAAAGTTCTTCCCCCAAACACACAGAAGGATTCAAAGTTTTATACTGAATTTAGGATTAGATATCATCACTTTGCATACTCAATATACAAGATCTTCAAAGGTGAGGGGGATTTGGACTTGGAGCTAGATGTATAAATCACATTATCCACAAGTAATGAGATGACTGTTTTAACGAGAGAGAGAGAGAGAGAGAGAGAGAGAGAGAGAGAGAGAGAGTTATTTATTGTTGTTTGCACTTGGCCAAAGTGAGCCTATTAAGACCAACACAATAGTATATGAATAGCAAGAGATGTGTGGACCATCCCTTTGTAACAAAAATTTGTGTCCTCGGTGAAAAGCTTGCCCTCAATAGGCAAAGCAACTCTTGCAACCGCCTAATTTGCAAAGTACACAGCAAAGAGCCTGCTGCTAGTAAACTGCATGTCAGTGTTGTGTGCTCCGGATGTTCAATCCACAGGAACTTCAACTTCCATCTTCATGCCAGTTTTATCCCACAGCTGAATATAAAGATTCATCAGTTCGTAACTAAATAATTTAGATTGGAAAATTAAATCCAAAATGCAATTTCTGGCTACTTAAGCTAATTTCAAAAACAAATAAGAGGCAAGGATATTTTTGCAATTGTGTCACGTTGGTCTGTGATGGGGAGGTTCATTCAGCAAGAACACTCCGGCCCAGAAGCGGCTTCCAAACAAGAAAGCGACAAACAGAAACGCAGGGACAATGTATCTTTTGTTTGAGGATCTTACACAATGTGCACAAGTGTAGGCTGCATGGACACAGGTAACAGCCCAGTCTCGTCTACTCCTTAAGTAACACAAGCCCAACAGCGACATGATCATCCCTGCAGGCAGCCTTTTGTGTGGAGGCCTCCTTTTCTCGGTGGACAGCACAAAAATTTCTCCTATGCGACAGCCTTTTTAAGGGCAAACATTCATCACCTTTTCTGTGTGGACTGCACAAGGGGAATTCCAACAATGGGAGCCTACAGCGGAGGGATCCCAGATATACTTCACCCAATGGAAGCATGGCTTCTCTCCAGATTCAGACACTCTAGCGAAGTTTCAAGGTTTATCCCCCCCCCCCCCCCCCCCCCCAAAAAAAAAGGTGGTAGCTGCCATTGGGAGGACAACAAGGTCCCTAACCCTTGTCTCATCGCCTCTTCAAAGAACCTCTCGTCACTCGTGATCCCCCAACTAGACAGTTCACATTTCTTGCAGCAGATGGAGTTCTGGACCGCTCATGCGATGTTTTGTACCACCAAATGGGTCGCCTAGCACAGGCTTGCCCTTGTCAGCACTGGAGTGCGGGGGTCATCGCGAGCCCTAAGCGATGGGGGCTCTAATGTGTGTTGCCTGAACGTGACAACCTGCTAACAATCTCTCCATCGACCGGACCCGCCCCCAGACCCCCAGCAAGGCCACACCCAACAGGCAGGAGCAGAAGACCCCTGACTGCAAGCCCATCATTGTTGCGGCCAACGTGGAGGGGGCCACACATAACAGAGAGTATAAAAAGATGTGTAATGCAATGAAAAAACACATAATCAAGTGCCTAGAACACTGATCGGGTCATTTAGATAATTCAGTTTCTACCTCTGTGAAAGCCTTTTCCGTCCAAGGTGACCGATCACCCAATGGAAGCATGACTTCTCTCCAGATTCAGCCATGCTAGCGAAGTTTCAAGATACTCGGTTTTAGTTTATCTCCCCCCCCCCAAAAAAAGGTGGTAGCTGCCGTTGGGAGGACAACAGGGTCCCTAACCCTCGTCTCATCGCCTCTTCAAAGAACCTCTCTTCACTCGTGATCCCCCAACTAGACAGTTCACATTTCTTGCAGCACATGGAGTTCTCTAGACTGCTCACGCGATGTTTTGTACCATCAAAATGGGTCGCACACTGGAGTGCGAGGGTCATCACAAGCCCGGTGCAATGGGGGCTCTAATGTGTTGCCTGGACATGGCCCCCCCGCCAACAATCTCTCCATCGGCCGGACCTGCCCCCAGATAGCGGAGACCCCTGGCAAGGCCCCACCCAACAGGCAGGAGTAGCAGACCCCTGACTGCAAGCCCATTGTTGTCGCAGCCAACATGGAGGGGGCCACACATAACAGAGAGTATAAAAGGGTGTGTAATGCTATATATATATATGTGTGTGTGTGTGTGTGTGTGTATTCTTACAGGCTCAGAATAGTACAATCCATTGTGATGTCCTATGTCCAGTTCTATTTGCCCTTGCTCCATTGGTCCTCTAGGGATATTTCAGCTTTTATGTCTCAAGCTATGGAGATATTATGGAAGACAAAAACTGCTGTAAAAGCATTGAGACTGATGAAGATGGAAATGGTGTGCTCCCCAAGGATGCATGGTGGACTTAATGTCCTCAATATAAAATATCATGTACTTGCAAGGAAGGCTACAATGTTGCATACTTTCTTCCGTCAACAGCAGCCATGGACTTGTATGTTAGCATCCATGTGTGTCAACATGAGGACTTGTGCTTATGGTTTTTGGATTACGGATCATTGGGAAGTTGTGATTGGGAGATTTGTAGGGAGGATACCTGGTTGTCCTTTCTCTACTGCCCTCATACTTGACTGGAAACAAGTTCTCTCTAAGGTCAAATGGGCTCCTGATAATTGCTTGGAGACAAACTCGATGAGGAAAGAAAGTATTCATTGGAGTGCCATCTTTGACACTCCACTTGCTTTACAGGAACCTGTTCGGGCATACAATCTTATGAAATTGGGAATTAGGTACATACATGATGTGGTAGATGATCGGGGATATGTATTATCCTTTCCCCGGGCCACTGCTACCTATGCATTGGGAATGCATCATAGGTTGATATGGAAGAAAATTGCTGATTTATTGCATCCCTTTTTACCTATTCCACCTGTGGCTGACACAGACAGGCTTATGGATTGGCAATTGCAGCCATCTACTACATGCATTCATCCTATTCCCCTTCCTGCCTTAACCTCCATCAAAGCCTACAAGCTTCTTCAGCCTGCCCCATGGATTCATCAACATGCTAATTCTCTGTGGCATATAAGGAAACCCCTCTCATGGTGGCGGAAGAATCTCCAGATGTTGTGGAAGTGTAAAATGCCATTGAAACAAAGACTTTCTTTGGAGATGTTTGACAGGCACATTGTCAGTGGGGGTCATACTTGCTAAACGTCACATTGCACCTTCCACATGTCTAAGATGTCAGGCTCCCTCAGAGACTGTTCTTCATCTGCTTTGGCACTGCCCTTGTTCCAGGATCCTCCTCAGGAGAATTTCATATTTTCTTCGGCTCCGTTTCCCTAGTCACATATTTGGGAAACATTTCTGGCTTTTTGGCAGATATATGCGGTCCTTGTCCCAATACTCACTATTTCTCTCTTGGGTGAGATATTGGGCTCTTTGGACAATTTGGAGTGAGCATAATTTGGCATATTTGGGTCGGCAGAATCACCAGTCATATGAATCCTTCAGAGCCTCATTGCGGCAATCCTTATATGATGCCTGCCATGAGGGTGATATGGATGCTTCTTGTTTAGAGCTTTTCTCTTTATGTTTCTGACATTTGGGATACTCTCCGCTTCGGAGACTTCCCATCTTGTAAATTTATGAGCATATAAATATACTGCACTGGATATTACCAAAAAAAAAAAGTGTGTGTATATTCTTGTGACACACCTACCAGTATGCAGGGCAGAGCCAAACATCAGATAGCAACCAACGGGCAGAGTCGGACAGCACAGATGACACATAGCACTGCCACCTGGAAATGATGACATGGCAATGGTGATGTGGCATTGATGGCATGGCAGTGGTGATGTGGCATTGATGATGTGGCAGCTGGATATTGGTGCAAATATACATGAGTAGCCAAATCGTCATATTCATCGGCGTTCCTCACTGTTGGACTCCACACAGTGTTTTTCTGTAGGCGAAGTATTAGCCAAGAGTTACAGTGTAGATAAACAGAGCGTCCAAGCTATGGAGGCTTGAAGATATCCATGGTGGTGTGTAGCAAAGAGAAAGCTTCAAGGAGAGAGATGATGAACCATCAAGCCACGGCAATGGTTGCACAGGTGAAGAGAAATGAAGAGAGTAAGAGGGGGAGAGAGGGAGAGAGAGAGAGAGAGAGAGAGAGAGAGAGAGAACAGAGGATAAAAGCAGCACTGTAGCGAACCCCATCCCCTTCATGCATGCCATGTGTGATCATATACGTACGGAGAGATGAAGCTGCCAGACATGTCTCTGATAAGGGCTTGGGTATTTCAGTGCACTGCATGGGCCTCCTGCTTCTGTGCTGCATACATGTCCCTGATTAGGGTGTTATCCTCTTGCAGGTGCTGAATTAGGGTTTGAGAGAAAGGGTTTTCTTTGCTTTTGTACATGGATTTGGATGACCCAACTGCTGCTGTTGGTGGCATGGCTGCCAATAGCCTTAGCTTGGATCTTATTGAGGAGATGATCGAGAAGGATGTGGGTTATGCTTCAGATGCCTCGGAGCAACAAAAACGTCAAAGGCTTGATGTTGATACAAGCTACACTCTGGTGAATGTTGGAGAGAATGCAGAGGAAAGTTCTCAAGTACCTTCTCCGGAGTTTGCACGTTTGTTGCAGATCACTAGTGAGCTTCTGCAAGAATATGTGAAGGCAAATAGCGTGCAAATGGCTGCAGTAGATAATGATGGTGTGGCTGATGTATGCATGGAGACTCCTTTGTTGCTACAACAGCTAGCAGATTTTCATGATCGTGCTGCTATCTTCTTCTTTACTGGGCGTATTCCGTTGTTGCCTCGTCTTAGAGCATGGTTGGGCCGCTTGGTGTCGCCTGAGGCACTTGAGGAGATTTATGATGGTCCGAGAGGCTTTTATGAAATACTTTTTCGCACTTCGGAAGCCCGTAGAGCAGTCTTGGAGCAGGTGCCACTCTTTTTGGATGGGCAGTTGGTTCATGTGGTTCCGTGGAAGCATATGGCAGAGTACCAAGATATGTTGCGCCAGGCTTGCCCAGTTTGGGTTGAAGTGAAACAATTCCCACCAATGTTTTGGCGTGTTTTACCAGATCTCATGCGAGGTATCGGACATCTAGAAACCGAAATCGTCTATGCATGTTATGGGATACTGGGAGACCTAGGCCGACACATTTGCGTGTCAATATGGCTGGGCT
Source organism: Cibotium barometz (assembly GCF_041138505.1). Lineage (NCBI taxonomy): Eukaryota > Viridiplantae > Streptophyta > Polypodiopsida > Cyatheales > Cibotiaceae > Cibotium > Cibotium barometz. The sequence goes on from NC_141110.1 coordinate 27,423,073, forward strand.
GCAACCTTTAATGTATGAATTGAGGTGGGATACATTTGCTAGCCACTGTTTCAAATGTGGTAAGATGGGCCACTTTGTCTCCGAATGTCCTAAGAAAGAACAAGTTGTTGCTACCAAGGATATCGTTGATGGGCAGTTGCCCGTGGAAGATGAGCATGATGCTCCTTTACATGATGCCCAGCACATGGATGTACATGTGGATGTTCAGAATGAGGTTAAGCAGCCATGGGTGGAAGTACGTGGTAAAAAGACACGATTTGTTGCCCCGCGGGCGGATTTCTCAGATGCTGTTTGGCGGGGGCCTTTGGGTACTCATCAGGGGCCCTTACATACATATGCTCGTCGCCCTTTGGGTTCAGGTGCCCAGCAACAGACCAGGATTGAGAGGCCGGGAGACCAACTTTCTCAAGGTACAGGGGCTCTTGGGGTGGATAGAGTAGAACGCTATCCTATTAGAAGTCGCCTAACAAAAGAAGCACAACAACAATTGCCTCTTATGTTTGGTTTGAAGGGTGAGGTCATCTCGCCATGGGATGGTCATTACCCTTTGGCACGTGCTCGGGAACTCCAAGGGCAGTCTGAGATCACAAATACCATGTCTAAAAATGCAATGCTTCAAAAGGTTCGTGATTTGGCAGATTGTCCTGGGCCTAGTACACGGCCTTGTTGATTCCTTTTCTGGGAAGGCTTATGAAAATTGTACAATGGAATGTAAAGGGTATTTCTTCGCGCCAAAAGCAGTTCAGGCTTTGGCGTACAACTTTTTATCATGGTTGGGATGTTTTGTGTGCAATTGAACATAAGCAGCATAAGTTGGCTGGCAAAGCCTATGTATATAAGGGGTTTCATGTTTTCTACAGCGGACATCCTGCTTTGCAGTCAGGTGTTATGTTTGCTGTTCGTTCGCAGTTTCAGCCTTCTCTTGTGATTCAAGATGTTCATGGAAGATTTCTAGTGATACAGATTGTTTGGGATGATACGCCTTTATGGTTGTTAGGGGTGTATGCTCCAAATAATGCTCGTGCTCGCCGTTTGCTGTGGAATGACTTGTGTGCTCTTTCAATCTCTCATCCTGGCTTTGTGATGGGAGACTTTAATATGTGTGTCTCCGGGGAGCAAGCCACGTCGCCTCATTCTGTAATGGATGGCCCGGAGAGAATGGCGTGGGAAGCTTTTGCAGCAAGGTCGCTAAAACAAGACATGTGGTCTTGGTTGCATCCAGATGAAAGGGGTTACACTTATGCCTCACAACAGTTTTGGGGCACTTATGCTAGATTGGATAGGATGTATATTTTACATCAAGATCTCTTTTTGCCAGAGGTTCTTACTATGATGGTTGATCAGCAACAGGTTTTGTCGGATCATTGGCCGCTTGTGTTTGAAATGGTCTATCATCCTGTGGATGCATATAAAGGCTTGTTGGGACGCTTGCCTTTGCGCTTAAATCACACTTTTTTGGAGCATGAAGTTTTTGATGTTTATATGCGTCAGTTGATACGACATTTCTCCACAAGAGTGTCCATGGCTGATTATCATGCTTGGCCAGTGTTCCTTACCAACACTCGGAAATTGGCGCGCCATTATGGTCTTGCTAATGCCTCTATACAAAAACAACATGTGGCTCTTCTTGAGTCGCTTTTAAAGGGCTTGCGGGCGTTCATGTTTACTGACTCTATGGATGCTGAAGTTGTGGATGCCATAGAATGGCTGAAAAAGGAGCTATCTAGGGTGCAGGAATCACAATATGTTCGCTTTAAACTACTTGCACGTCTTGATGCTTTGCGGGATGCTAACTGTCAATCTCATCGCTTCTATGATAAGTTGCATCAAAAACATATGCGTGAGAATATTGTTAGGCTGATGGATGCCCAAGGCAACCTTGTTACTCAACCTTCTGAGGTTATTCAGCATTGCATCAGGTTTTATGACGATTTGCTTGCCCCTCGAGAGGATGTCTCGCCGGCTGTCCTGGCTGCAAGGGAGTCATTGTTTGCTGAAGTACGATATCAAGTTGACCCTGATGTGGCGGTTCAGCTTGATGCTCCTGTTACTCAAGGAGAAGTGGAAGCTGTTCTCTCCAAACTTCCCATGGGAAAGAGCCCTGGTTGGGATGGTTTGACAAATGAGTTTTTCCGAAAATATGCTGATCAGCTTGCAGAGCCTTTGACGCTTATTTGTCAAAGGGTTTGGGATGAGGGATATATGCCTGCCGATTGGAAGTTGGGCATACTTCGTTTGTTGCCCAAAGTCCCTTCACCTACTTTTTTGGCTCAATGGCGCCCAATCTCACTCATGGGTATTATGTATAAAATCTTTACAAAGATTTTTGCCAATCGCTTGCAGAAGGTGCTTCCTACTCTTATTCATCCATATCAATATGGATTTGTGCATGGCAGGAATATTTTGCATAATATTCTTAATGTTCAAATTGGAGTGGATTATGCCAAGGCAAAGAAGCAAGAGATTGTGATGGTGCAATTGGATCTTGAAAAAGCTTTTGATCATGTCAGCTGGTCTTTCCTTTCTCAGTTAATGACAGCCATGGGCTTTGGTCCCAAAATGGCTAATTTGGTGCATTTACTTGGCTCTGGCTCTATCATGCGGATTATGCTCAATGGAGGACTTTCGGATGGTATTTCTCTCACCCGTTCTCTCCGGCAGGGCTGTCCTCTTAGCCCTCTTTTCTTTGCCATTGCCACTCATCCTATGTTATCTCGCCTAGATGCTATGGCATCGCATGGTGAAGTGGTTGGTTTGCATCTCCCTCATGGCAAGCAATTGGTTGCTCAAGCCCTTGCGGATGACACTTTTATGTTTCTCAGGGCTGAAAAAGCCAATATAGATCGAGTAATGGAAGCTTGGAATAATTTTGCATTGGCTTCTGGGCTGGAAATAAATTCAACAAAATCAACCCTCATTGTATGCACGGAATTTGATCTTGAGGCATTAGGGTGGCAAGGCCGTGTGGTGCATACAGGAGACATTGTTCGTTAACTTGGGTATCCGGTGGGTGTGGATGTGGACCCCCAAGCGCTTCTTGCTTGGATTTCTGCTCGGATCTCGGATAAATTTGTGTATTGGAAAGCTCAAGGGTGGCCTATGCACGTGAGGGTTAAGGTAGCTCAGGTTATTATGCTTAGCATGATTTCTTATTTTTTGCCTTTGCTACCTTGGACGCACAAATCTCTTCTCCATTTGGTTGCTCCCATTCGGTTTATGCTGTGGAAGAGGCAAGGAAATATTATGGGTCAAACATGGATAGCTTGGAATCACATTACGACGCCCAAAAGAATGGGTGGGGCTGCTTTACTGGATGTCCGCTTGCATATGGTGGCGCGTAGGTGGGCGCTTTTTCAGGATATGTGTTTGCAGGAGCAGCCTTGGGTATTCATGGCTCGTGACTTGATTGAGTTGGAGGGATTGTCACATGGACGGACACGTGTGCAGGCTTCATGGTGGGACATTGTGAATGCGGTTCATCCTGTCCGTATTCGCTCATCTCACATTTTATCGCATATTCTCCTTTCTTGGCATGAAGTTCTACTATTGGCTCGGTGGGATCTTGGTCATGAAAGACTACTTTTGAACTCTTTGCAGTTCGAAACATTTGTGGAGTCGCGTGTCATTGTTTGGCCAGACAGAGATGCTTCACGCATACGACTCAACCGCATGGTTAGGTTAGGCTTGGTTAGAATCCGAGATGCTGTGATACCTGGTCGTGACAAGCCATATTCATTTCGTCGTATTCGGCAACACTTCAGGGTTCCTCGGACATTTCAGCCACTATGGGTTGACATCATGCATGCAGTTGAGCCTTTTACTCCATTGCCTCGGCCATCTGCAAATCAGCCTTGGCTTGATTGGGCACTATGTAAATCTGGTGACTTGATATCACTTTCAGCTAACCAGGTCTATCATAAGCTCGTATCAGAGAAAGGTTGGGTTTCAGCCAAGGCCAATAAGGTGTGGGGATTGCACAAGTCTAAATCATGGTGGCAGAAAACTCTTATGCGTGGTTGGCAGTCTAAACTCCCTTACCAAGGTAAGGTTTTCATTTGGAGGATGTTGGTGGGAGGGTTACCTACACGGGATCAGCTCAGCCGTCGTAAAATTACATTGGCCTCTTGCTTCTTCTGCATGACATGCACTGAAACAGTTATGCATCTGTTCATGAGTTGTCCAGTGGCCCGTCAGATTTGGTCTTTTATCTCTCGCGTCTGGGAGGCAGTAGAGAGGTCTACTGTTTCGGCTCATTAGTGGATATTTGGGATTTGTCCTCAAGTCATTACTTCGGACAGTCACCTTGTGATATTCCATTTCCTTAGATGGACAGGACTTTGGCATATTTGGACTACGCGGAATGGGTTCATCTTTGATTCCTTGTCTGGAATACATGGGCACATTCTACGTATCCGCAGTTTGCTGCTTTGGTAGTTTTCTTCTCTTCTCTCAGCTCAGCTACTGGATGCAGATGTTATTTCGTTATGGTCTACGGCGGCTCAGCTGGCTCATCTTTGATGCTTTTATCTGGGATGCTTATTTGGCTAGGAGGCTTTCTTATTAGTGTACAAGTTTGCATGGTCATGATCCTTTAGAGGATCTTTTGTGGGGTTTTTTTTTTTGGGGCCATAGGTTCTGTGTGAGCCATGTGGCTGATGTACATTTTTACATATAATATAAAATAGCATTTCACGAAAAAGAAAAAAGAAAAAAGAAAAAAAAAAAGAGAGAGAACAGAGGTGTTCAAAACCAAGAGAGAGCAAGAGAATGCACGACTCAATGATTTGAATGATTGTTTGTGTAGAAGCTTACACCAATTACATGCTTTTGTAGACTGAAAGCCTTATCTTTTGACTCAAGGGCACATACTAGACAAGTGACACATGCACACTTATCTTATCCACACCTAAGGGTGGATTCACACACACTAACACACTTCACCATTTTAGGGGTTGTTCGCATAGACACAAGTGGTACACAAACAGGGTACACGTACACAATGGGTACGCACAGATGTTGGGTTACAGGCCTAAATGACCCCCTCTATGTACTTTTGTATATCTTTGTACATGGCCTTTTTGAAGGCTTAGGATTTCTTTTTAAAAAAGGTCCTTGGCCAAGTTCACATTGAACTTGGGCCAAAGACTTTTAAAAAGGTCTCAAGACCTTACTTTTAATAAAAAGGGAACACAAGGGCAAAATGCCCTAACATTTTTCCCTAAATCGTACGATCTCTCTCTCTCTCTCTTTTTTTCGAAGCTCTACGCCTCTCTCTCTGTGTGCTCACGCCTCTTTGCTGCAGCCCCCAGACCACACTATTGGACCTTGTGCATCACCTGCCACCTTCCATGCTCCCTTTCAACAGAGACTCCAAATCCCAACATACACTAAGTCAAAGGGTTGTGATTTGACGTCTTCATTCTCAGCCACATCTTGTACTTGAATTTCAGTTGTATCATTACTTCTTTCTTGTACATAACACAAAGCAATAGTTTAGGACTCTTGTGTGTTGTATGTGTGATTCCGCCACACTCTTCTTTCTATCTCTGGAAAACCATAGCACATAGGTGCGAGGGTTCCACAGTTGGAGTTGGTATTAGAGCCTAGGGAACTTACCCCACTAAACCCTTACCTCATCGCGCGTGGCTGAAATCCCTCACCCCGTCCTTGATCACTTGATGTTTGTCATGGATTCACAATTCACCGATTAACACTGAGCATGAAGGCATCCATGGACACACACGTAGGTAAAATGGAGGCTATATTTGCCCATCTCGACAAGATTTAGTTAGCACCTCAAGCACCTCTATTCCGGATCTGGAATCTACATTGGCACGAGCTTCAAAGCAAGTGTTGGACAATTCGAAGGACAAGGTGGCAAAACTTTTTGGAGAATCCTTTGGATGCAAGCGACGATATATTGGTTGGATGAGCTTCACTCCTAGTCCAACCGTCATCATTCTACACCTACACATAATCAACAGAAGAGACACCGTTCACATCACTGACACGTAATCAACAATAGAGACACCGTTCACATCACTGATGGTCTCCTTCATGGAGTCCCTCTCCACCGGATTCTCGAGACAGTTCCGTTCGCCTTCATTGGCTCGACGTCAAGGGACTACTAGTTTGCCGAGTTCTTATGCCTCGTGAGGAACGAGCTCAATTATTGAAGCTTCTGAAGCCTCGCAAGTTCAACAGGAAGATGGACAAAGAAGTCATCACCAGTTGGACCCGCAAGATGGTTGCCACATTGGCAGTAGCAGGTGGTGCAGATATTTTTCAGCTCCATTTGGTGCATATGGCTTTGGCGGGGTACCGCTCTCATGTGATGGGAAGACCACCTTAGGCACCACTCCATGACTTGCTAGGATGCGTTTGCTACAAGGCGATCTTGAGACAATTTATTCCCGTAGATTAAGAGCATGTATTTTTTTTTTTTCCCGGGAAAAAGATCCTTCAATTAGTTAAAGAGAAAATAGCCACAAAGGGCTAAGTACAATCACGAAGGGCTAAATACAAACTCGCCTCATATAAGGGCGGGAAACAAGTGATCATAAGGGGGAGAGATGCTTCTTCTCCAACTGTCCACTCTATGAGGAGAAGGCTATCTCATAAAGGGGGAGGGGGGGAAAACAACCACACATGGTCTGTAGTACCAAATGGGGTCACCGCCTCTATCAGTGAGAAAAGGGCCAGGCCTCCAAAGTCTCAAGAAGGCTTCCCGCTGCTTCCGCATGCGGTCAAAACCTCCCTGCAGCTTCCCCCACTACCCGCGGAGGGTGTGAATGATGTCGAGCCATATGCTCTTGATGGTCTCACCCGACGGAGTGTGGGTACCCTCGATGGCCTCGCTACATCTAGCACGCCAGATGTGCCAAGCTGCTATGCTATTGCAAATCTCCCAGCGTTGGCATGAGCCTGGACGCCAAACACCTGCAGGTGGGGCTGTGACTGGTACTATTGTAATACGATGGTGGGAGACCTGAAGGGCATGGCCTTCCCCATCCTCCTCCTAAGTCCTCACCACTCTAGCCTCGGTGGCCCAAGTGACAGTACCCCAAGTGATAATCCGGGTCGATGCCATGTCCATAGCAAAGATGCGGAGAATCCGCTGCCAAATCTGTTGAGCCTTCGGGCAATCCCAAAGGCAATGTCGCTGAGACTCCTGGGAGTGGCCGCACCTTAGGCAAGCTGTTGGCCACCTCCCAACTGCCAACCAAATACCCACTGCCAGACTCTTGTGTGCCATCAACCAGAGGAAGAGAGTCATTTTACTCGATCGAAAGCTATCCCAAAGCCTCTTCCAAAAATCTGAATGGAAGCACTGTGATAGGCCCTGAGATTGCCAGTGCACTATTGTTGCCGGTGTGCCATCTATCTCCGACATTTGGATCCTGCGGCTGAGCCTCGCTGTATATGCAAAGAAAGGGGCATCCAGAGTCTCCAACCAATCTGTGGAATCATGCCAGGTCCACTCTCCAGGGTCCCACTGCAACCGCGTGAGAGGTCAGCACTCCCAAATCCATAACCGCCAAAATCTCTCCCTGGCCACCTTGGCCAATGCTGGATCTATGTGCCATACACGTGCCCGAAAACCAATCACCCTCACCCTCTACAAGGTGCTACCTCTGAAATCCCCCAAGGGGTGCTCTAATCTCTCTAATCTCCCATGTAATCCAATAGAAAAGGTGAGCAGACAATTGTCCTCATCTGCTCCATAGACCGCCACAAGAATATCGTGTCTGGTGAACACGCCTAGCCATATCCGGGGGGGGTCGGGTCGGGTCTGGAATAGGAGTCGACCACTCCAGAGGAATAGCTGAGTCAATGTTGATGCTGAGCCTGTCTCTACCCCAGGCCTCTCTCCTGCTCCTCCTGTGGTAACTACCTATGTGCAACCCAATCTCCAAGCGACCTGGCTGGTTCCATGCTCAAGGCGCCCCAAGATATGTGGGGTCAAGCCCCTAGCATGTGACCACTTTTTCTAATCTTGTTAAGATTGTGTTTAGGAGATCTTTGTTAGACACGCCTGGGAAGATTGAGATGGTACAAGGTATCCTGAAAGGGAAAGCCTTGTCATGGTGGTGCAGCATGCAAGAGGTTGATAGTCGTAACACACAACAAAGCCTTCTTTATACCCGTGAGTCTACAAAATTCCACTTATAGAGAAAGAGAGTAGAAGAGAGAGAGAGAGAGAGAGAGCAGATAAGAGTCGACACAATATCGGGTCCCAATTTACCCACTGAAGGGTCTCCCCTAGCAAGGAGGAGTATTTGCTTATATTAATCTTTGGAGAACTTACAATGAGAAATGCATAATAGCATCAATCAACAACATTAAAGGCTTAATAGTATTAGTTGGCCAGCACTGGTTATCAGTCGGCCAGTTGTAAACACCAATCAGATTCAGTCAAGCAGCATCATTCCTAGCATTTCTAGCATTTAATGTTAATGTTAAGCATACCATTTAATTAGCATTTAATGTTAAATTTTGTCCAAATCATTCCTAGCATTTAATGTTAAGCGTAGCATTTAATTAGCATTTAATGCTAAATTTTGTCCAAATGCTACTCCTCGAAGGGTTAATGTCAGCATTCAACCAGCATATGTGCATCCCTCAGTTTTGGGGTTGCATAGTGCCATTCAAAGGAGCTTGGACAACATCTAGATCAGCCTGCGTTGGGTCTACATTGTCCTTGCATTGGCAGGCCTCAGTCATCTAGAGGACTCTTACACCCTCTGGAGATCCCTTATAGGAAATGGGAGAGTATGTATTTCCATGGACTTTATCACTAGTTTACCACGCATTCACAGAGGGCATGAAGCCATTTGGGTGGTGGTAGACAGATTGACAAAGATGGCAAGATTTTACCCACAAGGAAAACAGTAACGCCTCTTGAATTGGCACATCAGTTTGTTGAGCAAGTTAGAGGGTTTACCTTGTGAATCGGGTTTTAAAGGATATGCTTCGTGCATACGTCTCCAAAAGACCATCAGACTGGGAGAGGTGATCCCGATGGTTGAGTTGCCCATGATAGTGCTAAGCATGACTAGTTACAGCATGTTTATATTGATGTACGGATACCAAACTAGATCTCCGGTAGCTATGGGACTTAAGGGTATTCAACATGATGAGGCTAGAGATTTCTTGATAAATATGTAAGAGATGCTAGCCAGAGCTAGAGATTCTATCAAAAGTACTCAGGATAGAGCACGGTTTTATGTTGATAGACAACATTCACCGAGGGAGTTATCCAAGGAAATGCTGGTGTATTTGTGAATACCCAAGAGTTTAGAGATATTACGGACGAGGAAGGTTGGGAAGTTATCCCCTAGGTACTGTGGACCTTTTCGGATCCTTATAAAGATCGGAGAGATAGCTTATAGGCTAGAACTGCCTCAAAACGTCAAAATTCCTCTAGTCTTTCATGTCAATAGACTGAATGAGATGTTGGGAGCTCAAGATAGCATTGTGACTTCTTAGGAGCTTGTTGAGGTTGAGGACTTATCCTATGTTTCACATGAACCGGAAGCAATGATGGATTTCAAGAAAATGCAACTTGGTGATGGACATTGGTGATGTTAGTATGCATGTGATTGATAATACAAATTATGCTTCTATGGATATGCATGGTGTGGATCATATTTATGTGGACCATACCTTGATTGAGTTGTAGAATGGTTCATATGTCGATGGCATGGATTTACCCATGCCTTGGCAGGAACCATTCTTCTTTGATGCCCGTAGAAGTTCTCATGATGATGTTGATCATGTCTATAAGGTACTCATGTTTGTTCATGGTGGATGCTATGTAGATCAATTTGGGCTAGATGATGAGGCATGCCATCATGGTACATCAGTTTTTGATCCAAGCATTGATTTGGATTATGAGACATTCTTTTGTTATGATCTGTGGATGCATGTGCATTAATACAAATACTGTGTAGGACATTCACTTTCGGTTATGTTGGAGACCAGTTGACGAGTATTGTGCTTATCAATGCCGCACGTCATCACGACACATTTATTTTTGATCCGGCGGATATTTATGTCATGATCTTGATAGCGCGTTTTGGGGATTTCTATTCGATGGTGATTACCTTCCAATGATGCTGCGGCAACACTTTGTGTTTGATCTAAGTGGCAATACATTTGTGGCTTGGCGTGATATGACTTATCCTTTTGATCCAAGTGGCATGATGTCTATGGTTATGGTCCGACGAATACTTGGCTTTCCATTTGATCCAGCAGGCCTTTTCTTCATTTGGCTCTTGTATATGTTTTGCATGTAAGACCACCCTTCGATTTTGAGGACGAAAAGAGGGGATGGTTTTTAATGAAGTAGTTTTAGGATGCACATGCACATAGGACTTAGTGATATTTACACATGTGGACACATGGGCCTTGGGACTATAAAAGGCACATATCTTGTGTATTTGGCAACCTTATGATCTCTCTCTCTCTCTCTCTCTCTCTCTCTCTCTCTCTCTCTCTCCCCCCCCCCGGAAACAAGATCCTTCTATTAGTTAACAAAAAAACAACCTCTAAGGGCTAAATACAAACTCCCCTCCATGTACGAAGCGAGGACCAAAGAACAAAAGGAGAGGAAGGATACACATCTCCTCAGGGGCAACCTTATGATCTTTTGACGTACTATACACTTTATCTTCTTGGAGCTATCCGCTTCTTGCACAAGCTTTCATGGCTTTCTTCGTGAACCGATGGCTACTCTAGGCATTAAGGAGCAACCTGTGTGGACTCCAACCATTGAGTCTAGTTATGAGGACTCTAACCAATGAGCTCTATTCTCTCACTAGATCGCTTTTTTGCATTGGTATCAGAGCAAGATCTCTTTCTTGCACCACAGATCAAGCAGCCATAGAGCTCAAAACAAATAGGCCCACTGTAGAACCTAGCATCAGTAATGCCATAAGGCATTAAACCCCAGCTGCAGACAAAGAGCTTCCAATGAAGAGCAAGGAACTTTGTGACTGACGCCGGCATGCTGTGACTGGTTACAAATCCCCTATAGGTGCTAAATGTTGAATTTAGCTATGAAAATTCTTGAATATATGTATTAGTACAATCTTGAACTCCCATGGTACATACCTTCAGAAAATCTTGCAAGGTCAATGGGCTGTTGATCACATATCCTGATTCTTCCAAGGCCCGATTCACTACTTGCTGTCCAAAACGAACACACACCAAGCCCTTTGTTAGACTGCAATTTCTCAACTTCAAAATCATCAAACATGGAAACCTTGTAAATTGTTTACAAGTTGTCAATTGATATAGTCTTGTGGTAGTAAAAATTTATTAAAACCTGGCGTTGTTCTTCCGAAAGAAAAGGGCCTGATAGGTCATGGAGAACCTCCAGTACATCATCACGGGTCACCTTACCGTCTCCATCAGCATCATATACTTTGAAAATGACTGCAAGTTAAAAAAAATGTATTGACTACAGGTTATAAATGCATTCAAACATACACACAACTATCTCTCTCTCATTAGCCCCATGCTTGATATTTTGGAGAGTGGTATACCATCTACTCCGAGCTGATGCTACTCTCGTGTCTCTATGTTCTTCGTATCCCATGATGAGTTTCCATGGACAGTTTTGTATCACCCCAGTGAGATAGCTATGTTTATGTTTTCTTTCTATTTTATTTTCCGTTCCATGATGAGATATGCCATGGACATTATTGTATCACTTTGGTCTCATAGGCCCATTGGATCTTTAGTAGACTCTCTCTCTCTCTCTCTCTCTCTCTCTCTCTCTCTCTCTGTGTGCTGAGCTCTCCCGCGTGCCTCGCCACCTCTCCCCTCTCCCCCTCCCCCCCCCTCCTTCCAGCTAGCTCCCTCACCTCAACTCGGATGGCGATTTGGACCGCGCCAACAGCTCCGAATGGGGGGTAAAACCCCAACACACTTACCCGTAGGCATAGTTTCCAGAAACGGCCTTTCTGGACCACCGAAACGTTTCCTCGGAAACGTTTCCAGAAACGGAAACGGCGCTTCCAAGTTTTTTTTTTCCAGGGTTTAGAAACCCGCGTGCTCTCTTTCGCCGGCATTTTGCGCCTTCTTTCCGCCGCCTGTTTGGAGCTGCTCTACCCATCTACCTTGCCCTCTACTCCTCTACCTCCACATCAGCCCTCTACCACGCCCTCTACCTCTCTACTTGGGGCCTCCACCTTTGCCATCTAAGCTCTACCAAGCAAGAAGGAGTCACACCTTGCTCGCAGCCTGCAGGACCAGAAAAACAGCCTCCACTTCTCGAATCTCTCCGAGTCTTCCGACCTCGAACCGCACAAGTAAGTTAAGTAACATGGCTCGGACTCCGGATCCTTTTTGGCAGCATGTGGAGCAAGTGGGGGCCTATGCAGGATCTGGTGGCTCCAGGAAATGGAGATGTAAATATTGTGGGTTGGTCAAAACGGGGAGTGTCACCCGTGTGAAGGACCATCTTGCTCATGTTCCAAACAAAGATGTAGGGCCATGCCCCTCTGTTCCTCTAGATGTTCGGAAAAGCCTTGAAATGTGGAGGCGAAAGCGTTTGGCCATTCCCGAAGAGGAAGTATCTACAGCAATGGGTGGTCAAGAGCATGAAGCTGGTTCAAGTCAAGCAGCAGCAGCAAAGAGGGCCAGAGGCAGAGACACAGGATCAGATTTCTCCTCTACCTCAGTGTCGGGTGTGCATGCAAGGAGGACTCCTTTGCCAGGTGATGTATCACATTCACAAGACACCCCTCCAATAAATACTGTACAAAGGGCTAGCATCCAAGCAGGATTTCAAAAGCAAGCAATTGCAGAGGCAACTAGGGAGCTCACCCGGATGTTCATACGGTGTGCCATTCCCTTTCATGTGGCCAAGACAAATCAATGGAGGAAGACCATGAGGGCCATCAGCCGCATTGGATGCGAGTGGGATGGCCCTACATCTGAGGCTCTGCGGACACGAGAGCTAAAGCGGGAAAAATCATTCTCAGAGGCAGAGGGGGGGATCCATCGCTTCCACTTCAGCAGAGGCAGAGGACCACGATCCTACCATTTCTTCATCTGAGCCTGACTCTCATGAGTCGGAGGATGACTCCTCCATGGATGATCTTGATGAGTGATTTTTGGAGCACTTAGCTCTAGGATTTTGTCATGCCAGCAGCTGCTGCCAGCCTGCCAACCACATGGATATTTTTTGATCATGTTTTGTATTTACTATAGTCTATACATATGGATTATGGATTATGGATGATGGATGATGGATGATGGATCTTGTTTTGTATTGACTCTTTTGAGGCTTGAGCCTTGAGCCTACAGTTGTCATTTCTGAATTTTGATCTATAATTTGAGTCTTTGACATTGAACTTGAGCAAAGATGTATTTTTCAAGCTTTTGTAATGTTTTTATTAATTATATATGTATGTATTAAACCCTAAAACCGAAACTCCGTTTCCCCGTTTCTTCCCGAAGGCCGAAACTCCGAAACTCCGTTTCCCGCCGTGCTCCGCACCCCCGTTTCCGAAACTCGTGGAAACTATGCCCGTAGGGGTCCCTTAGTCCCCGCTACTCTTCAGCCGAACTGCAATACCTGTTGCTACTTTTTCCTGTCGCGCGCGCGCCGCGCGTCGCGATTTGAGTCTGAAGCGTCGCGCGATCTCTTTGCTCTTCTGCTCGACCTACTAAGATAACCCTGTCAAACTGTTTACTGTTGCATCTTTTAATGCTTTGAAAACAAACCTGGCTGAAAACTTCAACAAGCGGGTGAATAGGAGTGGAATTTTCTCACACTCCACCCCAATAATGAGCAAGACAGCGAGCAAGACTGTGCTGAGAAAATCACCAGAAAATATGCAGGAAAAGACACACAATGAGATGCAAAAATCACCAGTAACAATGTCTATGGGACAACACTTGAGTGTAGGCCCGAGTGCAGGTTCAATGCCAATGCTTATGGGACAGCCCTTGAATGCAGGCCTGAGTGCAGGCCCAATGCCAATGCATATGATGATGCCAATGGAGATGGCCCCTATTATGCTAGATGAGAATGCAGCGACATTTGTCCCATCACAAGGAAGTTTGTGGACATTTCTCACATCTATTCAAGCAATACTTGCCCAACAACAAAGTGAGCTGAGCAGTTTAGCACTCAAGTGCGAAGAACTCGAATATAAAAATGCAAATCTTGATCAGACTGTCAGAATACAAGCAGAAAAAATCCAGCAGTTACAACACATCGTAGATGAGAAGATAGAAAGCAAAAGCATGCAAATACCAATAACACAGTCAGCCAGCTGGGTTAATGCAGTAAAAAATGGTGCTACAAACAATGATGAAGCCAGGCTGAAGAACAGCAATATAGACACACTTGTTGAAGAAGGACCTGATGCAAATGAACGCCGAGAGTGTGAAAAGCGTGCACAAAACATAGTGATACGTGGAATCCCGGAGCAAGAGACTGAATCCCCACTGTCTTTAGCAAAAGATATCACAGATTTTTTTGTTGAGCACTTTGCAATGCCAGATGTGGCTGTTTTGGGAGCCCACCGGGTAGGAAAGAAAAGAGAAGACAAAGACTACCACCGTGCAATAGTGTGCACAATGATGGACATGAGGAAAAGGACAATCATATTGGACAGCAGCAGCAGGATATACCTAAAAGGAACTCCCTATTTTGTCACTGAGGATAGAACACCCAAACAACAAAAAGAAAGGCGTGAGTTCTATGAAGCACGCAAGACAAGACAAGAAGCAAAAGAATCGGACAAAACCCTATAGGGGTACGCTGCCCATGGGACCCAAAAACTCCTCAAAGTGATGTTTTGGAATTGTAGAGGCTTCCCTTGGCATAAAGGAGCACGTCTTAATGATGTATTGGAAGACGCAGATGTAGCATTCTTAGCAGAGACTTGGGAAAGAGATACACGCAAGATCCCTAAGATGCATGGATACATAGTACATTCACTATACCAAACACATGCCGGTACAAGAGGGCAAGGAGGGGTTGCATGCCTATATAAGGAACACCTACAAGACATAATATTTGTATTTCCCTCCAATGAAGGGAGGAGGCTTTGTTTTTTGTTCCTTACAGCTTTGTAATAATTTCGTGGAGGTCCCATGGGCCGTTTATCGGCTCCCAGAGGACGATAATACATTCTTCTTCTTCTTCTTCTTCTTCTTCTTCTTCTTCTTCTTCTCTCTCTCTCTCTCTCTCTCTCTCCCCCCCCCCCCCCCGGCGTGAGCTCCTTAACCCCCCCGCCGCGGGCGGCGGGCTACTCGCGCTGCACATTGGTGGCCACCAAGTGGCAGCCCTGCCCAGACGCACCGATGTGCTTGCCATGCTGATTGTTCGTGCTCCGCACATCGCGACGCCTGCCCCGACAGCACTGCCAGCTTTCTCCCTGGCCGACCCAACCTTACCTCATACAGCACACATTCATCCTTTGCCGTCTTTGCGCAAGCATTGCACAAATGGCATCCTCACCGCCCGAAGCACGGAGCAATAAGCGACTAGGGCAATTCAGAAAATTGAAAGCGGCCTTGCAGGACATCGAATCATTCAGTAATACATCGAAATATGCCCTCTGTTCTAAGATGCATGCTTGTATAAGCATACTCAAAGACATCCTGTATCGGCAGGAAGAGAATTTGCAGGGCTGCAGGAACAGAGAAGAGGGTCATTCAGACCTCAAGGCTGAATTCCAGGCCCAATTGAAGTGAGAAATTGCCCAATGCAAGGATCATGTAATGAAGACATGTATGGCAGGGAGCACGTATGGCAGCATGTAATAAGCTGAAATCATATGTTGCCACAGAGGAGGACGAATCATCTGCACGACAAGCATTGGAAATGAAAGAGGCAAATGTGAAGTTACTTACAAGCTGCTTTGGAAGAGGCCAAAAAGGTTCATCACAGCAGAGAATCAAAACCACTGCCCAGAGGTTGAGGCAACAACATCCAAATGGGTGGAGGTTTCCAAGAACGACCTCGACGACAAATGGGTCGAGGTATCCAAGTAGCAAAAAACTGCAATGACCTCTCAGGATGCCATCATGATCGCTACATTCGAAGAGGACAAATGCCAAGAGAGCAAAGAGTTCAATGTGCAGATGGTTGGCCTCACAAAAGGCCCCGTGCCTAGGGAAGATGGCAACTCCCTATCCAGGAAAATGGGAGTCAAATGGGAGTCGCAAGTACCCCATTTGCAGATACATAGCGTGTGGGCGTAGATGTAAGGAAGGAACAACCCCCTAATACTGAGATTTCCACACCATACATCACGAGGCAAGTTCCTTAAAAAGATGGCTCTCCAAGGAATCTAGGAGACAATCTCACACCCTTGCAAGTAGAGCATCGAAGGACGGGGATGGCCGAGGTGATGGAGGCTAGAAAAGCAAGTAAGTGGGTAATCTCTCGAGATGGCAGGGTCATTGTTATGTACCTGGACACTAATCTACAGATTACGAACCTAATCCAACACGGTTAGAGGCCTTGGGATTAGGTATTAGCAGGCAAATACTTGGCTAGGGTTCTTGGATTGATAAAACAAGCTTAATGCATGTTTATAGCAGGTTAGCTCAGGACATCATGGCAAGGATGCAATGGGTATGAATGCTGGCCCCTTGCAGGACAATGTTGCTATGCACTCTCATGCCGAGAAGGGCAAGAAGAGGGAGCTCCATGAGAGATATTATGATCAGTTGGAAGAGGACTCTCATACTTCTAAGAGGGCTAAAGAGTTCAAAGCGGGGGAGAAGCAGGTGAGAATGATGACTACCATGGGGAATTTCATGTGGACAACGCTCTTGCCTTCATCTCCTAGTTTGAGGTTGTTTTCCTGGAGGGGGACTACACGGAAAAGTCCAAGTTGGGCCTCAATGTTTTCAAAGGCGTGGCATCCTCAAAGGAGAGCTCCAAAGAGCAGCAATTGGGGGACCCATTGATATTCTCTTCCTCCAGGAGCACAATCTTTCTGAGGGGCGTACCCATCACTGCGGGAAGATTTTACCAAGTAGGAGTCACACTTTTTGGTCTCCCTCTTTTGGCCCCTCCAAGATGCAAGGGGGAGTTTGTATTTCTGTCAGCAAGCAGCTCTTGCCGGCAATAGTTGGCTCAGGCATCATTGACACTCATCGGGCTTAGTGGGTTACCATCAGGATTGGCGAGGATTGTGTGGACTTTCTAAATGTATATGCTCCAACGCTGTTGCAAGCAGAGCCATCTTCTGGAGTACAGTTCGTCGGTCCCTTCCTCGGGCCAATTTTCGGTGCATGGGTCCGGACTTTAACATGATAGAGTCAACGGAGGATAGACTTGGAGGAGGCACGGCTATAGTTTCTAGCTCAAAGAACTCTACTTGGGAGGAGTTGATCCTGGCACTTAGGGGACAGGACCCTTGGCACTTGCCAGAGTTTGGACGCAGCCCCAAGAGTCTGAGCTTCTCGAGGTTTGATAGGAGGAGAATTGGCCACAATGTTTCTCGACTTGATAGATTCTATGTGGATGAGTGGGCTTGCGGTCGTGGGGGGCATGATTGGTATCTTGGCAGGCACTACTTCGATCATGCTCTGGTTATTTTGTCCTTGGAGGATCCAAGGAGGCAGGACAGACACTTGAGCACTAGGATCCCAAACAACTTCATGTAGAACTCCGAGATATGCAACAAGATAAAGCAGATACGGGAGGGGCTGGATTTTCTCTCAAGTTCTATCGCAGGCACCTTGAATGTACGCCTTGGCAAGATTAGCAATTTGCTGCAAGAGGCAGCATAGAGACGATTGGCTAGATTCGGTGAGCAGGAGAGGAGCATTCACCCAAGGCCTTGCTTCTCTCCATCGACTTCATGAGAGTTCCCCTGATAGCCCATGGCTTGAGGGTCACCTGGCTGCGGCCTGTATAGAGCTCAAATCCATAGAGGAGTGGAGGGTGGAGTACAAATACTATGCTAGAGCTTTCTTTTGGACCCAGGCCGGAGATAGAGTCACTCGGAATTTCTTTGAGATTGCATGCCCCCACGGGCAGAGAGATGGTATTCGCAGGTTGAAAGGCCAGGATGGATCTATCGTTTCGAAACTCCTCCATGTGAGAGCCATAGCCACAGAATTTTTCAGAACCCTTCTCACGGGTGCTCCATTATCCCCACAAGTGGTGGATGCGCAAGAGAGGGTCTAGCAGCACATAGGCGAGGTGGTTTCCCCGTCTCTTCGAACTTTCCTATTGACTCCCTGCTGAGGAACTGACAGAGGCCTTGACGGCTCTTCCTAGGGGCAAATGCTCAGGAGCTAATGGATTTCCAATTTCCTTTTTCTGCGTCATCGGGAACTCATGAAAGGCAGCCTTCGAGCAGCCTTCAACAAGATTATGACCACAAGCGTCGTGCCAGAGAGGCTTTTAGAGGGTCTGATTCACTTGATTCCTAAGGAGGGTGGTGACGGATTGGAGATTCGGTAGTGGAGACCCATCACCCTCCTTGGGACCACCTACAAGATTTTGGCCAAGGCCATCAGCTGGAGACTTCAGCCCTTCCTCCCCAATTTGATTCATGATACTCGGACAGGTTTTGTTCAGGATCAAGGCATTCTCGATAACATCTTCACTTTTTGGGAGGCAACAACTCCAGCCAAGATGCAGCAACAAGATCTCATTGTGCTCCTGGCTTTCGAGAAAGCCTACGATAGAGTTGATTGGGGCTTTCCAAAGGGCACAATGTTGTGGATGTGTTTTCCAAAGGAGTGCATCCGCGGTGTTTCTAGACTTTATTCGGCCTCTCACATTTAGGTTCTCATTCAAGGAGCTAGAGGTGATATATTTCCCCTTTCTCGCTCAGTCTGACAGGGCTGCCCTCTAGCATCCTACCTCTTTCTATTTGCCATTGAGGCCATGAGCAGTTTTCTCTTAGCTCAAGAGACTGGGCTCCAAGGATTGCGTCTCCCCATCCATACTCAACAGAAGCTACTTAACTCAAAGTTTGCAGACCATAGTTCGGGGGAACGTTTTGGCCCCTGGGAACAGGATAATGAAATTCTTAAAAATGTCATTGTAAATGATGAATTTTAAGTAGGATAGGTTAGAACTTTGAAAATTTATGTTATGTATGCATAGTTGAGTGGAAAAAGTAGAGGAAAATGTTTTTTTTAACATTTTTTCCTTTTTTAAAGGCTTCTGGGCATGTTACCAGGGGAAACGTTTCGAAACATAGGAACGTTCCGGAACGTTTCCCCCTTGCCATTCCTTATGGGGGAAAGTTCCGAAACGTTTAGAAACGTCCAAGACTGTGGAACAATGTTCCCCCGTTCCCTAGAGGGGGAATGGGTTCCCCAGTAACTATGTCGCAAACAACACAACAGCATACTTATCCGTAGATGTGGGGAATCTTCAAAGATTTGTAGAGGCGATTGAGATCTTCTATTGTGCATCGGGAGCACAAATCAACTGGCACAAGTCGTGTGATTTTGGGTTGGCTCTCCGCCTGCCCCGACTTGTCATCCAACTGAGGCTTTCCGGTGGATTCAAAGGGGCACACTAGTCTGTTATCTTGGATGCTAGGTGGGCATCAATATCTCTGCAAAGTAGTAGCTAGCCCCTCTTCTTCTGAGCATTCGAAAGAATGCTTCTATATTGGAGTTCAGCGAGGCTTTCCTTAGCCGACGGAGTGGTGGTGGCGAACCAGGTTGTTCTTGCCACCATGTTGTATATTACTTCTTGCTAGGCCTTCTCTTCGGCTTGCATTAATCACGTTTAGCGGTTGGTCCACAATTTTCTGTGGGTGGGCAGCGATGGGAGGCCTGCCCAAGCCAAGTGGCTTGGAGAGTGATCAAAAAACAGTGCCACACAGGAGGCCTAAGCAACATCGACCCCACCATTCAGAGTCATGCCCAGTTGGGCAAGTTGATTGTTAGAGGACTTCTTCCAGGCGGCGAGCCATGGAAGAATTTCCTCTTCGCCACAGTTTCAGCCCGTACACCGAGCCCGGGGGACCCTTGGCCATAGAGCACTAGACGGATCTTCACAGAGATGCGGGCCCACAGCTTTAGCCCACCTTTCGAGGACAAATTTGCACCCAACCTATTACGAGCTTGGGATCACCTCAGGCCAGCCCTCCAACAGTCAGTTCCGGTAGCCTCTAAGGAGCGTCTTCGACAACCCTTGATTTGGAACCCCCTGATCGCCACATGCTAGGGGGCTCGACCTCATGTATCCTAAGGAGCTTTGAGCACATGACCTACTAGGTCTCTTGGAGATCGGCTTGCATTTAGACAGCTCCTCCCAACGGAGCAAGAGAGAGACCTGACTGGGATTTGGGGCAGAGACAGACTTAGCCTCAACATCGACTCTGCCATTCCTCCGGCGTGGACCATGGCTGACCCTAACCCCAGACCATAGTCACAAGGGACGGGGGACGGGGACGGGGGAGGAAACGGCACTCAAAAAATACTTTTTTTAAAGTTTTTCTACTCTAGACTTATTCTACTTTGGAAGTACATCAAAATGAGCACAAATTTACACTAAAATGGTAAGCTTGGAACGCATTTTTTTCTGCAACAGTGAGCTGCATTTTCTTCTGCAACAGTGCGACTAGAGAGAGAGAGAGAGAGAGTTGCTTGAAGCCTTGAAAGTTGAAGGGGTGTGTGTGTGCTTGTAGCTGTTCTTATATAGATATTAGATAGGCAAGAGAGAGAGGCAAGGGCCAAGGCCCAAGCCTCAAGGCATCCCCAAACAGCCACCCAAACAACCATAAACGGCTAGAAACGGCCAAGGCATCCCCAAACAGCCATAAACGGCTAGAAATGGCCCAAAAAAGGGGCAAAAACAACCGGGACAACGCACAACGGCACAATGCCCTCCCCCACAATGTCCCCTCTTGCAGCCGTCCCTGTCCCTTGTGAGGGACGCCTCCAGGGGGACGTCCGACCGTCCCCGTTTCTAATCCGTTCCGAATCAACATCCCGACGTTCCAAGCATCCATCCCTTCCGTCCCCTGTGACTATGCCCCACACTCTCTTTCCCCACAGTGGCTAGGACAAACAAAAACTAGACATAGTGTGGACGAAGCTGACGTTATGGTTCCGGAACAAATCATCTTGCATCGTTTCAAGCATGGCTCCGATTAAAGAGAAAGACCAATCCTCACGAAGTTTCAAGACCAAGGAACACATGAAGTGTAAGCCCAACGCTGAACAAGCCCCGCCCCCTCTTCAGGAATTTATTTCAAAAACAATCCACGGGCTTTTCCAAGCTAGGACCAATAGAACAAATGAATACAATATCAAACAAAGTGTCGATGTCGAGATCGGGCCAAGGTCGATGTCGAGGCACAAGATAGCTGATGCCGAGCTCACCACGAGAATGACCCAGAAGAGACTTACACCGGGCTAGTACCGAAATTCAATGAATCCAAGTATATCCACGAATAGCTCTTTGTTCTCAATCCAATCCAGACAAGGACAATCTCAAAAGTATCCACAACTAGGTAGTGTCTCCACAAGGTAACTTCCCTCCTCCTTAGAGGTTTAGAGAGGTTGCTGTTGCTCAAACGGAATACTTTGAGGGATAGATGTTGTAGATAGGGGCAGCAGCTGTGATGCTTTTTAGGACAGAGAATAGAGCACAGGCAATGCACAAAATTAAGATGGTGGCTCCTGACTGTACACAGAGCAGAGAGCTGGCGGTGCAGACTTTTCAGGTCAGCAGGTGGCAGATATGGTGGTGTTTTGGCGGCGATGTAAGGTAGTAGCAGAACTGGCTACAAGTGCCAGAAGGGCAGCGCAGCCAGAGGACTGTTTGCTGGCTGGACAGCAGGCACACAAGCGAGGTATAGGGTTTGTACAAGAGCAATGAGCGCAGCCAAACAAAAGGGTGAGGAGGCGGCGCTGCTGTAGATGACAGTGGTGCTGCTGAACAGAGAAGGTACTGCTGCAGGTGGCGAGTTGGCGACTCCAAATACGATAGGGGCGTAGGATGGCACAACGTCGGGGGTTGAAGGGGTGATGGCCGCCGGTTGTGGTGGAGAGGTTAGTTGGCGAGGATGATGATGAAGAATCTTCACAACTTCTTTCTCCAAGGTTCTTCTGGAGTCTTCTATGATCCACCAAGAGGGTGCTTGGTTCTTTAAATACTTGAGGGGATGCTTGCTTTTA
Organism: Cibotium barometz; assembly: GCF_041138505.1. NCBI lineage: Eukaryota > Viridiplantae > Streptophyta > Polypodiopsida > Cyatheales > Cibotiaceae > Cibotium > Cibotium barometz. Next base: position 27,445,210 of record NC_141110.1, read on the forward strand.
CCATGCTTTGCTTTTGTTTTTAGCACTTGGCTTTTGTTTTATTCAATTGCTTTTGCTTTTGTTTTAATAATAGTCAAAGTTCTTGATTTTAACTTCAGGGCCTTGCTTTTGGCCCTGGAGCTGCTTTTTGAAAAAGTGGCTTATAGCTTTTTGACTCAGTTCGACGAGCTCTTTCCAACGGTGCCCTCGGCTTTTTGGTCGACAAAGATTGACTTTTACTTTTTCCTGCTTTTTGACCCAAGCAAGTGCTTTTTCCAATTCAAACTTAGGAACCCTATTTCCATATGTCCATCATCATGTCCATGTGTCCAAGCATGAGTTCTATCATGTGAAAAGAGCATGGAGGACCAAACAGTTACATTCCCTCCCTCTTATATCACAATTGTCCTCAATTGTGGCATAGATATGGTACTAGCCCCATCTAGTGCTCTTGTGCATCTGGTCTTTCCTCATTTATGTGGTGCCTTCTTCTCCTCTGGCAACATCTTTATGCCTTTCTTTGACGGATGTCCTTGTTTTTTATGGTACATGGTCTTCATAGCCTGTAGCAAGGGTCAGAAAATAAATGCACTCTCACCTTCTACAAAAACTAGACACAAGCTAGTCAACAAACAAGTATGCATCATTCGCGTCTACTGGGTATTCCAAGTACTGGCCAGGTAGTCTGGAGCCTAGTGGACTATGACATGCCATAAATCCAAGCATTGTCCACGCATCAAAAACAGCACACAAAGTCAAAGAAATTTAGACATACATCAGTATGCAATGCACAAATAATGATCCTCTTGTTCATGAATTGTCTTATCTGGTTTCATTGAAACTGTGCTGAGCCATCTGGTCACTAGGACCGCTCAGACTTCCCCTCAAGGCCATCTGGTCTCTAGGACCGCCCAAGAGTCATAAATAGTCATATGGGCCATCTGGTCGCAATGACCGCCTGACTGCGAAATCCAATACAATCATCTGGGCCATCTGGTCACATGACCGCCGGACTACGAAATCCAATACAGTCATCTGGGCCATCTGGTCACAATGACCGCGGGACTACGAAATCCAATACAGTCATTTGGGCCATCTGGTCGCAATGACCGCCCGGCTGCGAAGTCCAATGTATATGGCATCGTTACCGTCCAATGGGTCTTCTGCCATCGTTGCCTCCTATATACAAATGTTGCTCCTTGGGCCTTCTGGCATCGTTGCCATCCAAACTAGAGCATGTCCAATCAAAATCATTACCTAAGCAAGATAATGATCAATTCCATTTCAGAATAAACATATATACAATGAAGAGGGCTAGGGCTACAATCCCTCCCTCTTAAATCTGTCTTGATCTCAGGATGCATCAAGCCTGTACTTCAAATACATATGGACCAACTACTTCCTCATATACTCGAAGAATATCTAGGTAGTCCTTCATGTACTCTTTTGGCATCCATTTCGCATCCATAGGCGAATAGTTCTTAAACTTGAAGAGGAATTTCTTGACCACTGTCCTTCCTCTTTTTCTCACGAAATGAAATACAATCTGTTCCAACTGTAAGATTTCTTCTTGTTCTTCCACTTCTGGTGGATCCTCCAATACAAGCTCCTCTGGGGAGGTAGTCCTGTATATGGCTTCAATAAACTGACATGGAAGGCATTATGTATCCTCCAATGATCTGGAAGGTCCAAACAATAACATACATTGTTGATCTTCTTGGTAACCTGAAAAGATCCATAATACCTGGAGGCAAGCTTAGGTTCCTTGAGCTCCTTAGCTTTTGACTTTCTAAGTCTTGCTTTTTCAAATCACAATAACACCCAATCCCCTTCTTTAAAAGTGACCTTCCTTCTATGCTTGTCTGCAGCTTTCTTTTGCTTGGCTTGAGATGTCTCAATAGCCTTCCGAACCTGTGCAAAGGCCGTATCCAAATCTCGAACGAACTCGTCCACATGGAAGATCTCTTCCTTGGTCTTCAAAATAGGCAACAATAACGGTTTGCCATAGATAATCTCAAAAGGAGCTTTGCTTGTCGAAGAGTGAACAGTGTTGTTATAGGCAAACTCAACCAATGGCAAGTACTTCTCCCATTGATCCTTCGCTTCGAGAGCATAACACTTTGGCATATCCAATATAGTGAGGTTGGCAATCTCACTTTGCTCATCTGTTTGAGGATGATAAGCCGAGGAAAAACTGTCCCCATGTTGTCAAAAAGTGCTCTCCAAAAGAAACTGGTGGTCCAAGGATCTCGATCCCCTACAATGGATTTGGATAATCCATGATGCTTGAAGATCTGCTAAATAAACAATCTTGCTCTATTATCTGCACGGATAGTCTTCTTCACTAGAATGAAGTGGGCTTGCTTACCAAACCTGTCAATAATAGTTCATATTCCATCATTCCCAAATCCTAACTTTGGCAATCCAAAGATGAAGTCCATAGCAATACTTTTGTAACATGCGGAAGCTCTGGGAGTCTTCTTTCAGTCCTAAACAAAGCGGTCTCCAAATGCCATGGGTCTTCCAATATTGCTTAAACTCCTAGGATGTGAACTCACCCCCTCTATCAATCCTGAGAGCCTTGACCGAGGACCGGTCCCTTTTTCCACCTCAGCTCTCCAATCACAAAAGTGCTGAAAAGTCTCATCCTTGGTCTTCAGAAAGAAAACCCAAGTATATCTGGTAAAATCATCCACCAAAACCGAGCATGCCAAAGAGCAAAAGAAGCACCAGAAGAAAGCAAAGCGGTCAACTTGTAGAGACCACTATCTTGGACTCCCTGAGCCAAGATGCTACCAGCCAAGATGCTACCAGTCGCCTTATCATCACGAATGGTAATCTCATAACGAGAAAACATCACCTCCGCACCTGAGCTGTAAGAGCACTCACTAACAAAAGATTAAAAGCCAAATCTAGAATATACAAAACATCAGAGAAGTATCTCTTGTCCTCGGAAAAGCGGAAGATGGGTATAATGCCATGTCCATGCATGGGCACGGAAGAAGAATCACCCAGAGTGATCTCGCCAGACCTGGCAGTGAAGTCCTCGAACCAATCTCGATGGGGTGTCATATAAGCAACAGCACCGCTATCAACAATCCAAGACCGTGACTAAAAAGTCACAAGAGTAAGTATACGCCGAGTATCTGCTAAGAGAAAGATGCCATCGTCCTTCTTGGGTTGAGACACCGCCGTAGAGGAAGAGTTCTTTGCTGCTTCATCACGCTGCTTGTTGTGACATTGGGGTGACTTGTGACCCTTCTTGCCACAATAATGACATTCAATGTCCTTATTCTTTGAAGATTTGTTGTTGTCTTTTATCCTTGTCGAAATCCTTGGAGTTCTTGTCAGAACCCCCTTTTCCCTTTATCTCGCGCTGCCAAAGCTCCATCAGGGCCACCAGAGGTGCTAGTCCGCTCCTCAAAGCAAGACTCAATCTACATAACGGAGGGGAGAACTTCCTCCCAAGTAACGGGAACAAGAGACTGAAAGTATGCATCAAACCTCTCGGGAAGCTTGGAGAGAAGCCGAATAGCCATGTCCTCAGTAGAGATGTCCTTGCCACAAACAGCAAGCTCGTCCCGGAGATCTTTCATCTAGGAGATGAAAGCAAATAAAGATGGAAAGGCAAAAACTGACAAGTTCATGAGTTGCTTTTCCAACGCCCAAATCCGACTCGGAGACTTAATCTCATAGAGATCTACAAAAGCCTTCCAAACTTCATGTGCAACATCTGTTGTGCGCACATGAGAGAGAACAGAATCCTGACTGTTCAACATCAGAAAGGACAAAACGCGTCGATCATTCGACTGCCAAATATCAATTTGTGCCTAAGTCGCACCACCGAAAGCAAGGGTGGGAGGGGTGGCATTGGCCGGTGTAACAAGCCAATCCCAAAGATCCAAAACACGGTCCCAAGCAAGAGACACTACGAGTCTCATAAGTGAGGGAGCAAATATGTACCAGATTGAATGAATAATGAGAGGCCAGTAGCTCCTATTTATAGTTGAGGTGAGCTGGCCGACTGGGGCAGCTAAAATTGGCCGACTGGAGCTAATAAACTCGCCGATTGGGAAAATGCCAAAAAGGCTAGGAAAAATCCCAAAAAATACAGAAAAAAGGGGTGGCCAACCCACAATCAAGGGCCATACAAAAGGGACAAAATGGGCACCATAAATGAGCAAAAACTGGGGATGAATGTGCTAACATTTACCTCATAGGTAAGCTTTGGCGGCTTCCACACCTTCAGCTTCGGTGGTCTGGTCTTTGATAAAGTCTTCGAACATCTGGGCTATTCTGTAGTCTTGTTCCTTCTTGGCCCTCCAAGTTAAGAACTCTTCATCTTGAAGATACCTTTTGAACTTTTGAAATTCTCGATATTCGTCTAATGTCATGATTGCGGTCTCATGAGAGACAGAATGGCGGCCTTGGATCTCTTCTGGATGTCCTGGGTTGTCTTCAAAGTTGTTTCCTTCTTGAGGTCCTTGGTCTCCCTCAACTCTCGACATGGCTCTGTCACTCCAGAAAAGATTTCTTCAAGTGAAATCCTGCTCTGATACCACTGTAAGCCCAACGGAGCGTGCCGTGACAGATGCAACCATGTGTACGAGAGATAAAGATATAGAGAGAGAGAAGGGGGAGAGAAAGATGGGAATAAGGGATTCACACGGTACACCACACTGAGCGGGGAACAAGCCCTGCCCCCTCTTCAAGAATTTATTTCAAGAACGATCCACTTTCCAAGCAAGGACCAATACAACAAATGAATACAATATCAAACAAAGTGTCTATGTGGAGATCGGGCCGAGGTGGATGTCAAGGCACAAGATAGCTGCTGCCGAGCTCACCACAAGAATGACCCACAAGAGACTTACACCGGGCTAGTACCAAAATTCAACGAATCCAAGTATCCACAAATAGCTCTTTGTTCTCAATCCAATCCGGACAAGGACAATCTCAAAAGTATCCACAACTAGGTGGTGTCTCCACAAGGTAACTTCCCTCCTCCTTGGAGGTTTAGAGAGGTTGATGTTGCTCAAACGGAATACTTTGAGGGATAGATGCTGTAGATAGGGGCAGCAGCTGTGATGCTTTTTAGGGCAGAGAATAGAGCACAAGCAGCACACAAAATTAAGATGGTGGCTCTTGACTGTACACAGAGCAAAGAGCTGGCGGTGCAGACTTTTCAGGCCGGCAGGCGGTAGATATGGTGGTGTTTTGGCGGCGATGTAAGGTAGTAGCAAAACTGGCTACAAGTGGCACAAGGGCAGCGGAGCCAGAGGGCTGTTTGCTGACTGGACAGTAGGCACACAAGCGAGGTATAGGGTTTGTACAGGAGCAATCAGCACAGCCAAACAAAAGGGTGAGGAGGCGGTCCTGCTGTAGATGACAATGGTGCTGCTGAACAGAGGTGGTCCTGCTGCAAGTGTCGGCGCAGTAGGGTACAGCCGACGCACATAACTGAACAAGGTGGCGGATGAAGGCGCTGCAGGTACAGGTGGCGCACAGTCGACTGAGTACTCCAAATAGGGGCGTAGGATGGCACAACGTTGGGGGTTGAAGGGGTGATGGCCGCCTGTTGTGGTGGAGAGGTTAGTTGGCGGGGATGATGATGAAGATGAGTCTTCACAACTTCTTTCTCCAAGGTTCTTCTCGAGTGTTCTATGATCCACCAAGAGGGTGCTTGCTTCTTTAAATACTTGAGGGTGTCATATTTGGAAGATTTGAAGACCAGATTGTGACCTGCCCTTATTCCACCATGCTCGTACATGACTAGCAAATGCTCCTTTGTCATCTTTCTTGATCGGGCAGACCTCCAGGAAGAGGCAACTCTTTGCGAAAAGAAAGTATTCATTGGGGCATGGCTTTTCAACACTCATTCGCTGCACTACAATCCAAAAAAGTATACTCCTCTCCAACTTTGGCATACGCTTATAGGACACCTCCATGGAGCCATCAAATATTTCTTTGTGGCACATTTATATCAGATTCCACACCCATACCAATGCCTCTACTCCAACGTCACAACCCACCACCCACAGCGCTATGACTCCGCACCCCAAAGAAGTTCTTAGCACAACAACTCGATCCATTCTACGAGGTGACGCCCCCAACCTAGAGCATCAAGACCCTACACCACACAGACAAATCCGGGAGGTTCTCTACCGACATGACATGCTCCCATCGTAGAGGGCTAACCCTCTTTTTTCTGCCCTGAGATTGGTACTGGCTAAGGGATAATCATCTGCTATCTGGATATATACACACATTGGTGCTTTTCCATTCTTTTCATTTTATTTCCATTCTTCCATGGCTCAGTATATCCATGGTACCATTGTATTACTTATGGTCTCAAACATTTAGACCTTCCGTAGACGTTAATATAACTCTCTCTCTCTCTCTCTCTCTCTCTCTCTCTCGTCTTTGTTTTCTTTTGTACCATGATGAGATTACATGGACACTATCGTATCACTCTTACCCACTAGGTCTTTTGAAGACGTCTAATATAATATATACCTATATGAATCTAGGAACAAGCCCAAATTCACCTCATAAGAATGTGCAAGTTATAACCTCATGGTAGTCCATCCACAAGACACTATAACCATCAACTCCATTATGCATAGTATGGACTAGATTCTACATCATCCCCAGTAACGTCATCAGTGCCCAATAGTGGGTGTAGAACTTGGTATCAATATAGACATTTAATATAACTCTCTCTCTCTCCATATGTGTGTGTGTGCGTGTGTGTGTGTGTATTATACATATACGTATCCCATGGCCACAGCAGCCTTGATACGTGAAACATCTGAAACGACTGAAACGTTTCAAATTTACACTGAAACGTGCAATTGAAACAGCTAATCTTTTTTTTTCCTAGTACTTATATCTCTTGATTATATATACATATAGGCATTTCGGTCCGGCATTTCAATCCTACTTGTCTCGAGGTGAAACGTTTCGGGTTGAAACTCCAGGTTTCGTGGTGACGCTGACATATCCATATACATATAGATATAGGTATATGTATATATGTATTGTGACATGCAGGAGATTGATCGTAGCAATCACAACCTTAGGCTAAGCTAAACTTCACTTAATGATGCTTACAAGATAGACAATTAGTGTCAATGCAATGCAATGCAATGCAGCTATATTAGATGAATGGGTTACAATGAGATCTAAATAGATCTATGATGCTGTCCTAGATGAAGATCCTTCTCAGGATGAGAGGTAGGCTGAATGCTGATGATGAGGACTGTTCCTTGCTCCAATGCTGAGGTCCACCCTTCGATGCCAGCTTCCCTCTATGTAGGAGGTAGGAATGATGAACTATGTGCTGAATATGCTAGCTAAACTACTGATCTGCTTCTTCCTTGCTCCATGGATAGGAAACACTAAGGAGAGATGGGATGCTCAATAAGCTGAATCACAAGATTGAATATTGGAAACTATCGACATGGCCATTGCAAGTACGGCTGAGTATTATCCAATCCATCATCATGGCCTATGTTCAATTCCACTTGCCTCTTGTGCCTCGGTCAAATATGAATATTGACATGTTTATGTACAAAGCTTTGGAATGTTTATGGCGAACAAAACCAAATAGAAAGGCTGTCAGATTACTCAAAAAAGAACTTGTATGCACTCCCAAAATGCATGGAGATCTGAATATACTCAATATTCGCTATGAATTCTTTCACCAAAAGCAACCTTGGACTTTGATGTTGGCACATTGATTGCGACAATGAAAACAAAGGCTTTTAGGGATTGGATAGTTTCCCACCAAGATGTCGTGTGTGTGTGTGTGTGTATATATATATATATATATATATATATATATATATATATATATATATATATATATATATATATATATATATATAGAGAGAGAGAGAGAGAGAGAGAGAGAGAGATGAATCTAGGAACATGCCCAAGATGTCATATTTGGAAGATTTGAAGACCAGATTGTGACCTGCCCTTATTCCACCATGCTCGTACATGACTAGCAAATGCTCCTTTGTCATCTTTCTTGATCGGGCAGACCTCCAGGAAGAGGCAACTCTTTGCGAAAAGAAAGTATTCATTGGGGCATGGCTTTTCAACACTCATTCGCTGCACTACAATCCAAAAAAGTATACTCCTCTCCAACTTTGGCATACGCTTATAGTTGATGACATTGTTGATTATCAAGGCAATATATTTCCCTTTCCACAGGTTGTCAGAAGATAAAATCTAGGTATGCATCACAAGCATATATGACATGAAGTAATTTCTATATTGCAAGATTTTTAACCAATGCCTCCAATTAATTGAGGAGGAAAGATTGAAAAACTACAACTTTGATAGGCATCTTCCAGGTTACTCTCCTTTCTCTTTTCATCACCTCACCAGCTAGAGCTTATAAAATTCTACTCCCTCCACTTGGAAAAAGACATACAAATCGTTTGTGGCATGTAAACAAACCTCTTCGCTAGTGGAAGGCCTCTTTGACAACATTTCGGGAGAGCAAATTACCTCTCGAACGACTTTTCTTAGAGATGCATTGTGGGTGCACTCCCAGTTGACACCTTCTTAGCTAAGAGAAACATTGCACCTCCCTCTTGCAAGAGGGGTTCTCATCGCCAAGAGATAGTTATTCATTTGTTATGGGGATGCCCTTCTTCTCGTGCTCTCCTGTACAGACTATCAGGACACTTAAGAGTGCGATTTCTCAAATACTTTAAGAAAATCTTCTGGCTGTTCAGGCGCCTTTCTTCACCTTTGCCAGATTACGCAATTTTCCTTTCCTAGACTAGATATTGGGCTTTGTGGACGATCTACCATGCATGAAATCAGCTGATTTTCTGCCATGAGGAGATCATATGCTTTGCTTTTTCTAGGAGGTCTCTTTACCTTTCACTCCAAGATTCTTTTGACCTACCAGCCTCTGGTAGACAACCAAAGTGCGGTAGACTAGCAATCACCTATCCAATTGTAGTCCAGACAAATAACAAGTGAACAAGAGCTAGAATGCTCCAGAACAAAAAGGAAAACGACACCTGTTGGCCCCAAAGCTTGGCGCCCCTTTCGGTATTTCTTTATTCAAATTCCATGGAAAGTTTAACTGAGTACAACAAAGCCAATCAAGGAAAGTAAACCTCCATGTCCAATCTGGCAACCCTCAAGACCTCTTAGCATAGAGGATTCACATACAGATCTGTGTCCCACAAAAGCAACACACTGTAGTCTCCTCTAATCAACCAAGACAATACAACAGGGCAGCCTTGAGCACGCATCTGGCTGTTCCATGTTCATGGCTTCAAACTCAGCCCAAGTACAAATCCACTGTCCAACTCTGTTTCCACCCTTCAAACTGCCATACCCCTCCTCTCACAAAGGGCCAGAAGAAACAACTCTGTAGCAGACATAAGCCAGTGGAAAGAAAGAGAGAAAGATATGTTCAGAGTTTACTAACTGTTATGCACAGTTCTGCACCGGAGGGATTGATCGTACCAGCATGTACTTGCAACCGCCTGTGTCAGCAACTCTGCAGCACACGTGTGCACTTGTCCGTACAGGTTTGTACTTGCAGCACACGTGTGTACCTGTCTGTTTCTATTCTCCCAGCAACCACCTCAGAACTGTACCTGCAGCTGCCTACGTCAACCAGTCAGCAGCAACCGGACGGAACCTGTCTATACCCGTATGCACTTGCCGCCTGTACCCTTGTGATGCGCCGCCTGTACCAGCTGTACAAGACTGTCAGTACCCGCCTGTACCTGCTGGACAGGACTGTCAATACCCGCCTGTACCTGCTGGACAGGACTGTCAGTACCCGCCTGTACTTGTCCGTACAGGTCAGCACCTGCAGCACACGTGACTGATGCGCTGCCTGCACAGCAGGACAGATGTACCCGCATGTGTGATGCGCCGGCCAGTCTCTCTCCACGCAGCGCAACCAGATAGTACCTACAGCACTCGTGTACGACTGTGATGCGCCAGCTGTCCGTACAGAACTGTACCTGTACCACTTGTGTGTACGGCTACCTGCAAGCGACTAGTTCCACCCTGTTCTCCACGCAGCCAATCGACGACTCCTCAAAAAGCAAGAGAGAGAGAGAGATGGAGAGGGAGGCGTGTACTCTAAAAGTAGAGTAGCCCCCCTCCATAATTATCCTAGTGGCCCTCCCTTAAAGTTTTTAAAAACTAAGGGCCACCCAAGGTTTATAAACCTTATAAAATTTAATACCTTGGTCCCCCCTTCACACTTGGGGTTGTCCACACATATTACTTTTGTCCGGACACCCAAGTATGCATCTTTAAAAAATTTATCTTGCTCACCAACCACCAGGCTCACACTTATGCTGTTCCACTTTCACAAGGTCATGACATACCCCCCTCTTGAAAAATGGCAAGCGTCCTCGATTGCAATCTGGTGATATAGCAAAATATCCACAGTGAAAAGTACAATATGGCAAGATCAACGTCCCAATCTCTCTAAGCCATGCATATGTAACAACATTCACTGCAAACCAATGGTGTAGTAGTAGTCCAAGTTGTATACCATTGTGAACCATACACAACCACAACATCCAATGTGACTAGTACACATATATCATATAAGTCCCATAAACATACTTTCAGCCATCAGTACCTTCGGGTGAGACAAAAGCTGCACCAAGCGACCTCTAGATGTCATCTGAGCCTGTCCGTATCAACGGAGTGGAGGTGCTACCCCCCTCTTGAGCATCAGGCAGTGCTCCTGACTCATGCTCTGCTGAACCTGAATGAGCCGTAACAAGAGTCGGCTCCAACTCAAAGGCATCGAGATAAAGCTACAAAACCTGAGGTGAATCTGCTAAGTCACCTTCCTCCATCCACTTCGCATCCATCGGTGAATAGTTCTTGAATTTCACAAGATAACGACGGGAAACTTTACGTCGTACCTTTCGTTCCTTATGTGCCAGTATCTCAGGAATAAGAACCTCATCAAGTTCCTCAACTTCCGGCTGAACCTCATCTGATACATCCTCAGGCACATCCCCATGGAAAGGTCTAAGTAGACTAACATGAAATGCATTGTGAATCCTCCAGTGATCAGGTAGCTTCAAGCGATAGGCCACCTCACCAACCTTTTCCAATACCTAAAAAGGTCCATTATAGCGCATGCTCAACTTAGGGAATAAGCGCTCTTTACCCTTCATTTTCTTGAGCCTAGCTTTTTCAAATCGCAAAAGAACCCAATCACCCAATGCAAACTCTAATGCACGTCTGTGACGGTCTGCTGCTTTCTTTTGCTTTTGCTGAGTTTTCTGGAGTGCCAACTTAACTCTCCGATAAGCTTCATCCATGTTCTCCACATACTAATCAGCCGCAAAGATCTTATCCTTTGTGTGCAAAATAGGTGGTATCTTCTTCCCTCCTTTCACAATCTCAAAAGGCACCTTGCCTGTCGAGGTATGGACGGTGTTGTTATAAGCAAACTCCACCAAAGGAAGATACTTTTCCCATTGTTAGTTGTGCTCTGACACGTAACACTTAAGAAGATCTAACACTGTAGAATTAGCCTCTTTGGATTGACGATGAAACGAAGATGAAAACTTGAGAGTTGTACCCATGTTGTCAAACAACCCTCTCCAGAATAAACTCGTCATCCGTGGATCACGGTCACTGATGATAGACGAAGGCAAGCCATGATACTTGAAGATGTTCGCCATGAACAATTTCACCATATGATCAACTTTGATCGTCTTACGCATGGGAATGAAATGAGCCTGCTTACTGAACCTGCATATGATAGTCCAAATGCCATCATTCCCCGTTTGTGTCCATGGAAGATCAAACATAAAATCCATGGCAATGCTCTCCCATGGTCTATCTGGAATAGGTAAAGGCTGAAGTAACCCTGGTGTCTTTTGACCGTCAAACTTCACCTTCTGACATACGATGCATTGCCTAACAAAAGCATCAACATCTCTTCTCAAGGTCGGCCAATAAAAGAAAGTCTCAACTGCTTTTACTGTGGCGTCAATACCTCTATGACCTGCATACGGTGGAGCGTGACTTTCAATCATAACCTTGAGTCGTAATTGCCTGGTAACACACAGTCGACCATGCATCAACAAAAAACCATCCCTGAGAGTATAATGATCATGCCGCTGACCCTCATACATGTGATCATAGAGCCTTCCAAAATCTTCATCATGGGCATACTGCTCTTTCATCTCATCAAGCTCATGATGATAAGCAAGTGAAACTGCTGAGACCTGTGGCTTGCGTGACAAAGCATCTGCCACAACATTCTTTTTGCCTTCCACATGAACAATCTGAAAGTGGAACATAGACAAAAAGTTAGCCCATCGCATATGCTTCTCAGAAAGTTTAGTTTGCGTGAGGAAATAACACAAGGTCTGATGATCTGTCTGCACAGTGAAATCAGCCCCAAGCAAATAGTATTTCCATGTAGAAAGAGCATGAATTACAGCCAACATCTCTTTCTCATAAACCTGCAAATGCTTCTCGGCATTCTACAATATACGACTCTCACAGGCTATCACATGTCCTTCCTGCATGAGAACTGCCCCAATGTTGTTTCCACATGCATCACACTAGACAACAAAAGCCTTTCGGAGATCCGGTAATACCAATACGGGATCCGAAGTAAGCTTTTCTTTAAGCTTTTTAAAGGCTGTAATTTCCTGATCAACCCATCTAAACGGAGTTGCCTTCTTTGTTAAGGCATGAAGGGGCGAAGTAATCTCAGCAAAATACCGTATGTACCGCCTGTAGTAGGAACACAATCCCAAAAAGCTGCGTACATCATGGATGGTCCTCAAATCTAGCCAATTGAGAATTGCTTCCACTTTCGAAGGATCCATACGGACTCCATGCTTAGACACAATATGCCCCAAGAAGTGTATCTCTTCCAAGAATAACTCACTCTTCTTGCCATTAATGACCAGCCAATGCTTCCGGAGTTCTTCAAACACAATGGCCAAATGCTTCCTATGCTCCTCCTCTATGTGTGAATGCACAATGATATCATCAAAGAATGTGTCCACAAACGCTCTATGAGGCCAAAAAATCCTGTCCATCATCCTATTAAATGTGGCAGGAGCATTTGGCAAACCAAAGGGCATAACTAAGAACTCATATAGCCCAAAAGTGGTCCGAAATGCTGTCTTGTGCACATCCTCGGGTCTAATGTGTATCTGATGATACCCGCTTTTCAAGTCTATCCGACTAAAGACCGTTGAGCCCTGTAAGCGGTCCAATATGTCAGCGATTATAGTTGGCACTCGCCCCAGTAGAGGGGAGATCCGGGATCTTCTCCAAGCCCGCCTTCTTGCAGATGTGGACAAGATCCTGGACGTTCAGCTACTGGGCCGTGGACACTACCAGATCGAGTCGAGACTGCCCAGAGCGTGGCCCAGGTCCTAGCCATGAGTCCCCTTGACATCAGGGACGCTCAGGCATTCTTCAGACCTTGGCAGCATGGCTTTGACCCAGCAGCGACCGAGCAGGGAGAACGCCTTTTCCATGTTACAGTTTGCTTCCCTGGACTCCGCCGCGAGTACCTTCCGCTCCTTTCGAGGCTAGGAGCACTGGTGGGCTCAATGCTCGAGACTGGCCCCACTGCAGCTTCAGTGGTGGCTAGAGCAGCTGGGCTACCTTCGGTCAGAGTTTTGGTTCCTGACATCTCTTCCCTTCCGAAGGTCATTCAGCTACCTCGGATAGGGGGGGGATGGATTGATCAGAGAGTGGAGTTCTCGGGGCTCCCGAACCAGTGCTTTATTTGCAGACAGGTCGGCCACCTGGCCAAGGCCTGCCCTCGCAGGAGACCCCGACCTGTACCGCAACAGCAGGCCCCTGATGGCCCGCCCACATATGCAGCTCAACAGGCAGCCTCCGGGACACCTGCTCAGCCCACAGAGACCTCGGAGTGGCAGCCTGGACAGGGACGCCGTCGAGGGAGACAGCCCCAGCAGCACGCCCAGAGACCGATGCAGCAGCAGCCACAGTCTCAGCATCACTGGGTTCCCGTGAGGAACAGCTTTGCTCCCCTCCAAGAGGAGACCCCAGCGCCGACTGAGGACCAGGAGATGCTAGCACCCCCTCCTTCACCCCCACCCCCACCCCCACCCCCACCCCCACCCCCACCCCCACCTCCCCCGTCCCCGCCTTCCGCCTCGCTTCCACCTTCGCCTCCTCCCGTCCCCGCTCCGGTTTCGGCAGCGGCTCCTTCCCCCCCCCCCCCCCCCCCTCTCGCCTCAGCTACTCGGGAGGCCTTGGCAGTCCCCTGGCGTTCACCTGCAGGCCGGAGGGCTCTAAGCACCGACCTTGCTCGAGCACCGCAGAGGAGACTTACCATGCCGATTCGGGCTTCACAGATATCCTCTATCCGCAGTCGGCTGAGTCGTCTCGACACTAGACAACGCTCGGAGGCTTTTGATTACTCCTTCACACGGCTTTTTGGAAGCAGAGTGCCCCCATGAGCCAGCACCCATCAGAGTGCATGTAGTGATACCTCCGGCCCGCGGGGAGGAGGCACTTGATTCAGCCGGTGGCCTTCTCATTCCCTCTCTGTGGCCCATGCGACCGGGAGTGGACTCTGGAGCTCGCTCTAGCACTTTGAAGACTCAGGCAGTTGAGTTTTCTCACCATGTGAGCGATCTGGAGGTGACAGATGTGATAGGCCGACTATGGGAGTTGGCTCATTTTTTCATTGATCCCGGGAGTGTGGATGCCTCAGGGATTCGACATTTGGTCGTTCGCATAGTGGCAGACTTAGCACGGGACCCTGGATATATATGCATACACGATGGTGCTCTGTCTGAGCAGGAGGCAGTCGCCATGGGACAGCCACTGGCGCCTGATCCGAGATTCTTGCAGCACATCGGGTAGGCAGATTCGTAGCCGCTCGAATGGGGACTATTCTCCATCCAAGCCGCTTGCGAAGGCCCGCCGTACGACTGAGACAGCATCCACCTCAACAGGTCATCCATGAGGATCATCTCATGGAATGTACAGGGCCTTGGCGGTGCACATTATATACATTATCGTGGTTGCTTGAGGCAGGAGCTTCAGAGATGCCTGGTTGGGACAGTATTGATATTTTGATGATGCAGGAGCACCATTTGGGTGAGAGCAGGATCCGGAGATATGGTTCAGTGATGCCTGGTAGATGGGACACCTTTTGGTCTGCAGGGTTTGGCCCCTTGGGTGGGCAGGGAGGAGTATGTATGGTCATTGCGGATGTATGGCGGCATGCCATTGTGGATCGCGGGATCATTGTGCCTGGTAGAGCACAGTATGTCATTCTGAGGACGCATGATGAGCTCTTTGGCGTGCTCAATGTCTATGCGCCTAACCATGCTAGTGCCAGAGCAGAGTTCTGGACCCAGGTTACGGATGCATTGCCAAAGGCCGCACATTGGTGTGTCGGGGGGGACTTCAACATGCTTGAGGACCCGGCCGATAGGGTGGTAGGCAGTCATGTTACAGTGCACGGTACGGAGCTTGCAGCTTGGGAGCGATTTTGCATGACACTGAGGATCACTGATGCATGGCAACATGAGGCCTTCTCCCGCTCTCAGGACAGTCTTAGTTTCTCTCGGTCGGATCGCCGGCAGGGAGGGACTAATCTATCACAGATTGATCGCTTTTATGTGGGCGATAGGTTAGGGGAGCGAGGGGGCTCCGTTGGCATTCTCGCTGGCACCTCTTTTTCAGACCATGCGCCAGTTATTTTGACACTTGAGGAGAGGACACGGGAGACCAGCTTGCAGTTGAGGATCCCAGAGAGGGTACTTACCGATCCTAGTCTGGCTGAGAACATTGAGAGTATATGGCATGATAGTCAGAGCTCTGACCAAGATGCAGCAGGCCAGTGTGCCCAGGGACTCATCGAGCTCAGCTCTTTTTTGCACGCTGCAGCCTTGACACGGCTGGGAGAGGCTCGCGATCGGGAGCGTCGGCTGAGACGTAGCCTTGCTTCGCTTCAGTGCCTTCAAGAGCAACAGCCTACATGTGAGTGGATGGCGTCCCAGCTGAGCCAGGCACGCCAGGAGGTTAGAGAGGCAGAGGAGCAGAGACATGAGTTTTACTATCGCCGCCAGGCCTCTCAGTGGACGCAACTTGGTGATAGAGTGACTGGGGAGTTTTTTGAGATTACTGGGCCCCGCCATGCTCGAGCAGGAGTCCGCCAGCTTGGGAGGCCGGACGGATCGGTAGCTACTGAGCCCGAGGAGATCAGAGCCATTGCCACTGGATTCTATAGAGACCTGCTTGCAATGGAGCCAGCCACTGAGGCTCGGGATGCTTGCAGACAGACTGTGTGGGCCCATGTGTAGAGGAGGGTCACAAATCGTATGCGTACAGTTCTGGGTGAGCCTCTCTCAGAGGTTGAGCATGCTGAGGCCTTGAGGGCCCTTCCGCGCCATAGTTGTCCAGGGGAGGACGGATTGACGCCTGCCTTTTTTATGCGGTATTGGGACCTTTTGGGACCAGGCCTCTGCAGGGGCTTTCAATATGTTTTGGACACTGGGGTGATGCCACAGAGCTTTTCAGAGGGCTTGATTTTTCTTATCCCCAAGGGGGAGGGAGTATCAGATGATATTCGGCATTGGAGACCTATTACGATCCTCAATACTATCTACAAGGTCTTAGCAAAGGCCTTGAGTTTGAGGATCCAGCCCTTCCTGGGGGAGTTGATTCATGCTACCCAGACAGGATTCGTCAAGAAGCGTAGTATCCTTGACAACATTTTCACCTTCTCGGAGGCGACGGTCCGAGCTAGATTTCTTGGTGAGAACTTGGTCGTGATGCTTCTCGATTTTCAGAAGGCATACGATAGAGTCGATTGGGGTGGTTTCTTAGAGGGCACTATGCTTCGCCTGGGCTTTGAGCCAGGTTGGATTCGAGGGGTGGCGGCTCTATATTCCAGAGCTCGTAGCCAAGTGCTGAGTGCAAGAGGACGGGGGTCGAGTTTTGAGTTGACCAGATCAGTCCGTCAAGGGTGTCCTCTCGCCCCGTTTCTTTTTCTCTTCTTTGCTGAGGCTATGAGCATGTATCTAACGGCAGAGGAGGTTGGTTTGAGAGGACTCCAGCTTCCAGTCCGGGGGGAGGACCTGCTCGATGCTGAGTTTGCTGATGACAGGGGTTTATTTTTGCATGGCCAGGAGGCCAATCTTCAGCAGGCCGAGCAGTCACTTCAGGTTTTTAGTGCAGCTTCGGGAGCATTGATCAATTGGCGCAAGACAGTGGCCTTTTGGATCAGTAGCGCTCCCACTCCGGCATGGAGCCCAGACCCGGGTTTTAGATGGATTCCTCCTGGCACAGCAGTGCGATATTTGGGATGCTAGATTGGACTAGATTTGTCACCTGAGCAGCAGATTGCCCCGCTTCTTCTGAGCATTCGGAGGAAGCTTTTGTATTGGAGTACAGCTCGGCTATCCTTGGCTGGGAGGGTGGTGGTGGCAAATCAGGTGCTTTTAGCGACCATGTGGTACATTACGTCTTGCTGGATCTTCTCGAGCTCTTGTACCAGCCAGGTACAGAGGCTTATCAGGAACTTTCTTTGGTCTGGGCGGGATGGTCAGCCAGCCCGGGCAAAGGTTGCTTGGTCAGTTATCACACTTCCGTTGGCCCAGGGAGGCTTGGGCATTATAGATCCAGTTGATCAGAGTAGAGCCTTATTGGGGAAGCTTATTGTTCGGGGGCTGCTTCCAGGCACTGAGCCTTGGAAAGAGCTTCTTTCGCAGCGGCTGCAGGCTCGGGCTCCCCCAGCAGGGAGCACTTGGGCACCAGAGATACGATGGATCTTCATAGAGATGAGGAGGACAGGCCTCAGTAGAGGATGGGAGGACAGATTTGCCTTGAGTATCCTGAGAGCTTGGGAGTTGCTGAGACCAGGGCTCCCTCAGAGACCTCCTCCTTGTGATGAGGAGCGGGCCAGACAGCCGCTCATCTGGAGCCCATCGGTTCGCACAAAGCAGGGTCATATGCTGGGTTCTCGACCTCGTCTAGCCTAGGGACCATTGGCGGCAGGCCCAGCACGTAGTTTTGGAGACTGGCAGGCCTTCTGCAGTCTCCCAGAGGAGATCCAGGTGGAGAGGCTGAGTCACTTCAGAGGGGGGTTGATTATGAGGGATGACATTCAGGAGGCACTCGTGACTCACAGAGGAGTGGTTCACGCCTCTCGAGCCCGTGGCCCCACGGTGGATGGGAGCCTTTACTCAGTTGGAGATCCTGATTGCTGTAAGAGCTTGCACTGAGGATGGCAGATGCCTCTACTAAGAGATCCAGGATGAGGGCAGGCTTCAGAGAGTGGAGGTGGAGTCGCCTTTGGTTGCAGCGTGCATCTTTCAGAGGATACGGGTGGTGGCCGCCGCTTCTCGAAAGTGGCATATTGACCCAGACCCTGCAGATGTGGACTCTGATTGGCGCATATGGGCATATGCAGCGCGCCCCTTGGCCCGGCTCCAGTGGGACCCAGGCGAGTACGAGTGGCATGATCCTTATGCATCCCTTGAGGCCACAAAGATCACCTTTTTCCAGTATACTATTCGGTTGGGGCGACATTTTGACGGCGAGGAGGATGGTCTCTCCAGCTGCATCGCGGCACTGGCGGCTACTACAGGGACTCTCTCAGGAGTTCCTGGATGATTTTTGGACCAGGATCTGGGCTAGTCGACAGGCACGCAGGATCTCGACTTTCCAGTGGCTGGTCGCCCACAAGGGCTCTGCAGTTGGCACCTGGCTTGTCTACAACGGTCTTCCGACAACCTGCGTCCGATGCGGCCACCCTAGGGAGACACAGAGACATTGCCTATGGGACTGCCCTCAGGCGCAACAGATTTGGTTGCGGATGCTGCGCATTCTGGCCTCCCTTTCTCCAGAGGGTATGTATACGTGGGGTGCCGCTGCTTGGTCGACTTCGTCAAGGCCTGCTATGGGCTATGAGACGGAGCAGGACAGCCAAGCCATCAGATTCATTAGGGGCCAGCCTCGCCTTGTTCCTTCACCGGACTTCTCGTCCGCCGGCTGGACACAGTAGAGGGATCTACGATGGGAGCTCCTCAGCAGCCTCACCATATGGTTCACTTGGAGGGCCCAGTGCTTCAGGGCCTTTCAGGGGAGACTGGAGCCACCAGCAGAGACTATTCGGGGGATCTGGCAGGAGTTGATCCACACCCTGCGAGAGGACAGTATGACCGCATCCGGGGCGACTCGGATGAGGCGATCTTGCGGCGCCATGCCTTTCACACCACTTGGCACAGCAGCCCCTTCTATACCCTACACACGGGGTCCCCTGTTGGCAATACAGGCCACCTGTTTGGCTTTTCCCCCCTCCTATTGTATGATATAGCCTCTCAGTTCTTTGTACTGATACTTGTACTTTTTAGCAGTAGGGAGAGTCTCCCTGGCTGCCTTGCTTTGTTCTCTGCTCTGTTTTCTTATGAGCAGAGAGGATCTTTTGTAGCCCTACGGGCGTTTTTATATAACTAATGAAAGGATCTTTTCTCGGAAAAAAAAAAAAGGACAAATGCACCGCTAAAGATAGAAAGAATAAGCATAATATCAACTGGCCGCCGCAACTCAGACGAATCTGCATGTCCGCTAATACGGCTGAATTATATACCTAGATGAATCCAGGAACATGCCCAAATTCACCTTTTAGGAACGTGCGTACATATTCAAATGCCTATGTATATATATACCTAGATGAATCCAGGAACATGCCCAAATTCACCTTTTAGGAACGTGCATGTTATATACTCATGGTAGTCAACCCACAATACTATATAACTATCAACTCCATTATGCATAGTATGGACTAGATACTACGACATCCCCACTAACGTCATCAGTGCCCAATAGTGGGTGTAGAACTCTGTATCAAGATATGCTCTCATACACGCACTCCACACACACACACACACACACACACACATAAGAGCATATATTCACACAAAGCCCTTCGTATTGAGTTTCTGTCTATGTATGTACATTTATGTAAAAAATATGTTTTTATATTTTGCATAAACACACACTTTATATCTTAGCTATTCACATGCATACACACATACATAATACTATTATTATGTGTGTAGAGGAGCTTTGACAACCCAAGGGCTCTTCTTGTCTTACGAGATTGGCATACTTACACTCCACTTTATGACGGAGACTTGCTTTGGCGCTAAAAACCGAGAGGAGAGCCACGAAATCTTTGAAATTCAAGCCATCCAGCATCATTAGCATCCTCTGATCACAAAAAAGGCAGAAAAAATTCCAGGAGACTAAGCAAAAGCTAGTGTCTTAATAACAATATTCACAGACAAACAAATAAAACCGTCAAACTCTTTATTATGGGCGTGCACAATTCCCAGTTCTACCAACAAAATCTAGAAATAATGGATGTTTTTAGGTGTATCCAGCTATTGTGGCTGCTTTTTACTAACGACTCTTAATAGTCACAACTCTGGATGAAACCCGGTTCCTGCTAATTGGCAGGCTGGGCTGTTACCACTCTTAGAGTCATTGAAAATTGAAGCTATAAATTATGCGATTGGCTGTGCATAATGTTTTCCATGCTCCTAGCAGACAAGACATATGCTGCTCCACCGACAGCATTGTATCCCAGCAGTGGAGTTACTCTAGTACCCGAGTTCGAGCCCCGGCTGGCGCTCCCCTGAGGCACCTGGCACCCTCTACAGGCAACAACATCCCACTCAGTGTGTTCACACTGCACTTGCGCAGACATTCCTAACCACCCTTGGTCAGCATCACCAATCGACTTACAGAAGAATCTACTACCAGAGAGAAGAAACACACAGACACACACACACAACCCAAAAATTAAAAAAAAGAGGGCATATGCCCGTCCCAAGAAAAATGCTAAAACTGAGGCTTACCTGGGATAATGGATTTACGGCAAACTCAGGCACAGATAAGAACTCCTCTGCAGAAATGAAGCCTTTTCCGTTGCGATCTAGCTGGCAAAATCTTTCGTACAAGGACACTATTTCCCGCTGGGAAACTGCATAGCCAAATAATTACAAATAATATTTAAAAAATTTTAAGTCTCTTAAGAGAGAGAGAAAAAAAATCGTGTCTGTGAATCAGAAACTTAGAAAAAAACAGAAGGCGGCCCTATGTGTGTGTGTGTGCGCGCGTGTGTGTGTGTGTGCTTACACAATCCACGGCAATGCTCCTGCACATCTTCGATGTCGTACTGTGTGAGCATGGAAGACGTGTTGCCCATTTTTTGGTACCAGGGATCAAAAGAGCAGAGACACAGCTGCAAGCAAGATCAGCTCGTTACAACAGGACCATTTGCGAGAGGGCACGCTTAAATAACACAGCATGTTATAGTTGTTGCTGCTGCTATCGTGCAACGTGGACGAAATGTTTTCTTCGTTAACTCCACCCTCCCTCTCTAAACATACACACACACATTCAATGTTGTAGGTAGGCAGTTGTGTCGTCTATACTTTTTCCGATTTCCCCAACCTACCCCGCCAATTAATTCCATACTTTTCCTACATAATTGATTTTCCCAATCTACCCCGCCAACTAATTCCATACTTGCATCTCTAAAGTTGGTACAGAGGCCAGCCCCTTTTCATTCTTTACATTTCTCATTTTCTTTTTTTTGGACCAATAATATTTATTTATATTAACTCTTCAAAATCTGGCATACCATCACCCCTTTTTTAACCTCATTCAAGATTTTACAAAGAAATTCTCATCTTTCATCCTCACTCAAGAAACAAGACTGATCCCACAAGTTATGATACCCTAGCAATAAGCAAGCCTCCATCGTGGCCTCAGTAGTGTAGTCCCAAGGGGACTGTTTTTCTAACATACCCCCATGCTTTGACCAAACCTTGATAGTAGGTCTAGTGCCAACCGAGTTCTCAATAAAGGCAACAAAATGTGTGATCCGTCTGTTTTTCCTCGCAAAATGTGCCTCTAAGATTTAGTACATTTCGCATTTTCCCCATTTCCCATGTGTTTTGGTGTTGTGTTTTTCCTCCTTGGATTGGTAATCATCACAACGTGTTACCTCCAACCTTCCAACGAAGTTTTCTTCCACTCACCCCACCCTTGGTATTCCTCTACGGGGTTATAGTGTTGGAATCAATGGCTGGAAATGTTGGTCAATCACATCTAGCATCGCGCGCCGTCGGATCTCCCCGATCACCATGAAAGTAAACTCCGACCAAAAGTAAACTCGGATCAGGGACACCGATCGTCGCTGGGCACTGGATAGTGGGAACGCAATCGCTAGGAACTAAAGTAAACTCGGACCAACATAATTATCGTGATGGTGCACGAGTAAAAGTTATGGTCTTTAATGAGGGATGATATATCGTATGTTCAATAAATATTCTTTGGGACCTTTTTCAAGCTTATAATAATAACTCAACTACGAAAAGTGTGAGAGTAGTAGAGATAATTTTAAAAATTAGACTAGGTTCAAAAGTAAACTTGGACCATTATCTTCTATCAAATTTTTACACAGTCCATAGAATACACTTTTCAAACACTTAGTGTTGACATTACCATATTGAGATTTCTTCTCTCTCTCTCTCTCTCTCTCTCTCTCTCTCTCAAATTGGTCAGCATATTCTTCATTCATGTATGTTATCATTCATTCATGTATGTTATCATTTGCATAGGAATTGATTCTCAAATAAAGTAAGCATGATTGAAATTGAAATGGCAATGTGGGGTATATATTGTGTTCTTAAAATGAAGCTTTATACAATCTTAATCTTTGAAGAACGGATTTGTTTAATCAAGGCCAAAGCGACTTCTATATTGAAGAGTGCTCCGATGTGGTGATAGAAGTTGCTCCTCATCAAGTGATGATTCAGACGTGGAAAATCTCTTCCACAATACCAATCAAAGTATTAATGTTCAATCCACTCAAAGTAACATTGTTCAATCCAATCAAAGTAACATTGTTTCACCTAATCCAATGTTATATTTGTCTCCTAGATACTATTCATTTGACAAGGCAAGCCATAACTTTATGATGAGAGCAATTCAAGGAGATGCGAAAGTCACATTAGAAACCTTGAAAGATCATGATTCTAAAGGTAATCTTGATTTACAGAAATGGAGAAGAATGATGGATGACCTTTGCTTGGGGATGAAAGAAGATGGTGCACATTATCTTTGCTTGAATAACACACCAGATCTAAGGATTGCATGCAAAGAGTGGGGAAGCATTGAGGCATTGTCTCGTTATATTGTGGAAGATGATTATCACCAAGGAGTGAATGAGACAGTCAAAAAAATCAACTCTAGATGGTGTACTGATATTAGAAAGCATAGGATATTCGCCTCTTTTATTAAGCACGTCATCAATGCCTTTGGGGTTGTAAGAGATCAAACCATGGAGGAGAACTTGAATGCCAAGTCCAAAAAGGGTACAAGCAAGGGTGTTAACTGTATATAAGGTTCACCTCTTTTATTAAGGACGTCATCAATGCCTTTGGGGTTGTAAGAGATCAAACCATGGAGGAGAACTTGAATGCCAAGTCCAAAAAGGGTACAAGCAAGGGTGTTAACTGTAGATAAGGCAAATGTGGAAAAATACTTGAAAGAGATAATGATTGAACACAAGGTTACTAGTGATGGTTCGACCAACAAAAAAGAACCATGGAGAATCTCCTTCCACAGGTATGATTCCAAAAGCACGAAGCAATATTCCTCTAGGTTGTGGTGTGTTGTTTTCCATTCTTGCATGATGTGCCTGATAAAGTAAACTCAGAGTGGTCTGAGTTTACTTTTCTAGTTTAAGTTTACTTTGCTTGATAGAAACCACAATGCTCTACCCATGAAAGTAAACTCGGACCGGACCAAGTTTACTTTTCTAGTTCAAAACTACAATGCACCCAGAAAAGTAAACTCGGACCAATCCAAGTTTACTTTGCCAGGCACAGCATTATGGTTTCTATTGGGCAAAAGTAAACTCGAACCAATCCAAGTTTACTTTGCCAGGCACAGCATTATGGCAAAAGTAAACTCGAGCTAGTCCGAGTTTACTTTAACAATGCATTTATGCTTTTATATGCCTCAATCGTTCATAAAGAGCTTAAATTGGATTGTGTACCTTAAATTTAGATTCCAAAAGAGATCCGTGTGACGACGCTTACTACACATCTATGTGTAATCTCATGCATACCATCACAGAAGAAGACTTCGAGATAAAGTATAGTCAACTTCTAGAGTGGTATTTAGTACACAACAATATCGTGTGGTATGTAATAAATGAGTGGTGTGGTCACAATTGTATATGGAGGAGGAGGTGGCCTAAATTTGGACGACTATTTCATTATGGAAATGTCGACACCACCAACTTGGTGGAAAGATTGTGGCAATACATCAAGTATGCCCTATTGGATGCAAGGATTAATAGATCTATGGTAGATCTTCTACATGCACTTCTTGGAGATTCACAAACCAACACTCACATGGGTGGAACTTTGCTTGAGTTCTTCAAACAAAAATAGGAGATAGGTTGACCGCTACTTGATTCTTTGTAATTTGCAACTCGCATGAATCTTTTGCATTATAAGAGTCATTTTCTCACATCTTATATTATGGAAGTTGATTTTGGACATTACAATATCCATGGATCATCAAAAGACATATGGCACGATTGCTATTCTTCAACATTATCAAGACAATCCATTATGTTTGGAAATTTTGAATGAGATGATGGTACCGTTCAAGACATAAAGAATCTCAATGGTATCATTACTGCATGCAATCCAATTATTGTGATTGCCCTTATTGAAGTAGTGATTGCAAGCATCTCATTGGTATTAGGTTGATAATAATCATTAATCACTTTCCACGTTTGCTTTCCATCTTGCCAATTGTTAATAGTGCACATGCATTGGTCAACCATGGAATCAATGAAGAACCAGATTTGATAAATGATGATCAAGACCTATGTGAGATGGGTGCAAGTGAGGAGTTACACAAATGTACTTCTTGTAATTTCAGAATTTATGTGTTGATATCATTTTTAAAGCTATTGATGCCATTTATGTACTTGTAATTTCATCATTCATGTGTTGATATCACCTTTAAAGCTATTGATGTCATTTTTAAAGCTATTGAATATCAACGTTGTTCACAAGATATTAAAGCACTTGCATTTATTAAACTTGCCTTGAACATCAACGTTGCTCACAAGATATCAAAGCACGTGCATCTATTAAACTTGCCTTGTAGTTTTGTGACATGGTATCATATTCTACTACCCCAAGCACTTGAGTCTCTATCCTACTATCAAAGCACTTGCATTTCTTATCCCAAGCACTTGCATTTCTTATCCCAAAGCACTTGCATTTCTTATCCCAAACATTGCATGTTTTTGGCAAGTAAAGTGAACTCAGACTAGGCAAGTAAACTCGGACTAGTCCGAGTTTACTTTCCCAAGCGAAGATGCAACCATTTTGTTTTCAACACGGTACAAAATACAATGTCATTATAAAATTGATTCGTATAAAAAATGAATTGAATTTAACCATTGTATAGTTAGGCGACGAAAGTCACAATAATTAATTTTTTTATTCTTTTTATGTGGTTTTGCAATACATGGAGGACACCTTTTTCTTCCATCTTTTATAGAATAATGCAACCATTGAAACATCAAGGATGGTACAAATGGCAACAGTGGTGGTTGTTATGGCCTACTGCACCTCCCAAGAGAACTCCACACATTCACCAATGGAACAAGCGATAAACAACAACCATCGTAGGATACTTACCAATGCTCTGAGCTCACGTCCCTTAAGGCTCTCCAAGCTCGCTTGTAGAATCTCCAATCCTTCAATCTCCACCTCCACTCAGTCACCGCGGAGTCGCTAAATTAATAGTTATTATGTAGTTTTCTATATAGTTTTATAATACCTAAGGGGTTATATAAGGTAGATTCAGAAAGGTTGAGGTACTGAGTATCATATACTTCCACCCACCCATGGCTAATTACCCATTGATAGCTTCTAGCAACAACTTTGTAGTTGCCTGGTGTGGATGGCATGTAATCTGGTATGAACAGGTTAAGTTTGTCGACACTGTCATCCAGGATGGCCAATTGTTGTAGCACCCGACACCAACTACGAAGGTTGAGCACTATGGGATGCAGTTGAAAAAAGTAACTATCAGCGAGATTAGTAAGCACCACATCTCCCCTAAGTATTCCAATTACTAAAGTTGGGTCTGCATTCCCAAGTACGAAGGTTAAGCACTATGGGATGTAGTTGGAAAAAGTAAATGGTGTCAGCGAGATTAGTAAGCACCACATCTCCTCTAAGTATTCCCATTACTAAAGTAGGGTCTGCATCCCTCTCTGTGTTTTGATGTATTAGAGTTAAATCTCCGAAACTAAGATCTTCTGTTAGGTTAATTTCATATTGTAGCAATGAGAGGGTTAGTGTAAACAAAAACAAAGTAAGGGTTTGAGGAGGGGCCCGAGGAGTCATTGGCAAGAACCTATCTCTAAGGCATGCTCGATAAGTTGACGTAACTCATCAGCTTACTCATATCATCGATTCCGTCCCCTAAGGGCGAGTTGCTGCTCCAATTCATGTATTGAGGAGCATGGAAATTGTAGCTTCTCTGGCCTCCTACGCAGTTGCCTATGAGCTCCGTATACCTTCTCTCTGTTTCTTCTCTTGTAGTTATGTGGGTGGTTACTTGGTCCTGAGCCTCCATCAGCTGCTTGAGACGATCTTTTGCTAGTGTTATTACGCAGAAGCGGCAACTTCACGATGTTATGCCGGCTCCAATTTTAAGTTGCCACAAAGCGCTTTCATAGCTTTTAGCTAAGTGGGTAGACCTTTGGCTACTGGTGAGGTGCTGGTTGACATGTTCGAGAACTTGCTAGCGACTCTCTAGCATCTGCTCCATTGCCTTGTTCTTTGCACTAATATTCTCATTTAGTTCTCGTATCTTCTCTGCATGGGCTTTGTTGAAAAGTTCACACTCAGTTTGCAGGCTAGTTATCTTTTGTTGAGCGGTAGCATTTTCTTCTTTGAGCTCACTTATCTCTCTGGTAAATCCCTCTTCTTTAGCTTGAAAGGTGGCATGAGCTTCTTTAAGTTGGGTCCTGTGTTGTGCTTTCGTTTATTTGTTATGTTCCACTTCTTTCTGGAGTTGCTCTTTAGCCTGTTCGATTTGCGTGGTGAGGGTCTCATTTTCCTTGTCCCTCCTGACAATTGTCTTGCTTCGTAGCATATTGTGTTCTTCCAAAGGCCCTCATCTTTGCTTCTTGGCCCTCTGTGGCCATTAAACTCTTAACAATTGTATCTTTGTGTGTGGCCTTGGCTGCAGCTAGATGTTCTTTTAAGGCTTGCACCTGGCTTGTGGTGGCTTTGATATTCTTCCATAGCTCGACATGCCTATGTGTAGTAGATGTGTGGTCATGAGGTGGCACCGCCATACTTATTGTTCTTGGGACCATACATCTATGCTAGTGGAGGCAGAGCCTTCTGTTTCTTGAAGTTGGAGTTGTAGCAACTGGTCTATTCCTTCCAAGCTTTCTTGTGGGAATGTATCAGCATATGTGGGCATTGCCAACTACTCTAAGAATGAACTTGTGCCTTCGAGGGAGTCAAAGTCAAGGCGTCTTCATTTGCTATGGCTGGGACTATGCTTTGGCCTTTTTGCTTGCCCTAACTGCAGTTCTGTTGTTCGCTGTGCAAGATCCGCCATCACCTCAGCCTATTGTTGGGCCTGTGAGGCACCCTGTTCTTGATGGGTCGTGGGTATCAGAATGTTGCTTGCATGGCTAAGAATTTTGGTTAGGAGGTAGGGGTTGCAAACCTTCGATAGTGCTGCATTTCCTTGTGTAGGTACCATTCCCAACAATCATCTTCCTTTTCCTCATGCACTCTAGCTATTCTGTGAAGAGGTATGTGGTTGTACTTGCCCACTGGCTTTATCTGTATAATCATGGACATGGCACGACAGGCTCTCTCATCATTTTCTTCCTTGATGTTCTCATATTCTGCCTCGTTAAAATTGTATGAGCTTCTTCAACATATCCTCCACTGGCATCTGATCAATGTGATGGAGGTGTGTTTTTTCTGGAGGTGGCGATTGAAGGGCCTCTCTAGTCATATTTTCTATGATATGTACTTGCTCCTTGGATCCATTGGGCTTTGTGATGGTTCCTCTTTTGGTATTCTTGTTGTAGGATTGGAGGTACTCTGCACATAGTGTTTGATTGAAAGTTATAGGGAGTACCTCAACCATCTTTCCCAAGCCCACCTTCTCCAGCTTGTATTGCACCTTTCCCAGCTTGTATTGCACATCTGTTTCTTTTAGAACTTTGAGGCATTCGGGGTTGTGGTACTGGAAAAGAAGGTCACCCTCTTCTTTTTTGCCATAGGAGATTTGGTGGTGCTTGCTTGGGTGACTGATGGGGTCTCTTCATACTCTGGGTCGGAGCCTTTTGTGGTAGCCATCTAAAACAAAATCAAGAGAGCATTAGCATGTGCTGACTGGTAGGAGTTCAAGAGCTCTCGATACATGTGTGATATGTTGTGTAGAGGGTAAAATCTTGAAACTAGCATATAAAAGGTTGAAGTTCATGGTCGGCTAGGTGTTTCACGACGTGAAATGCGACTTGTTGCATGGCGTGAAATGGCAGGGTTTTTTTTGGATGTGAACATGTACGTGATCCTCTAAGAGATGTATGTATGATGGGAAGAGGGTTGATATGGTGAGAAACAACATAGGTGCAGTGTTGTCGTGAAATAACAGAGTTAGCATTTCACGACTTGAAATGGTATTTCACTGTGAAATAGCAAAGACGTGAAAAGGTTAGTCACGTGAAAGTGCATATTGCATTTCATGACGTGAAAAGGGTTATTTCGTGAAAGTGTAGATTGCATTTCACGACGTGAAAAGGGTTATGGGGTCAGTTGTGTATTTGTTAGCTATTGTCTTGGGATCAATTACATTAGTTAGAGCAAGCACTAACATCAAACGGAGGCATGAGATGTGAAAATGGTTTGGTTGTGAAATGGTAGGGTTTTGATTTCACACCGTGAAATAGTAGACTACTATTTCACGTCTTTAGATATTTATGTCATGAATGATTGTAAGGGGAAGCATTCAAGTGCATGACATTAGATGATGCAAAGTAGGAGAATTGATGAGATAAAAAAGAAAACAATCAAATGCAAGCATTATAGCATCGAGAAAACATGTAATAGGGTTTCAATCATGATTGAGTTTATTTCACATGAGAGGAAACATGATGAGAAAATTGAAGTATCCACATGTGAGATTGATGAGCTCCTACTTGAGAAGTGGAGGCGGCAAAGTGTTGGGCTGAAGAAGCGCACTTGATGGACAATCGGCAGAGCGTAGAAGAAGAATTTTGAAGAAGATGAGTAATGCAAAGTTCAAGAAAAGGGGACGATAATCGTTTTTATGGTCCAGCCCGTTGGCATGGCGGCTATCTTATTTCGGTATGCTATGTGGTAGACACCCCATTTAGTGATGAAGGCTATTTTCTCCTGTCTTTTGGCGCCATTTTTACATGGTTGTAGCCACTGAATCCATCCAGAAATGAGTACATTTCCTTTCCAGCTACCTCATCCAGCAAAGAGTTTGTAAACGGGAGTGGAAAGGGATCCAAGGTGGTTGCGGCATTCAGCTTGTGGTAGTCCACACAGATTCTGATCTTCATGTTCTTTTTGGAAACTACCATATCCAAGCAGCTTTCTCTAGTGGCCCAATGAAACCTACTCTTAGTAGTTTGTCGATTTCTTCTTTGACTTATTTGGCATAGTTGGGGTTCATTTTGTGCCTTTGTTGTCCAACTGGTATGGCTCCTTCTCTTAAATTGATGCTGTGTTGGAAGAATTTAGGGTCAATGCCCTCCATGCCCTCGTACGATCAAGCAAAGATATCTTGGTATTCTTTTTGTAAGGAAACCAACTCTTACTTGAATTCTTCTTCCAGTTCCAGTCTAATTTACTTCACAGGCTTTTCTTCTCTTTCATCTCCTAGATTCGCCTCTTATAGTCTTTTCGAGCTTACTTTCATCTCCTAGATTCACCTCTTATAGTCTTTTCGAGCTTACTTTCATGGCATTTTTCTTCTGGTTCTCTTTTTGCTTATGCACCCAATCACGAATCTCTTGAATCTTTTCCTCTTGCTCCAGATTCCGGGCCCATTCAATCTCTTCCGAGGCTTTCTCTTGCATGGTTTTACTGAGTTTTGTTCTCCTGGAGCCCTCTGGTTTTACGAAATCTGATTCTTTTTTCTTCATTTCTTTGGCTGCTTCTTTCGCATTTTCATCTTTTGCTTCCGCATAGTGTCCCATCAATTCATCCACATGTAACATGTACAAGGGCACCAGGTCAAGATGTTCGGCGGAGTATTCTACCTTCTTCATCATCATTGAAGCCTTCTGACATATTGAATGTCTTTGCATGAATTAGACTTTGAGCAGGTGTTACCGATCCCTTTACGTCGGAAAGATCAACATGAACTTTTCGCTTCTCCTTTTTGATAGAGATTCTATTTTTGTTCTAGTCCTGCTTTACTTTTCCATGTCTCAACCAGGGTCTTCCCAAAAACACCTGGTAAGACCTGGTGTGGTTTTCAGTGGTTATGACCACCAAGTTGACTTGAAGTCTACTTGTTTGATTTTCATTTGGACATTCTTAATAATTCCTTTAGGAACCACCATTATATTATCTGCCATTCTTATGTTGAATGGAATGAGCTCCCATTTGAGACCCAATCCCACTACAGTTTTCTTAGTAATTACATTTACTCCGGATCCACCATCTAGTAGTGCATCATTGATGAGCATGTTGCTCAGTTGGATTGTGACTTTGGCCACTTCATCATCTTTGGATGCAGGGAGTTCCTCATCTTGCACTCTATTTGTGGTTTCTTCTTCTTTTGAGTGCTTCAGCTCCTTGCTTAGTCCTTCAATGCCTACCATCAAGATTTTAGCCTTGAGTCTTGGACATAAGTCTAGCACATGTCTCAGCAGAACTTGTCTATCCAATAGCATTGATACTATATTGGTTTGTAACCAATTAGCATCCTTCTCGCTTTCTTCCAAGCAGATTTCATTGTTATGCTCTGCACGCATCTTGTGTAGATTTTTGCCTACTTCCGGGTGATCCGTGATGACTTCGCATGAGCCACCCTCCTTTTGCTTGCCTTGCCTTCTTTCTATTTCCTTAGTGGTTTGGATCCTCACCTTCTCTTATTCCCAGTCCACAACTGCCTTCTTGTGGGCTTTGGGTCAGGCCTGATTATCTAGTGGAGTGATTACTACACCAGATTCATTTGCTTTTGCCCTTGTGACTGCAAAGATGTCTTGAACCTCCATCTGTATGTCATCTGCCTGTATCATGTTGGCACTTGGTGGATTTTTTTTTAGTTCCATTAATTTCGCATGTCTTTCTTCATCATGTTTTTTCTTCATAGCACATTCTGCCTTAGTGTAGCATGTGAAGGTTGTAGAACCACCGGCATGTCCTTGGCTTCTTCTCCCTGAGTAATTTCCGTAGTCTTTGCTCCCATACCTTCCCATCCCTGGGGGTCTTCTTTCCGCTCCTTCCATGGGAGCTCTATTTTTAAAGTTGTACTTGCAGTCTTATGTACTATGATTGTACATGTTACAAATGGTACACATTGGTGGCACTGTGCGTTTCTCCTTGAGGTGGCCTTCCTGTTTCATTGAGAGCAGAATATATTTTTTGTGGAATTCTGAGCTTTTGCTCGTTTTCATGTCTTGCATCAGCTGCTTCACCTGTAGCACAAGTTCTTCGGGGCTCATTTGTGCCCTCGCGATTTTCTTCATTTTATCCTTCCTTTTCTTTACTGCCACCACTAGAGTGTCTTACGAGGTATCGCTTGAATCATCCTCCTCAGTTGTGACACTTTTTCTGAGCTTTCTCTTTTGTTTTCTTTTTTGACTTCTTTTATATGCCATTTTGGCCAGCTCGACCAGTTCCTCGAACTCCTCTTCAGTTTCTGCCTGCCTGTATAGATGTTTGGCATAAGCCCTTGGACAAACCAATCTGCAACTATTTGCATTATTGAGGTTCGGGTTTGTTCTGCCACTCTCTACCCCCTCAAGCTCAGCAGTTTTGTTGCATAAGCCTCTACATCCATGTCTTCTTGTCGGAATACTCTTATTCGATCACATAGTTAAGTTGCACACTCTTATCTTGTGGAATCTCCCCAAAAAAGCAGTCACATGACCTCTTCATAAGTTTGGAAATAGTTGTCTTGGTATCTTGACACCAAATTCGTGGCTTTGTCTTTGAAGGTGTTCATGAAAGCATCTCTACTACGGATTTCACTCAGCTCTGGTTCTTCCACATCCCGAGGTCTGGCCACTTTCCAATATTACTCAAACCTCCTTACATGTAGATGTGCATCTTTCCCTTTCTCTCCTGAGAACATCGAAAAAATTTTGGCTAATGATGCCATGGCTCCCTTTAAACTTTTCTGGGGGTTTTATTGTTGTGGTTGTTTCTCGTGGTTTTGTTGCTCCACCCTTCTTGGGCTTTCTGGACCCGGGCTGTGCACAACTTCTAGCTCTTGGCACTCCTTTTCTTGGTCCAAATTGTGCTTGAAATCTGATGCTCCCTCTTGCTCGTGTGGGGTTGTAGAAGTTTCCACACTATCTTCCTGATTGGAATGGTGCAAGAAACTCCTAATTGCGAGCTTCCTAGAGGGTTTCTTGGAAGGCATTACTTTTCTCCATCCTCAGGTTCACAATCATACAAAACACATGCATGACTCCATTTTTGCTAGTTGGGTTGTGTGGTGGAAGGTTCTCTGCACTAACTTGCCTAGAAAAGCCCCTCCATGCTATGGCTTCTCCATAGACTTGTTTCAGGGATCTAATTCTAGCAAGATTAGTTTGAGCGAAACTAGAACTTTCTCTTTAAGAGTTTCCTTTGCCACCTGAAGGTGCAGAATGCTACTCAATGGAGACTTTTTTGCTCCACTGCAATTTCCTAAAAAGGAAAGATTTTCGACCTAGTTACGGTAGAGGTTTTCGTTAGCAGGAAGTTTTCCAGCGAAGTTGCTGTTGAGATATCGAGCTCATCTAGTGAGGCGGTGGACACTGATGACCCGCCTTGGGGGATAGGCCCCACACTTACACCACTGGCATGGTTGGTGAGATCATGGATGATATGCGGCTCCAGTGGGATGACAGGCTGTGTGACAGCCATTCTGGAGACTGACATAGTTATAGCGCTAGCTTATTTAGTTGGGTTCACACTATAGAGAACCCTAGTATGTATTTGGTTAACTTTCATATGGTGTGTACTCTTATCTTTGTATATGGTGTGAAGAAGAAGATTTTCAGCCTCTCACCTTGTGTTCTCTTCTAGGGTTTTGTGAGTGTGTGTGTGCTTGCAAGAGCTTAAGCTCTCTTCTCCCCTGCATCTTTTCATGGTATCAGAGCTTGGTTCATGCTAAGGGGCTGAGCTACAACAAGCGCAAGAGAAGCACAGGAAGCGGTATGAGGGTAAGGGCTTCAACTACTCTTCCCTATTTGTGTTGTTGACTACACCCTTGTCAGGAGCTCTACAGGAGGCATCGACAAACGATCTCTGATTGAGGAGCTTTCTTCACGGGAGTAAAGCTATAGGGCAGCTATACTGTCCTACTGGACAGGGACAACATTTTTTGGGCCAAAAACATGTTTCGAGCGTGTTAGGACCTCCGTTTTTCAGAAAGCAGGTGATTTCGAGCACTGCGGGTAAGTCATCGATTCTCTGCAGAACTCTGTTTTAAGAATTGTAGGAAGACAGATTGGCTGTGCAGACACTATGTGTGCTGCAAGGAGGTCAACAGTTGCCATTGGGTGTATGTATACACATTGAGGTCACTGGTTGTGACATTTGAGTGTATTACAGTACCGCTGCAGAAAATACAACAGTTTGTGCAGGACAAACTAGAGTACTGTTTCTGGTAAATTTGTGTGTCTGGCAAGATGTCAAATGATGGCATAAACCAGATTGTTGCTGAGAAGCTTGATAAGAACAACTTCCATGCTTGGAGGTTCAGGTTGACGAATTTCCTGATGGGAAAGGGTTCTTGGGACTACATAAAAGGTGAGCATGAAGAGGCACCGGAGATACCGAAGATTAATCCGACTGCTGCAGATGTGAAAGAGTTCAAGGATTGGAACCAAGGAACTAGAAAAGTTATGTATTAGCTCTCTATTAGTATACAGGACACCATGATTGGGCACATATAGGATGCCAAGTCCCCCAAGGAGGCATGGGACACCTTGGTAAAACTCTATGAAACAAATACCAAGGCACGCAAGATACAGTTGAAGAATGAACTTCATATTGTGGAGAAAAAGAGTATGTCTGTGAATGACTATGCATTGAAGATAAAGGGTATTGTGGAATCCCTTGCATCTATTGGTGTTTCAGTAGATGATGATGATAAGGTGGAAGTCTGTCTACGTGGTCTCGGGCCACAATACAAGGCGTTCAGACGTCTATTCAGACTCCGGAAAACATTTCTAATTTTACAGATTTGGTGTCTATGTTGATTATAGAAGAGAAGAGCTTGGGTGAAGACCAACAGTCTTCACAAAACAAAAACAGTTCAGAGCAACAGGTCTTCTACACAAGTTCAAGAAGAAGACGAGGTAGAGGATGCCATGGACGCAGTCAAGGAGGTGGCTGAACAGGTAATTAGAATTATGGCCAGCAGCAGCAGCAACAACAACAATCCCAGAATTCACAACAACAACAACAACAACAACACACAGGTGGAAGAGGCCAATTCAGAGGCAGGGGGAGTCAAAGAGGTCGTGGAAATTGGCAAAGGCAGTATAATGATACACGTGGATGCTTATATTGTGGTAAGCCTGGACATGTGCAGGCAGATTGTTATAAGAAGCAGGCTGACATGCAAAATGGAAAACTACAGCAAACAACTATGCATCCTCGAACAGAAACAATAAGGATAAAGAAAGGTTGTTTGTTATGCAGCATGTCGTTAATGCCATGTCTGAAAATGTAGAAGCAGCACATAAAGATGATGTATGGTATGTTGATTCAGGTGCTTCGAACCACATGACAAGTCATGGGGAGTGGTTCAAGGAGATGAAAAACCTTGAAAGACCAAGTTTTGTGGAAACAGGGGATGACACTGCTCATCCAATTGCCCATGTTAGAGATGTGCCATTGTCTATGCAGAATGGCAAAGTGAAGTACCTTGCAGATGTATTTCATGTTTCGAACATAACAAAGAATCTGGTTTCAGTTGGCCAGATGATTGAGCAGGGTTTGCAGGCTCGGTTTAACCCTGATGGTGGTTGTTATGTTGAAGACTTTAAAGACAAGTGCAGGTTAGTTGCAAAAGGCAACAGAGTGGGTAAAATGTTTACATTGAATGTAAACATGCTTGAAGTGAGTGCTACGATGTTTGCAAATGGTTCAAGAATTGTTACAGACACAGACATTTGGCATAAAAGAATTGGACATGTGAATGTGCAGAGAATGAAGTCTATGCAGACTAAAGGTATTGTGACAGGGCTACCAAAATTTAAAGTTGAAGGTATGTAGAGAATATGTTAAGCATGCCAATTTGGAAAGCAAACAAAGCATGTATTTCCACGTAACAGAAATGTGAGCAGAAATGCACTAGATGTTGTGCATTCAAATGTATGGGGTCCTACGAAGACTATGTCTATGGGAGGCTGCAGGTATTATGTGACATTTATTGATGACCACACAAGGAAAGTGTGGGTATACTTCATGAAGGAGAAGGGTGAGGTGTTCACTCGTTTTCAAAATTTCAGAGTTATGGTTGAAAAGCAAACAGGGAATGTAAAGTGCCTACTAAGGTCAGATGGAGGGGGAGAGTACTTCTCCAATGAATTCTCTGAATTTTTGAAGAAGAATGGTATTCGGAGACAGTTTACATGCAGATACACTCCGCAGCAAAATGGAGTTGTTGAGCGGAAAAATAGGCACATTGCTGAGATTGCGCGAACATTGATGGAAGAGAAGAATATGCCACATAGCTATTGGGCTGAGGTTGTTTCTACAGCAGTTTACATCATGAACTTTCCAACTGTAGCTATACATGATGTAACTCCAGAGGAGAGGTTTACTGGGCAGAAAACCTGATTTGTCTCATCTAAAGGTCTTTGGATGCATTGCATATGTGCATGTGCCAGATGAGCTGAGAACTAAGCTGAAAAATGTGTGTTTATTGGATACTCCCTTGAGCAAAAGGGATACAGGTGTTATAACCCTGCTACACGTGAGTTGAG
The DNA here is from genome assembly GCF_041138505.1 of Cibotium barometz. NCBI lineage: Eukaryota > Viridiplantae > Streptophyta > Polypodiopsida > Cyatheales > Cibotiaceae > Cibotium > Cibotium barometz. The sequence continues at coordinate 27,481,502 of NC_141110.1, forward strand.
GGTATACAGGGATGTTGTTTTCGATGAGATGAGCAACTGGTATGCTGCTAAAAAAGAAGCTGTTGGGATTGATGTGAGTGGAAATGTGGTTGCACAGAATGCAAGTCAGCAATCACAGTCTTTGAGTGGACCAGTGGAGTCCTCATCTAGTGGTTCAGTTGATAGACCATAAAGTGGCAGGCTACGTCATAGTACCAGTCCTGCAAATGTGATTACTACATCACATAAAGGTAAAGAGAAAGTGGTTGAGCCCCTTAGTATGCCTGACATTTCTACAGGGCATTCTCATGTTGATGGAGAGTCTAGTGGCTCAGAGATGAGCCTTGATGAGGAGCTTGGGATACCAGCTATGAGAACACCTGGTGTAAAGAAGGCTATGGAAGCCATGAATGCAAAGCTGCGAAGATCTGGGAGAGTGAAGAACCCTGTGCAGAGGTTTACCTATGATGGTTATGTGGCACATCACTATGCATACATGGCAAAAGTTGTGCAGGTTATAGAGCCCACATGCATTGATGAGGCTATTGGAAATGTGTGTTGGGAGAAAGCTATGGATGAGGAGATGGATGCACTATATGGAAATGAGACTTGGGATTTAGTGCAATTGCCTGAAGGCAAGAAAGCCATTGGATGCAAGTGTGTGTACAAAGTAAAACATAACAGTGATGGAAGTATAAGCAGGTACAAGGCTAGATTGGTAGCCAAAGGATATGCACAGACATATGGCATTGATTATGAGGAAACTTTCAGCCCAGTTGCCAAGATGGCAACAGTGAGAGTTGTAATAGCAGTGGCTGCGTTAAAGAAATGGTCTTTACATCAGATGGATGTAAAGAATGCATTCTTGCATGGGGATTTGCAAGAAGAGGTGTATATGTTGCAGCCACCTGGTTATCAGGATGTGAGTCACCTCGAGCATGTTTATAGGTTGAAGAAAGCCTTGTATGGCTTTCTTCAACCTTATGAGGATGTGAGTCACCTCGAGTATGTTTGTAGGTTGAAGAAAGCCTTGTATGGCTTAAAACAAGCACCAAGAGCATGGTCTGACAAGATTTCTGAATATCTTGTATTGGCTTTCATGTAGCCAATACAAGATTTCTGAATATCTTGTATTGGCTTTCATGTAGCCAAGGTAGATTTCTCGTTGTATGTGAGACACAGTGATAGAGGGGTTGTGCTTGTTGTCATCTATGTAGATGACTTGATCATTACGGGGGACCATGATGTAGAGATGTTTGATGTAAAGATCTTTGATGTAAAGATCTTGCTTAGATAGAAGTTTGAGATGAAGGATCTGGGGGAGCTCAGATATTTCTTGGGCATTGAGGTGATTGAGTCACCACATGGTATTAGATTACTGCAGAGACAGTATGGCGGCTTGGACATATTGTCCAAGTATGGTATGATAGGCTGTAAGTCTATCTCAGTGCCATTGGATCAGAATGGCAAGTTGAGTGCAGATTCAGGAGAGATTTTGGAGGATCCTACTATGTATAGGCGCATAGTAGGAAGCTTGATCTACATGACGATCACCAGACCAGATTTGAGCTATGCTGTTGGGTTGGTGAGTCAGTTTATGTAGGTTCCACGGAAGCCGCATTTGGATGCATTGAGACGCATACTGAGGTATGTGAGGTCTACTTTGGATTATGGACTATTTTATGAAACTGGGACATAGATATGTGTACATGGGTACACAGATGCTGATTCGGCCTGGTAGTATCTCAGATAAAAGATTTACTAGTGGCTTTATGTTTTCTTTGGGAAGTGCTACTGTGACTTGGAGCAGCAAGAAGTAGCCTACGGTTGCTCTATCCAGCACAGAGGCTGAGTACAGAGGTGCTGCTATGGCAGCATGTGAGGTAGCATGGTTGAGAAAGCTACTTGCACATTTGGGTCTATCAGTGGATAGACAAGTTGTCATTTTCTGTGACAATATTAGCAGTATACAGTTGGCCAAGAACGTAGTTTTTCATGCTCGCACGAAGCATATAGAGGTCCACTACCATTTTGTCAGAGAGAAGGTCTTGGCAGGAGACCTTGACCTTGTTTATGTCAGTACACAGGATCAGGTAGCTGACATCTTCACCAAAGCATTGGGTACAGAGAAGCTCCACAGATTCAGGGCTTCGCTTAGTGTACATGAGATGGAGTTGAGCTCGAGGGGGAGTGTTGAGATATTGAGCTCATCTAGTGAGGCGGTGGACACTGATGACCCGCCTGGGGGATAAGCCCCACACTTACACCACTGGCATGGTTGGTGAGATCATGGGTGATATGCGGCCAATGAGATGACAGGCTGTGTGACAGCCATTCTGGAGACTGGCATAGTTATAGCGCCAGCTCATTTAGTTGGGTTCACACTATAGAGAACCCTAGTATGTATTTGGTTGAGTACATTTCATATGGTGTGTACTCTTATCTTTGTATATGGTGTGTTGAGTGTTGAGTGAAGAAGAAGAAGATTTTTAGCTTCTCACCTTGTGTGTTCTCTTCTAGGGTTTTGTGAGTGTGTGTGTGCTTGCAAGAGCTCAAGCTCTCTTCTCCCCTGCATCTTTTCAGTTGCTCGGTAGAGTTCCCCAGCAGGATCGCCAAGTGTGTCTTGCCAATTTCCCTCTCGGAGGAATGGCAAGACAGCAGTTTGAAGTAACAGACCGATCAAGAAATGCCGTGGGAGGCAAGTAGCCACTCGCCAGAGCTTTTGGATTCAAACACCATCTCTAGAGTGGTCATGGGGACACTCAAAACACCATCTCTAGAGTGGTCATGGGGACACTCAAAACACCACTCCCCTTTAGAACTCCACAAACTCTCACTCTGCTACATAATTCTCTCTCTCTTTCTCTAGTGCACATCATGTTTATTAAAATAGAGACACAACACTCTTATTCAACACATTACAGAGAGTAACACAGATACAACATTGCACTGGATTACTTTTGAAATCATTGCAGGATCATTACAAGAGCATATGATCATGTTTGACTTCTCACTACTGGCTGTTAACTATTAGCTGTGAGCTATGAGCAGCATGCAACCTCTTTGCAGTAGTGATCAACCACCCTTTTAACCTTTGTCTTCTTGATCTTGGAAATGGCTATTCTAGTGGTTTCAGCCCGCCACCTTCACACGTACAGTACCGAGGTGGTGCTCACGACATGGAAGTGGTCCGGCTGTGCACTCTGTCGCCACTGAGTTGCTAGGTGCAACACTCTGTCTATCTTCTTTTCTTTTGAAGGTAAACGTTGTATTAGATTTTTTGTTGTCCCATGGTACCCATACTTGTGCGGCTCCTTGATAGTATCCATGGGTTGTTAGTAAGTCCTTTCTTACCCACCTCTTTTGACTTCTTAACTGTGCTTGGGTTTGTTTGGGATGTTGCTTCTTCTCCATGGTGTGGTTCCCTTGTCCCTTGCATTGATCCTTATTTTGTTGCTTCGACACCACTGAGGTGTTGACATGATCATAATAGCCTTGGGCTTTGAGCTGGGACTTGGCAATCCATTGTTACCTTGCTGGATGCACATAGTGCTTTTTCGGAAGTCCCCTTGAGGTGTGACGTTTGGTTGAGGTTGATGTCTTGTCCATGGATCCTTCTGATTTGCTTGTTGTTGGCAGCTCCATTTCGCATTCAATTTCTTGCTTCCCTTTATTCAAGGGACTCCATAATGGGATGGTTAGAGTTTCATTGCCATGGATGAGTTGTAATTTTCGTTGCTCCCATTGTATGATATAGTTGGTGGTGCAAATCCAGGATCTTCCTAGTATCATCTCCTCTTCCACTGTACCCACAAGCATAACAAATACCTTCCCAACCAAGGGATTATTTATGATGGAGATGTTAACATTCAAAAACCCCATGGTTTGCGTAAGTGATAGATGCACACTGAACCTAGGCATTAGTTGCCTCTAGATGGGGTTTGTCCAGTGCTACCCAAGTTTCATAGGAAATCAAGTTGTGATTGGATCCCATATCAATCAATGCAATGCTCTTTGTTTAACTACCCTTTGTAGAGACATTTACACTTAGGCGTACAGGTTCAATATCCAAGTCATCACCCTCAAGCAATGTGAGTGAAGCTATGTTTACATGTAGTGTTCTCCCCTAGAGTCTTTGTTTTATTTTGGCTTCCCTTGCCTTGGCTTCCACTTGATCTTGTTTGATTTTTTCTTTTTCGAGCTCTTTCTTTTGTTTCAAAAGATGCTCTTGTGTGAGAATTTCTTGGGTCAGGGCTCCATAATACTTTTTCAGCTTGCTTTTGTTGATATAATCCTCCATTTCCACCCCATCGATAGTTTCAATTCTAACTGATCATTGCGGGGTGATCTCAGACAGCCTAAAAGGTCCTAACCCTCGGTATTTTGTTTTTTGGGTGCTTCCAACACCATATACTAGGACAAGGTCCCCTTTTTCAAGTTCTTTTTATGTTAGGTTATGGGGTCAAACCAATGTTTCCTTCGTGGTTTCTTGACCATAAGCCCATGTGATGCAATTAGTCGTGTTTCATCAAGTTTCTCCAAGTCAATCAATCTCTCGGCTAACGCATTTTTCATGAGCCTTTCTTGTATTAAAATGCGTAGGCTTGAAACTAAGAACTCCATAGGCATTACCACATTGATGCCATAAGTTAGGCAAAAGGGAGTATATCTCGTTGCTACCTTGTACGACGTACGATAGGCCCATAGAGCTACAGTTAACTTGTGCTTCCAATCTATTCTATTGGCCTCTAAGGTCTTGGTCAAGATAGCACATAGGATCTTGTTAATTCTCTCACCTTGGCCATTTTCCTATGGATAGTAAGGTGATGATTTATGATGTACCACAAGGAATCTCGTGAGTAAATGTTCAATCACCTCATTGATGGAGTGTGATCCCCAGTCACTGACTATTTTAGTGGGCAGCCAAATCTAGAAATAATTTATTCATACAAGTACTTAGCCATAGTTTGAGCATCGGCTTTTTTAGAGGCTCTCGCCTCTGCCCACTTGGTGAAATAATCTGTGGCTACACGATCACATATCGTGTGACGAATGCGTTGCTGGACTGAAGGGTCTAACAAAATCAATCCCCCATTTCTAAAAAGGTTGTCTCACAATCACGGCGGGTAAGTGGCATCCTATCTTTTTGCTGGCAGAATAGAAAACCATTGAAATCCTTCACATCTCTTCACAAATTCTATGGCATCTCTGAACAACGTAGGCCACCATAGTCCTGCTTCTTGAAGAACTTTGTGAGGTGTGACTTCTCCTGCAAAATGTCCTCCGATAATTCCCAAGTGTGCTTCTCCCAATATTGTAACGAATTTATCTTCTTGCACACATTGTCCGAGGATATCATTTTTGGCTAGCTTATATAGTTCTCCAACAATTAATTGATATGGCACGACTAGCTTAATAAGCTTATGCATCTTATCCTTGTTTTCAAAGGTCGATCCTATGGAAAACCATAAGCTAGGTACTCGAATATTTCCTCGCTCCACTCAGGCACTATATCAATCTTGAATAGACATGTATCTAGAAGATCATCGTTCACACCTATTTGTAGGTTCTCCATTTGGAATCCTTGACATATGGTCTGCCAAAACATGTTATGATCCTTTCCTTACTGTGTGACCATAAAGTCGAATTCCAAGAGTAAGGTTAAACAGCGAGAGAGAGAGATAGTCGCATGTTTCCTTCATGTGTACTGTTGCCAAGCGAGGGAGCTGCTTGCCCACACATGCCCGACTGCCCAAGGAACTTTGTCCTAGGTGCCCTCACCCTTGAACCCTAGCTTGCTCACCGTCCACACTCTGATAGACCATCTCGGAGCTGGTCGGGCTTCTCGTACATAGCTGCTATGAGCTACATAACAATACATGTGAGAAAAAGAGCAATAAGGTTTCTTGGGGTGAGCTAGATAGCTAGGCCTTTTTTCTTTGGTTATGGTTGACCATTGTAAATATCTAACATAACATTACGTTTTGTGCTCATCACAACTTATCTAAAGCAACATACTTAGGGAGTTGAATGGTCCTTTGTCTTACATCCTAAAAATAGTACCTTTATTGGTGTGTATTGCATAGTTTTGTATAGAGTAAACTTGGCGTAGAGTTCATTAAATAAGGAGTGCAGATTATAGTTCATGGTTGGGAGCAAATTTATGTGCAAATTACAGTTCTGTTGGAGATTTATGCACGCAAAGTTTACTAAGCAGAGTGGTGCATTTTACAAGTTTATTGCAGATTATACAAAATGTGCTTTACAAAGTGCAATTTACAAAGTGCAATTTACAAAGTTCTTGATGAAGATTTATAAAGTTTACAAGATTATATGCAAAAATCAACAAATCTTGGTGCCAACTTGAATAATGACTGGTCCTCTAATCTTGATCATTTCTTGCAAGAAGAAGTGTTTCTTTCAAAGAAATTGTAGCAAATTCTAGAAACCATGATATTGTTCAAAGTGATGTAAAAATGCAAGAGTTTCAAACAAGAGAATCAAAGATTACAATGTAATGTGCAGCATGTTTTTGATCCTCCATTTTAGCATGGTTTGTACAACCAACTAAACTTCTTGGGAATCAAACCCAGTCTACTAGTGTAAAAAACCAATGTGCTCCATACACCACAAGGTTTGAGGTGTTGGATGTTGGAGGAGCAATACAATCATTAATTGATCTGGATGTATAAGAGATGTATAGCCAGGTAAGGAGGGAACGTGAAATGTATACTTAAAGAAGTGAACTACTGAAACAACTTTAAAGAAGCACTCTAGGGAAATACAAATAGACACATTGTGTTTACACCACAAGGTTTGGGGTGTGGTGGCTATTGGAGGACCTTTACATATAATTAATTGTTTTGCATGCAAAAGAGATTTGTAGCAAAGTAAGAAGGGTGTAGGAAATGTATACTTAAAGAAGTCAACTACTCAAATAACTTTAAAGAAGCACTCTAGGTAAATACAAGTAGACACACTGTGTTTGATATAGGAAAGTAACAAAGGATTCAAGATCTTGGTTGATGCAATTGGATAGACATTCATCAGTTTAACTACAGATGTGCATCACTAATAAGAAGGACATACAGCTAACGAGTGCTCCATACACCACAAGGTTTGGGATACTGCTGGGGCTAACTGTTGGAGAAGCAATACATATCATTAATTGATCTGCATGCAAATGGGTAAGGAGGGTGCTAGAAATGTATACTTAAAGAAGTCAACTACTCAAACAAAAAAAACACTTAAGATAGTCCGCTAAGTCTTATCTTGGGAAAAATTTTCTATTCATCGACACCTTGACCCTGTAGAGATTCAAGGATACGATTCATAGGTATGACCTAGCTCTATCCCGCAGGGGGAGCGTGATTTTCTAAACATCAAATCACCCATAGGGCAATTGATCAAAAATTGGGCAACTACTAGACTTGATTTCTAGAGACAACGCTTTTTTCCTCATCTTATGCAAGGCACAGCCGCTGACCTAGTCTTCTAGAATAGAGTTGCCCAAGAACCTAACTATCTAACGTAGGGCTTTCACTTAATTTGTTGGAAAGCTACCCGACTAATCGGGTCCACCCGTCCGTAGGATGGTGCCGTCAGGGCATTCCATCCTCCCACTTTCCACCCTACTCACGCATCAATTTGTTTTCTAATTAATACTACCACACTGTTTGACATAAATAAACATATTCCTTAATTAGGGCCCTTCTTCACAAGGTTCGTTAAAACAGCCTTCTTACACAATACCATCATACCAAAGACAAGATGCAATTATATAAAAAGTTTATACATGAATCCATTTCCATACAAGCCAATCCGGCTCTCTTATTCTTATTCTGCCGATGATCTAGAATTCGGCCTTCCAGCCTCTATATGCTGGGCAAAACCCTACAGGACCATACACCTCATCGTCGACCGCTGGCGAGGACTCAAGCCGGCCTGTCGCCCTCTCAGGCTCCATCGCTCGATCCTCCCGCCCCTCAAAGGGATGTCTGCACACTAGGGTGGGCTTATTTACCGCACTAGCCTGGGCCCTCAGAACTAGGCAGCCTCATAATCTCTCGCCTCAATCGGCGATCCTTATTCTCCCAAAGGTATGAGGGATACCTTGGGCCATTCCCGGGCTTTGCTAATGACGCCGCCCGGCTACACAAGCACGGAACGGAGTTAGCGTTGAAGCCAAAAGAAATCTCGAATTCCAAAGATAACAACTTCAATGCAATTTTCTAAGTATAGCATTCACAATTCATGAAGATAGCAATTTCAACGCAATTTATCGAAAACAATATCACATAATTCGTAATTTCATATAATTTTTATGTCCTCATTTTAAAAAAAAAAGACACCATTCATTAATACTAATTTAAGGAAAAATCTCTTCTTTTGAAAATTAACCAAGCTAACCTGGCCACCGTTTCCTTAAGGGACTTGAAAAGGGAGGACTGGAGCCGCATTGGGCGCATCTCTCTCCATCTCGTTGTTACGTGCGCCTCTTGAGGCAATATTTTGCTATCTCCGGGATGAGGCCATCTTAGGCGTTGCCTTGTAGAGCTCGCTGCTGCGATCGAAACGCTTCAGTCGGATCTGAATTCCGAGCTCGTTTGCTCACCGTATGAGCAAAAGAATATGGCGTACGAACCCTCGCTTGAGCCAAAAATCCCTTACTAAAGTCTACGCAAAGGGGGGGGGGAATTGTGAGATGTCCTTAAGACCAAAGGCAAAAACGTGGACAGGGCTGGGAGGGGTTGCTGCAAGCCTCTCTGTAAGTCTATTCACACCGGCCCGGGGGGGGGGGGGGGGAGGAAGAGTTAAGGACACTGGCCTCTAGCAAGAGGGGGATGGAGGAAAATTGGCTTATCTGAAAAGAGCCAAATGAGGGGGTGTGAGAGGGGTGGCTGCAAGGGCGGCTGTACTTGTAGCAAGTACGCTACACAGGGGCGAACAGCGGTACGGACGGCGGTACAGCAGGGCATACGCTACACAGAAGTGCGTGCCGACTGAGGAGCACCCCGCGGGTTTATATAGCTGAGGGGTGAGGGTACGGGCGCTGCGCAAAGCAGGGATGAAAGGACGGTGTACCTTCAAAGGCTATGGATCAGTGGCCTGCATGGGTCTACGGGAAAGGTACGGTGTCGGTTGTATGGGAAAGGAGTGGTACGCATGTACCTTATCCGGTCTGCTAAGGGTGCGCGTGGACCATACAGTGGGCGGCCGTCCTTTGGTTCTTGGGTGGCCATTGTACGGGCGCCCTAGTAAGTGTGTACGGACCAAATTTTGGGGCGAGGTACCCAAATTTAGGACGCCCACCTCGATTTGCGTGCCGGATCGCCCCGGGTGGCGAAATTTTTTTTTTGTCCGAGAGGTTCTCCTGGTCGCAGGGGTTCAGACCGTTCGTCAATCGGACGTGCGGTCGTGCATTTATTAAGGTTTAAAGGTCGTCGTTTTTAAACTAAAATGATTAAAATTAGCGTATAGGCTTGATCCGGTGTCCGTTTTGGATGCTATAAAATCGTATATTAGGGTAAAATCGCGCGCAGATTCCAAATTTGGGCTCAGAATTTGAAGATTCTAAGTAGAAATGACTCAAATAATAAAATCATTGATATTTATACCATAAAAACTCATAATTACATGGACATTTCTTTATTAGTGAAGATGGGTACATTACATCCTTCCCCCCTTAAAGAAATCGAGATGTCCTCATCTCGTCATGAATCGGGGATAATCCTTTAAGAGTGTAGCTTCATCTTCCCAAGTTGCATCCTCTTCAGGGTAATCTTTCCACTGAACTAGATGTTCTACAAGAGTTCTATTTCGGAGTTGCCTTTCCCTAGAATCTATGATGCTACTGGGCTGTAATTCAAGGACTCCTTGAGTAGGGATTACAACTTGTTTATCATCAAGAATATGATCGAGACTGGGGACATATGGTTTCAATAAACTTACATGAAATACATTATGGACTTTGATATGGGCTGGGAGTTGGAGTTTATAGGCACTTTTACCTAGACATTTGATAACTGTATAAGGACCACAATACCTAGGGCTGAGCTTCTTATATTTCCCAAGTGATAGAGAACTTCGTTTGGGTCGCACCCGTAGAAGAACTTTGTCTCCTTCCTTGAAGATCCTTTCAGACCTCTTGTTGTCAGCATAATGCTTTTGTCGATCTTGGGCAGCTTTAATATCCTTTTGGATAGCCTTGGTTTGTTCCTCCATTTCTTCGAGCATTTTCCTGGATGCCTCAACTCTTATGGTTGGATCAGAGAAATTTAGAGGAGACAGGCATTCTTGCCCATAGAGTGCCTTGAATGGTGACATTCCTATGCTTTGATGATAAGATGCATTGTAGGCGAATTCTACCAGAGGAAGGTATTGAATCCACCTTCTGGGTTCCCGTCCACAGTATGCTCTGAGAATGTCTTCAATTACTTGATTGACTCTCTCAGTCTGGCCATCGGTCTCTGGATGATAAGCTGTGCTAAAGCAAAGTTGAGTCCCCAGAGCTTGAAATAAAGACTGCCAAAATTTTGAGGTGAAGTCAGAATCCCGATCACTTACTATCCTTTTTGGGAGACCATGAAGTTTGAGGACTTCCTTGATGAATATTCGAGCAACATCAGAAGCTTTGAAGGTCTTTTTTGCTGGTATAAGGTGAGCTACTTTGGTAAGTAAGTCCACTACTACTAGAATGGAGTCATATCCTCCTTGAACAGTGGGGAGACTTGTGACAAAATCCATACTAATGCATTCCCACTTCATTTGTGGAATATCTAAGGGTTGAAGCTTTCCAGGCATCTTGACCCTTTCAGCCTTGATCCTTTGGCATGAGAGACATTGTTTTAAGTACCGAAGCACATCATTTTTCAAGCCTGCCCAATGAAAGCTCCTTCTTACCGCATTTAATGTTTTTGCATAATCTGGGTGTCCTGCAGCAGCAGGGCTATCATGAGCTTCATGGAGGATTAGTTTCTTTAAAGCAGGGTCCTTAGGGATACATAGCCTGTGATTGAAGTAGAGGCTTCCTTCATGAGTGGAGTATCCCTTGATTAGATTTTTCTCTTTCTCTGAATGTCCCCCTTCTTCTACTAACTTTATCATCCTTTGATAATCTGGGTCATGAGGTGAGACTTCTTCCACCTTGACCAGTATGGGATTATTTGGCATTGAAATTGCATTCAAGAAAGATTTGCGGCTAAGTGCATCAGCTACCACATTATCTTTCCCAGGGCGGAATTTGATGTCGAAATCATATTCTTGTAGAATTTCAATCCATCTCCTTTGCCGCATGTTGAGTGAAGATCCACTTTAGACTTTTGTGGTCAGTTACAAGCTGGAATTTACCTCCCAAGAGATAATGTCTCCATAATTTGAGGCAATGAACAGCTGCTAAGAGTTCCAAATCATGGGTGGCATAGTTTGCCTCATATTGCTTCAGCTTGCGGGAAGTATAAGCGACTGGTCTTCCTTCTTGGCCTAAGACACCACCAAGTGCTAGACTACTAGCATCGGTAACCACTTCAAATTCCTTGGAGAAATCAGGAAGCTTTAAGACTGGGACAGAAGTAATAATGACTTTCAACTGATCCAAAGCTGTTTTGATGGATTGGCAGCCACACTATTTTGCAATCCTTCTTAAGAAGATCTGTCAAGGGTGCAGCTACCAAGGCATAATCTTTGATAAAAATCCTATACCAACCCGTGATTCCCAAGAATCCACGAACTTCACGAACTGATTTAGGGGGTGGCCATTCTAGAATATCCTTGACCTTGGTGGGGTCTACTGAGATGCCATCTTTGGAGACGATGAATCCAAGATACTCAATTTGATGAGTAAAGAAGGTACATTTGCTCTTCTTGGCATAGAGTTTGTGTCTGCGCAGCAATTGCAGAACTCTACACACATGCTCCTCATGCTCTTCCATTGATTTGGAGTAGATTAGGATGTCATCAAAGAAAACAAGCACAAACTCATCCAAGTACGGGCGGAATATATCTTGCATTAGGCGGTTGAAGGTTGCAGGAGCATTGGTTAACCCGAATGACATTACAGTAAACTCATAGTGGCCATAACGGGTATTAAAGGCTGTTTTGGGTATATCTGCTTCCTTGACTTTGATCTGATAGTAACCAGACCTCAAATCTATTTTTGAGAAGACTTTGGCCCCATGAAGCCTGTCAAGAAGTTCATCGATGCGAGGGATAGGATACTTATTCTTGACAGTGACTTGATTTAGCCCTCGATAATCTATGCAGAGGCGGAGAGTCCCGTCCTTCTTTTTTTGGAAAAGAACAGGTGCTCCCCACGGAGAGCTACTGGGGCGTACAAATCCTTGTTCAATGAGTTGGGAAAGTTGCTCCTTAAGTTCAATGGCTTCAGGAAGGGACATTTTATAGGGAGTTTTTGAGACGGGTTTGGCTCCAGGGATCACCTCGATTTCATGGTCGACTTCTCGAGGAGGCGGTAACCGTGTAAGCTCGTCAGGGAAGATGTCAGAGAATTCTTGGAGCCAAGAGGGTTCTATCTCCATACTTGGTTCAATGACTTTGTTGAATTTGACTAAGAAAACTTGCTGACCCTTACGTGTCCCCTTGAGAAGATGTTTTGCCTTGACTACCCTAGACTTAGGTTTTCTTGTGATTCCCTGAACAGATATTACTTGGCCATGCTCATTTTCAAAAGTGATACTCCCCTGGTTACAATGAATGCTAGCTTTGTTTGCAATTAACCAATCCATCCCAAGGATTCCATCATAAATTCCTAGTGGCAAGACTCTAAAGTGACCATGAGTTTGCTCATTACCCAGCTCAAAATCAAGGTTTCCTATAGAGTGGCGAGATACTACTTCTTTCCCACTGGCTAACTCTACAATCATTTTTCTAGCTGATTTTTGACTCAAGTTTAATTTTTGCAAGCACCTAGGAGAAAGGAATGAATGGGTACTGCCACAATCAATCAAAAGCTGAAATGGCTTACCGTGATGAGTGGCGGGGGCTTGGATTACACCAAATTGTTTATTCGGACCTTGGTGTTCTACTGCCGCATGGACGGTGGCGCGCTCTTCTTCAGCCGATTCCAAGGTTGGTTCTTCACTTATAACACAGGCAGTTCTAGCAACTGTTCCTCTGCGGCCTCTGCCACGACCACTGCCTCTTGCACCTTGGTGGGTAGGGGTTCCACGGCCTTGATTTCCTCTGTTACCTTGGGGGAATGATGTTGCCATCTTGGGACAGTTGGCTCTAAAGTGTCCCGGCTCATTGCACTCAAAACACAGAGGGCCTTCTCTGGAAGAAGCAGCATACGAGCGGGGGGCAAAAGAGTTGCCTTGTCGCCCTCTGTTGTAGTAGGGAAAATTCTGTTGAGGTTTCTTGTAGGGTTGATCTCTAAGGTTTACCTCAGGGTAAGATCTCTTTTGATTCTTCGGTTTGTTAGCCTTCATTTCTTTCACAAGGGGCTTAGCTCGTATGAGAGCATCCTGTAATGTGCTTGGCCTCATTACTTCAAGGCGGGAATCTAGGGGTTCATTTAGCCCTTGGCAGAAACGAGCCACTTGCTGGGAAGTAGTCATAGCTGGGGCATACTTCCGAAGGGTAATGAATTTGGAATAGTAGTCCTCAAGAGTTAAGCTGCACTGTCTAAGACTAAAGAACTCATTCATCTTTATGGATTCATGGGATGGAGGAAGATATCTTTCCTTCACTGCCTGCTTGATGTCTTCCCACGTTTGAGAATGCTCGGTGACTTCCTTGTCACGGCACCACTGTTTCCACCAGAGTTTAGCATCTCCAGTGAGGCGAAACCGTGCGAGCATAGACTGATTTGCTACTCCAGTACCGGCAGCAGAGAAATAATCGTCCATCGCCTCAATCCAGACTTCAGCATCCTTCTCAACCTTTGAACCTTCTCCTTTAAAGGAGGGAGGTTGCATTTGCTTGAGCAGGAGCTTCTTCTCCTGGGTATCGGTATAAAGCGCATTGGGAAGTGGAGGGTGGTCATCCTGGCCATCATCGTAAAAACAATTTTTAAGATTACAAGATTCATATTTGCACAACGCTTAATTTTTGGAGAGTAAAACCATTGAAATTATTTTATTTCCAAATATTTACAAGGACAAGTTTTATTACAAAGATCTGAGACTAATATAATTAGTCTTATTTGACATCAAGGGAAATTCCTAGGCTTCACTGTGACATAAGGGTAGAGCGGTCCACATATGTGAAATATGGGGGTTCCGCTGTAGTTTCTAAGACTCTAAAAACTGATGGTAAGGGTGGTAAACTCTGGATTGGGGTATGTCCCAACACTGCTACTCTATCAGCAGGTAAGACCTGCATCACTTTGTCATACACCCAACGATCCTGAGGTATGCGAACCCCATCTATAGTCACCGAGGTGTTGGCCCTGGGGGTACCGACGAACAAAAATAAGCGGATCATCTTCAGCTTCTCAATCCAACGAATCCGCTTAAGGTCGGTGGTAAGGTTCCCAATCTGATCTGCTCGGATGATGAAGTATCTCGGCCCACGACTCCAGAAATCTCTACCCCATCCTCTCTGAATACGAGAGAAATGAGGGAGGGACATCTTCTCTAATATCTGCACCATGGTGTCGCGAAACTCGAAATTCGAGGAGTGACTACTAGCAGTCTCGAAGATGCATTGGAAAACTAGAAATTTGGAGTAGGCATCTTCCTCTTCCTATAATCATTCAAACATCAATTTAACTTATTTGTTTAAGTAGGATATCTTTTCTAATTAGCATTACGTTAGGTAAAACATTTATTACAAAACAGTCCTTAAACTGCAATTCCTAGGAGCCAAACTTGCTCTGATACCAATTGTAAGGTTCCTCCCTCTAAAAATGGGAGAAACACTTAAGATAGTCCGCTAAGTCTTATCTTGGAAAAAATTTCCTATTCATCGACACCTTGACCCTGTAGAGATTCAAGGATACGATTCATAGGTATGACCTAGCTCTATCCCGCAGGGGGAGCGTGATTTTCTAAACATCAAATCACCCATAGGGCAATTGATCAAAAATTGGGCAACTACTAGACTTGATTTCTAGAGACAACGCTTTTTCCCTCATCTTATGCAAGGCACAGCCGCTGACCTAGTCTTCTAGAATAGAGTTGCCCAAGAACCTAACTATCTAACGTAGGGCTTTCACTTAATTTGTTGGAAAGCTACCCGACTAATCGGGTCCACTCGTCCGTAGGATGGTGCCGTCAGGGCATTCCATCCTCCCACTTTCCACCCTACTCACGCATCAATTTGTTTTCTAATTAATACTACCACACTGTTTGACATAAATAAACATATTCCTTAATTAGGGCCCTTCTTCACAAGGTTCGTTAAAACAGCCTTCTTACACAATACCATCATACCAAAGACAAGATGCAATTATATAAAAAGTTTATACATGAATCCATTTCCATACAAGCCAATCCGGCTCTCTTATTCTTATTATGCCGATGATCTAGAATTCGGCCTTCCAGCCTCTATATGCTGGGCAAAACCCTACGGGACCATACACCTCATCGTCGGCCGCTGGCGAGGACTCAAGCCGGCCTGTCGCCCTCTCAGGCTCCATCGCTCGATCCTCCCGCCCCTCAGAGGGATGTCTGCACACTAGGGTGGGCTTATTTACCGCACTAGCCTGGGCCCTCAGAACTAGGCAGCCTCATAATCTCTCGCCTCAATCGGCGATCCTTATTCTCCCAAAGGTATGAGGGATACCTTGGGCCATTCCAGGGCTTTGCTAATGACGCCGTGCGGCTACACAAGCACGGAACGGAGTTAGCGTTGAAGCCAAAAGAAATCTTGAATTCCAAAGATAACAACTTCAATGCAATTTTCTAAGTATAGCATTCACAATTCATGAAGATAGCAATTTCAATGCAATTTATCAAAAACAACATCACATAATTCGTAATTTCATATAATTTTTATGTCCTCATTTTAAAAGAAAAAGACACCATTCATTAATACTAATTTAAGAAAAAATCTCTTCTTTTGAAAATTAACCAAGCTAACCTGGCCACCGTTTCCTTGAGGGACTTGAAAAGGGAGGACTGGAGCCGCATTGGGCGCATCTCCCTCCATCTCGTTGTTACGTGCGCCTCTTGAGGCAATATTTTGCCATCTCCTGGATGAGGCCATCTTAGGCGTCGCCTTGTAGAGCTTGCTGCTGCGATCGAAACGCTTCAGTCGGATCTGAATTCTGAGCTCGTTTGCTCACCGTATGAGCAAAAGAATATGGCGCATGAACCCTCGCTTGAGCCAAAAATCCCTTACTAAAGTCTACGCAAATAGGGGGGGGGATTGTGAGATGTCCTTAAGGCCAAAGGCAAAAACGTGGACAGGGCTGGGAGGGGTTGCTGCAAGCCTCTCTGTAAGTCTATTCACACGGGGGGGAGAGAAGAGTTAAGGACACTGGCCTCTAGCAAGAGGGGAATGGAGGAAAATTGGCTTATCTGAAAAGAGCCAAATGAGGGGGTGTGAGAGGGGTGGCTGCAAGGGCGGCTGTACTTGCAGCAAGTACGCTACACAGGGGCGAACAGCGGTACGGACGGCGGTACAGCAGGGCATACGCTACACAGAAGTGCGTGCCGACTGAGGAGCACCCCAGGGGTTTATATAGCTGAGGGATGAGGGTACGAGCGCTGCGCAAAGCAGGGACGAAAGGACGGTGTACCTTCAAAGGCTATGGATCAGTGGCCTGCATGGGTCTACGGGAAAGGTACGGTGTCGGTTGTATGGGAAAGGAGTGGTACGCATGTACCTTATCCGGTCTGTGGGTGTCCACCTAAGGGTGCGCGTGGACCATACAGTGGGCGGCCGTCCTTTGGTTCTTGGGCGGCCATTGTACGGGCGTCCTAGTAAGTGTGTACGGACCAAATTTTGGGGCGGGGTACCCAAATTTGGGGCGCCCGCCTCGATTTGCGTGCCGGACCACCCCGGGGGGCGAAATTTTTTTTTTTTTGTCCGGGAGGTTCTCCTGGTCGCAGGGGTTCAGACCGTTCGTCAATCGGACGTGCGGTCGTGCATTTATTAAGGTTTAAAGGTCGCCGTTTTTTAACTAAAATGATTAAAATTAGCGTATAGGCTTGATCCGGTGTCCGTTTTGGATGCTGTAAAATCCTATATTAGGGTAAAATCGCGCGCAGATTCCAAATTTGGGCTCAGAATTTGAAGATTCTAAGTAGAAATGACTCAAATAATAAAATCATTGATATTTATACCATAAAAACTCATAATTACATGGACATTTCTTTATTAGTGAAGATGGGTACGTTACACACTATCAGCCACTCTAAGAGGACTAAAGGAATTAGAGTAGATCATGGGGCTAATGTCACTAGGAGATTTAGTGGTTCCCTTTTCCTTAGATATAGATTTATTCTGAGTCCTCCTAGCTTCCTCCTTTGTTGATCTAAGGTTAGAAATGTTCCTTGTCTTCTCAATAACCTTGGTCCATCCCCCTTCAGCTTGTTTGCTTCCCTGAGGATCCAACAATCCTTTACCTTTGTCTCTCCTCTGGTTCTCCTCCACCTCAACTTTATCTATTTTCATGTCCCCCATGAATCCACTACCTCTTTCCCCTCCCTATTGTCTCTTTTACTTGAGGCCCATTCTCATAGAATCTGGCTATGTGGCCAAAACCTCCACATTTGAAGTAGGCCCCAAAGAAGGGACCAAATTTTAGGGCTAGTTTGATCTTCCCTAGTTTCCCTAGATCAATTTAAGTGGATTTGGGGCTTTCAGACCCCGTGTTGCAGGAGATACAAACGTTGTTGACCTACCAGCTGGAGTCCTCCTTTGGGATATACAAAATCAGTCCCAGAGAGGAGGCTAGATCCCTAAACACCGGTCGAAGCCAGGGAGGGAGATTGACAAGTTTGAGCTAGACAGGACATGCCTCTTTCATGCTTTGTTGACATCGAATAGAGGATCAAAGGGTACTATATGCACAAGCTTGGGACCCATAAATAGAGGTGCTCTCACAAAAAGATAAGAGACAAACTATCCTTTTATGAATAAAACATTAAAAAATCCCTTTCTAAGATAATACATGTGTGAAACTACCTTTTCATGAAATATATCTTCCTGTAGCCATCTTCCCAATTCTACTTAAGAAGGTGGCCTACTCAGACAAAAAAGGATCACACTGCATAAAGAAAATAGATTAATATGCCTTCTTACCAAGTCGGCAGAGACCCTTGTACATACTTTGGCGTTGGCTCATTTGATAGAGTGAGGATTAGGACTCAGTCTAGTAGCTAACCAATCAGGATGCCACCTCTTTGCATCCAAGGTCCCTTCTTCCCTCTACAGGGGCGCTTCATGGCTTCCAAATCATCTTGATCCAAGTCTCCCTAGTTGCAAATGTCTTCATGAACACTAGCCACATTCTCTCCCAGCCCCCAAGTCTCGCCCATGCCTTGATGCTTTACATCATGAGGTACACCAACCACTCGCCCTACTCACCTCACTCGCTCGAGCATGCACATGTGAATTAATAGCCATGTCCGCACTCACCTACGTCTCTGGCTCTACGTCCCCTGTGAGAACAAGGCCCACAAATCATCCCAAGTGTACCCACACGTGAAAACACAAGAGTGTGTGAACACCCTCTACAACCTCAATGTGCATGAACACACCTCAATGCTCAAAATACGTGAACAAGTCTCTCAATACACCCAAGGGTGAAAACACAAGAGTGTGTGAACACCCTCTACAACCTCAATGTGCATGAACACACCTCAATGCTCAAAATACGTGAACAAGTCTCTCAATACACCCAAGGGTGTGAAAGCCTAATTAAACCAAAGTTGGTAGCTATCCAGTTATCAAGAAAATGAGAAAATTGAAGAGGCCAATAAGTGTGAATGAGAAAATGAGGGGTGTGAATGGTGGGGGGTGGGACTGGGGATGCTACTAGAGTTTCTCATTCATAGAATTGAGCAGGTATCATATGGAGGAGAGGCCACATAAGCATCTTGCCATCTCATTAAGCCAGCTTAACAAGGTCAACAAGGTTGACTCCCTAAAGCCTATATGGCATACCACATCACATGCATATATGTCATTGCCATGTAATGAAGAACGTCCATGTCATCTTGCCACCTCCGCACAGTCAACTTGCTTGACTACCTCTGCCTACATGCATGACATTGCCATCTCACCTTTGAGCATGAGGAAAGTCCACGTGTAGGTTCCATGTCAGCAAATATTTACCACATGGCAAAGCGCCCAGCACACCTCACCATCATTTTCAGCAAATATTTGCCATGTCAGTAAATATCTGCCACATGTGGCCCACCACACCTCACCATCATTTTCTTAGCTTTTTTATTTCAAAAAATCAAATAATCGTTATAAAATTTTATTTTTAAACTATTTTAAAAAAATAAAAGTATGTAAAATTATTTATTAAATAAATAATATTATTTAGTAAATAAATAAATATTAGATATTATTTAATAAATAACAATATTATTGAATAAAAAAATAAATTAATTATTATTAATTAAAAATAAATAAAAATATATTTAAAAATAAATATTATTAAGTAAATAAATAAATATTATCTAGTTAAAATAAATAATAAAAAATTTAATTCTAAAAATTGTTATTATCTTTAAAAAGATTAGTAAATTGGATCCATAATCTAATCCTAACCAATGAAATACTTACTGGCTTAGTATATATAGCCTAATTGTTTGTTGCCCTAGCTTCACTAATTTTGGAGCTGGCTCCATTCCAAGCATATGTTAATCTTCTTCTAATATTATTTTAATCTTAATTATCTTCAAACTTAAGCTTAATCTCTTTATTCCTAGCTCTTAGCATGGGTTCACAAAGTTGTAGGAATAGAAAACTAATAAGCAAAGAAATTCCCTGATCCACCTTATTCACATGAGGAGCAAGCAAGAGTTTATATATAGAGGATGTCGGAGGAGAAGAGATCGTGAGCACAAAGCAAGGGCTCGAGTAGTGCAGCACATGGGAGGTTGAAATATGAGGTGTCATCGACTCCCCCCCACCCATTCTCCATCTCTTCCCCATGATCCCACTCCACCTCCTTCTCCTCCATCATTCTCCCACAAATCTTTTTCCACACTATTTTAAGCCCTTTGCCACTCCTCCCTTGCATGTTGCCTATGTGGTTGTTGTCAGTCCACGCTCGGCTGCCCCATGAGGTGGACACCTCTATCTTTGGTGCCTCTCCACCTTTTGACACGCCCTCTGACTTTGGCACTCCTCTCTTGGGTGTCGCCCATGAGCTAGCCACTCCTTCATTGGGTGCCTCTCCATCTTCAGGTGCACCCTCCAAGCTTGCCACTCCTTTCTCGGGCACCTCCCATGAGCTTGCCACTCCTTTATCTAATACAACACCTATGAGCTTGCCACTCCTCCATCTAGTGCGGCCCATGAGCTTGCTTTGAGTTTGCCACTTCTTTCTCAGGGGCACCTCCCATGAGCTTTCCACTCCTCTACTTGGTGCCTCTCCACCCTCAAGCGCGTCCCTCAAGTTTTCCTTGCCTCTCTTGGGCGACACCTATGAGCTTGTGGCCCATGAGCTTGATGCCACTCCTCCTCAAAGTGGTGCCCATGTGCTTCTCGCCACTCCTCACTTCGGTGATGTTGATGCCATTGCTGACCATGTGCTTGCCACTCTACCCTCATGTGTTGCTTATGAGCCATCTTCTCATGGGAAATCCCTTTCCAAGTTTGGTGCACAAAATCGTGCCAATGCTACCTTCAATGAATACTTTGTTGACCTCGTTGTGGCATCACAGTCTAGTGTGCTAGATGTGTTTCTATGACACTTGCGCATGGCACACTGTACCACCAATTTTGCAATTTGCGGCCCACATTTGAGGACGGCCAGTGCTAGTGTGCTATAGAGCCTGAGAGAGTCCTACAACACACTTAAGCATAATATGAATTCAAATGGATTGGCTACTTATTACAATGATTGTTTCTAGTAGTAGTGTCCTACTAGGTATACATTGCACCACTTCTTGCATACTTCGGATTTGTTTGTCGAACACTTCAAGTAGGGTTTGTGAGGAGACGGAGCTTGGAGAGTGGGGTTAAGAGTTCTCTATGGGCTAGTAGTGGTCGTACACCTAGATGTACTCGTCGTTTCTTGGACCCTGAGATGAGGGCGATGATAGAGAGGTTTTGGGAGGAGCACTATCGTGCATCAACGAAGTATAAGAAGGCATTGTAACACAAGGTTCATTGTGGGGATTACATAGTGCATGGGGCTTGCTTTCGTGAGATGACATAGACAAAGTTATACTTTGAGTTCAGATCTTCACACTCTAAGATCACCCATTAGCTACCTGCATTTATTTGAGGCTTTCAAGCCTTGGTTTGTGTGCTACTTGAGGCAGTGTGCTACATGTATTTGTAGGTACCATGTTGGATTTTAGATTTTGTATGATGTCCTTTTGTGGCTTGTCTAGGCATCAGGGTGTGGTACCTTATAGCTTGAGGGATTTTATTCACTTGCTATTATGCCCACAGGCATGGAGGATGCCATCTACCATGGGATGGCATGTGTCATGGGGACATGTACTTCATCTTGCAGCTTGGGCATGCTTCACTTGTATGAGGAAGAGTCCTCCTCGTAGGTTGAGGTGGTGACATGAGGTGGTGACATGGCGATAGTATGAGTATGTGACACATAGGAAATCGAGGAGATTACAGCTAATGCAGCACCATTCGGCATGCGATAAGCATATTTACATCTTTTGTCTATGATTACATACATCATCCTCACAATGCCAAGTGGCAAGACCGTCAATTTCGTGCTAGCCTACAATAGTTTCCTATTGGTGTAGTTGTCTCTATGGTTGACTTTGCAAAGAACTACAAGTTTACACCACATCAGGAGATTCAATCAGAGTACTACTTTTTTGAGTAGGTATTTCTCAAGACATTGCCTCATTCTAAATTTACGGTCTTCTAGATATTTTATACTATTGCTGTCTACAAATCTGTTGCTGTCTATAAATCTAACATTTCCCATTCTTGTGTGCTTAACTAGGTGGCCATCATGGTGCATATTAGTTATCAACATATAATGGCAACAATTTGGGAGCAATGTGGATGGCATAGCAAGCACCCTAGAGGAATGAGTCATCATTAGAGAGTATCACTTTTACATTAGTGATGATTGCTCTCACATCACCCACTTTTGTGCAGCATTGCTTCCATCATCATGATGACTTTTTGAGAGAGTGTGGGGTCACATGGACAGGGTGGTGGATATGGTCAGATGGATATGGGCACAATTTAAGATTTTTCATCAGTTTTATTGGCCATATTCTTGGCATTGCTCATGCATCATGGCCTCGACTGTAGCAGCAACAGCCGCTAAGGTGGAGGAGAGAAAAATCACCTTATTCATTCTTTTTGGCTCGACTGTGTGAATTAGGAGGAGGTGACATAGCCGGTGGAGAAGCGCAAGCGTGGAGAAGCTTTCTATCTCTCTCACTCATGAGCAGCCACCTACAACAGCAGGAGAACTCCCTCGCTTGACAGCCGAGGGGAGGAGCGACACCAAGCTGCAGCCGGGGAAGGAGCGACGCATCTCTCTCCAATGTTCGCAAAACAACAGAAAGAGAAGCATGGATACAGCAGGCTATAGCTCTACGCTCTCTCCTTAAACTAGGAGGGAAACTACAGCCGGCCAATGAAATGACAAGCAAGCAAGTGTATAGCCGTTCGTGTGTGGGGTAGCAAGAATCTGAGCTGCTGGACTACGTGGACAGAAGGGCGGCCATAGCTAAGAAGGAAGAGCACCTTATCCTCTACATTGCGGTGTGTGAAGGAGGAAGGATCAGTCTCCTTCGACAGTGTGAAGGAGAGGTTGCCATTCGACTGAGTGGAGGGGAGAAGCTGTTATAGCAAAAACGCAGCAGTTTGTCGGTGAAGCACCATCGTCACCTTTCCCACACAGCCGTAGACGACACCAAGGGCGTCACCTTCTTCGCAGCATCAAGGAAGGGGGACTTTAATTGTCATGTAGTGACTGCTCGCAATATCAAGATGACTCGATCTCTCTTGGGCTCACGAGAGACCGAGGATGTTCCTATCGACGTAGCTTCTAAGATCTCCCTGTCCGTAGATGACGTAATCTCTCTATGAGGCTCACGAAGAACTAGGGATGTTCTTATTGACGTAGCTCCCAATTGTCTGTAGATGACCTCGTAGGTCCATCCGTATGGATAGCATGGAGTTAGTGGATGATCAACCCTTGCAAGGCTAATGAGAATTACTCTAAGGACGATCTTCTTGATATTGAGGATGTCTATGGAGATGATACTCGACCTACATATGTGGAGTTAAAGGCCGAGATGGATCTCTCAAGGGGGATCTTAGTCCGGTGTTTGCCAGGACAGCGCATTGGAGACAAACCAGATCGAGATTTTGTCAATGCTACTTAGGAGTATTCATGACTGTTTGGATTCTAGTTATTCTACTCCTGCAGGGAGTGTTGTTGCGCCGAGATTTGCACATAGGAGGGTGCATTTTCCTCCTACAGAAGATGTAATGTCCCGAGTAGGATCGTAGGCCGCCGGAGTGCCTACGAAGTAGGTCGTAGTGACTACTAATCTCCTTAAAGACCTCAAGCCATCAAACTTTGGGGGAGGGCAAAGAACACAACAAGGACTCGATGAACTCTTTCTATAGAAGTGGTCGGATATCCACAACCTCAGGCAAACGCCAGAGGAGGTGAGGCCCGTAGAGGCAAGCCTGTGTTGATAAGCAAAGCGTACAAATGGAGGATGAGTTTGGTCAAGAGTGCTAGACTTTTGAGGACATGGTTAGAGTTTAAAACAATGTTTTGGAAAGAGTTTTAGCTTGTGAATGAGTTACAGAGGTGCTAGCATGATTGGGATAAATGCTCGATGATGTAGGGCATCTCCCTCACACACTACATCTCCAACTACTGTGTGATTGTGTTAAAATTAAAGGGAATCGATGAATTCCAGATTTTATGTGGATTCGTGAGAGGCTTACACCCAGATTATGAGGCTTTTGTCGAGTCTACGCAGTCATTCGATAGATTTTGATGAGGCCATAAAGTATGTGAGAAAGAAGAGATGAGAGAAGAGACAATGTACTCAAGAACTCATCAATGAACCACTAGCCAACTTCATTAGAAATGAACTACAATGCCTCATATATATAGGAAAGTTCCTCCACCCTTTCCTCCACCCAAAAATGTGTGTAAACAGGAAAAAATGGAAATGAATGCTATAAATCCCAAAAATGCCTAGAGGCTAAAGAGTGTGCCACTAGTGTGACACCATCTGGAGATGACACCTGACAACAAAGTATACATAGATTTATGATGACATTTTACATCACTCTAAATCTGGACTTAACAAGACAACTAAGGGTAAAGAGGGCTCCAATTTGAAGAGGAAATTCTTTTTGGGATGATGGGACAAGGGGGCTAGAGTGAGCAACAAAGAGGATAGAGTGGGCACTATAGACAAAGAAATTGTGTCATTTTCGAGAGAAAACCAAACTAAATCCACTAAGAAGGAAGAGTATGAGAAATCTAGAAAGAAAAATCTATGCTTTAACTGTTTCGAGGTTGGACATAGCAAGGTAGCATGTTGTAAACTAGGAGTTGGAGGTAGTTCCAACAATGCTAAGAAGGATGGTAAATCCTCTTGGCAATCGTATACTATCTAGTGGTCACCTCTTAGTTTCCCAAAGTTTAGAGAGATACCTATCGAGCATAGAGATAGTGCGAAAATGTTTCAAAAAAAAAAGCTTGAAATTTATGAGAAATTATGGGATTTGAGGAAAAAATCTCTGGAAATTTCTATTTTTTTTGGTTTTTCATCTTCCGGAATACGGAAAGTCAAAAGTTTTTTCGGAATTCGGGGGGGGGGGGGGGTGTTGCGCTGCAGTTGGGGGCGAAAATCCCCCCCCCCAAAAAAAAATCAAAACCCACCAAATCTTAATAAAGCTTATTAATTTTTTTATTTTTTTAAATGATTAAAAAAAGCTTTTGAAAATGTAAAAAAAAGCTTGAAAAAGCCTGCAATTTATGAGAAATTATGGGATTTGAGGAAAAAATCTCTGGAAATTTCTAATTTTTTTTCTCTTTTTTTTTTTGGCTTTTCATCTTCCGGAAATCCTTTGGCTTTTCGTTTTGGCTTTCCAAATTCCGGAAAACCTTTTGACCTTCCGTATTCCGGAAACTTTTGACCTTTCACATTCCGATTTTTTTTTGGTCTTTTCATTTTCTGAAAACTTTTGACTTTCCGTATTCCGGAAAAACCGTTGGAATTCTGAAATTTTTAGACCGTTCGTATTCTAAATGCATTCGGGGTAATTTAAAAATTTCAAATTTTTTTTGAAAATTAGTGAAAAATTAGACAAAGGTTATTTTAAATTTTGGGAAAATGTGGGGTTGGTGTTTGGCATATGGTGTGTCCATTCGGGCACTCGTGACCATTCAAATTTCTTTAAAAATATATTTTTGACCCAAAAAATTAGAAAATCCATTAAAATTATAAATTTTCATTGGATTTGAGAATTGTCGGGCGGAATCAGAAATTTCGTGAACAATGGGATTCTCAGGAAAAATAAGGAATATTCTAGAAATTATTTTTAGAAATCTTAAAAATTGATATTTTTAAAATATCAATGGTATGTTGGCAAATTTAATTGCTAAATTTTTTTTGAAAAAATATAGGTTTGGAATGCCATAAGATAGGTTTGGTGAGATTCAAAATTATCATATTTTGAGGCCCTATAAAATTAGGTAAAATTAGAAAAAAATCATGATAATTTTTTTTCTCGAGAATTTAATATTTTCGAGGGTTATTTAATGTTGAAGTACATTTTCTCGTGTGCTGACATTAGATAGATGCGGGTTATTCGCATATTATTGATACGATTGTACCTCGTATTAGTAGTTATTTCTGTTTGGATTAATTCTAAACGATGTTCATGATTTTTTACCTTTGTTTAGCCATTCTTTTTGGACATGTTCCTTAATTTCTTTTGATGGCTATAATTTTCGTTCAAAATGTGTTTCACCTTTGACACTTTTCCATGATAATTTATTTTACACTTGTTTAAGTGTGGTTTGTGCTTAATTTCTTAAGCCTAAGACAAATTCTATCATACGTTAGTTGATCTGTTTGTTTTGGTGAATTTTATTGGATGTTTTCCAAGTTTTATATGGACTCATCAGGTTTTGCCTAGATCACTTGTGTCTAGGGTTTTCTTATTGAGTGCTACACATGTGTTTCACTTGCTTACTTACACCACGTTCATATACTCCGGGGATTGATGAGTTGGCCACCAATTTTAATGCTTCTTTTGGCATGATTAATGTCCATTAGATGATATGCATTGATTTTTATGATCAACTATGGTTTTCATGGATTTGAGGAGCTTTTATGCTTTTATCCATGGTTTTATAAGGATCTTTTGATCTTTTGGATAATATCATGTGCTTTGAGGGTAGCATTTGCCTTCGTTTTTTGACACATAATTTTGGAATATGTTCCTTGTACTCTTGTACATATTCCAACTCGGATACCTAGTTGCTTATATATCTAGGTGAGTTATTTTTCTACCCTAGCTTTATTGTGTTTATTGGGTAGTTATCATTAGAAAAGTGCCAATAATTCAATTTCTTTTCTAATGATGTACTCGAAAAGAGTTATTCCTTGATGTGGTCTCAGTTATATAGAGATAGGATTTAGTATGTGAAAGTCTGGATAAGGCCATTTTATTCCTTTTATACAGGATTTTATTCATTTTTTCCTAGACGGCATATTAGGGAGTTTCAAATTGTTAAGGTATGTATGGGTGGTATCATGGTGGTATGGGACGCTAGTGATCTCTCACATATATTATCTTATAGAATAATTTGGGCTCAAGATTGTTGCTTTGCTTACATCACTTAGCATGTTGACCTCAACATTCAAAGACAATCTCATTTTCTAAATTCACTAGAAGTTATAGTGTGGGCATTCTCTAGATAAACTTCTTTTATCTATAGCCTGCATGTTCTGATGAGGGTAATCTCGTCGGCATTTTCACTTGTTGAAATCTCTTTCTTTAGAGTGCAAACAAGTTTATCTTGTTGTGTTCAGATTAAGAAAATTTAGATTTTTTCTTTGTTGGCATTTCTTTATCTAGTTCCGTACTTTAGTAGGTGATTTATACAATTAACCTGATAGGTCTATGGATGAACATATGTGACTCATCGAGACGTTGATGACTCTCTATGTTGATATGGATAACTCGGGACGTCGATTATTCCATGTGCAGATGTGGGTATGTCGGGATGCCATGTTTTCCTACTTTATTCCGAATGGTTTACAACGAGGAAGTTACTTTGAATGTGAATTGCTCTAATCATCCGCAGTCTGATGGGCAAACAGAGTGTATGAATCAGATTGTAGAGTATATGCTTCGTGCATATGCCGATGAATCCTTGGTTTCTGCTGTTATAATGCCATGTTTTCCTACTTTATTTCGAATGGTTTACAACAAGGAAGTTACTTTGAATGTGAATTGCTCTGATCATCTGCAATCTGATGGGCAAACAGAGTGTATGAATCAGATTGTAGAGTATATGCTTCATGCATATGTCTCTGGAAAATCATCATATTAGGAAAAATATATTCCAATGATGGAATTTGCCTATAACAGTTTTAAATATACGGATATTAGTTTGTCCATTCATGCTTATGTATGGGTATCAACCCAGGGCACCTATTGATGTCGGTCTTAAGGACATCGAGCTTGATGCATCGAAAGATTTCTTGCGTGATATGCAGGAAATGCTGAGAACCGAAGCTCGGGATTCTATCAGGAGTGCTCAAGATAGGGCACAGTTTTATGCTGATAGGGGACGCTCATCTCGGTCTTTTGAACCAGGAGCGTTGGTTTATTTAAAAGTTCCTAAAGATTTTCAGACTTTATCAAAAGGAAAATGCTCGAATTTATCTCCTAGATATTATGGTAAATTTTGAGTTATACATCGGATTGGCACGGTTGCGTATGAACTATAAACTACCTCCATATGTTAGAGTTCATCCAGTCTTTTATATCAATAGATTGAAAGGAAAACTGGGAGGTGAGGATTACACAGTTACTCTTCAAGAACTCGTTGAAGTCGAAGATTTATCCTATGTTCCACATGAACGTGATAAGGTACTTGAATTCAGGGAAAGAAAACTTTCTAGTTGACTAATCCCTGAGGTTAAAATTAGGTGGAAAGATAGGAAAATAGAGGTTTCAACTTGGGAGTTGGTTGAGATTTTTCAGCGCAATTCTTTTTTTTTTCAGTGCAATGTTTTGAGAGAGGGGAAGTATGTTATATGTACATTATGTGTGCTATGTTATATGCACATTATGTGTGCATATACTAGGAGGCTAACCCACATTAGGCTTGTGAGCATGGGAGCATGGGAACAAGCTCTAGTGGAGCATGGGTTAGGACTAACCTTAAGGGTTAAGGTTAGGGTCAGGCATCCAAGGGTCACACATGGGAAATGGAAAGTCAAGAGTCACTTGAGGGCCCTCCTATATAATAGGGGCATGGGGCACACTCAAGGGAGGCTTGGGGGCTTGGAGGCTTATGCTATGGTCTCTTGTGT
The DNA here is from genome assembly GCF_041138505.1 of Cibotium barometz. NCBI lineage: Eukaryota > Viridiplantae > Streptophyta > Polypodiopsida > Cyatheales > Cibotiaceae > Cibotium > Cibotium barometz. The sequence goes on from NC_141110.1 coordinate 27,510,151, forward strand.
AGAGGTCCATATCTACTCACCTACCATTTCACACTATAGCTACATGCTATTGGATTGGAGTTATACCTCTTGATGGTATGGGACATCAAGGTAGAGGTATGATATATTTCATTATGTTCCATGTGTGCATCCCTTGGGCTTGAGGGTGGTTGGGTGGATGAGTTTATGCCTGATTTATGCATGTTTATGCATAACACTTATCTAGAGAGATCTTAGGGTTTTAACAAGCCGATAAATGATACATATCGGTATCATGAACATAATGTACATGCATGCACATCTAAGGGACTAACTAATAGGACAAAGAAAATGGTGTCCAATGTGTTAGGAGTAGACCGCCATACTGGGGCAAGAAAGGTACAAATGTATGTGGCTAAAGAAATTGCAATGGAAACACTTGTGCAAGAAGGTGGTTCCTCACATTTCATTAGGAAACAAGAGTTCTTAAATGCTGCAGAGGAGATGTCTGGATTTGTATCTATTGGATTAGTAGACTTGCCAACCAAGGTAACAAGAATTCCACATTTAGATTAGTATCCATTGGATTAGTAGAATTGCCAACTAAGACAACAAGAATTCCTTAATAGGTTACATCTTGCCTTTTGGTTCATTGTGTCCATTCAAAACCCAAAACATTGGTAAGATGTTAGCAATCTAAAAACATAATATCTTTGCCACTGTTCATGAGGATGAGGAATCAAAGGAGCCCCCACCTTAATGTTATAGGGATCGCCCTTATTGATAATCATCCTAGTAGAGAATTTCAAGCTATTCCATTTCCTCCTTTGTCTACGAGCAAAAGGACATAGGTATACCACTCAAATTAGAAAATATTGATGAAAATCATTAGACTAGATTTGATTAGGAATTTCTCCAAGATGAAATATTTGCCAATACCTAGAGCCAATACCTAGAGCCATTAGACAAATGAATAGTTTTGAATTGAATACATAATGACACCCCAATGGGTAGACTAAGTAATGTGAAGGACATTGATCTTGATACTCTAAAATAGAAGCATCAATAAACAAGACCCATTCAAAATAAGGGCAATCCTTAGAGGAGATTTGTATCCCATTTATAAAGACATAAATCATTAGATTCAATTAAAAATTGTACAACAAGCCGTTATTACAAGAAGGCATAATTCCTCCACCCAACCACCACAAACCCATACTAGCACCTTGAGAATGTAGGTTTACCTACCCCATGGTATAACAACTGGGAAAATCAAACACTACAAGATTGATAGAAGTACTAGTGGATAACAATGTATAAGATTTTAACAAAATAATTAATAACTATTAATTGACAAAATAAATCATAAAAAATATGCAAACAATAGAGTAGAATAAAATAATAAACTATGTATTGATATCATAATCTGTATAATCACTAATTATAGATAATAACTTATATATATATATATATATATATATATGAGTTAGTGATTGACCATGTAGTAGTGATAACAACTTATATATATCTATGAGTTAGTAATCACCATGTAGCAGCAGCAGTGATTCCATGTGTGTGCAAAAATACATTGATATCATGTTTTGCAAGAGTAGTGCTTATCATAATAACAACTTATATAGATCTATGAGTTAGTAATTGTGTACTGATATCATATTTTGCAAGAGTAGTGCTTATCATAATAACAACTTATATAGATCTATGAGTTAGTAATTGTGTACTGATATCATATTATATATGAGCATTTATCATGGATAACAACTTATATAGATCTACGAGTTCGTAATTGCCAACTTATATTATATATGAGTGTTTATCATGGATAACAACTTATATAAATCTATGAGTTAGTAATTGCCATGCAGTTATGTAAAGGGACATTTGTTGGCATCTTTGCCAAATAAAAAGTTGGGTAACACGTTTGTGAGTAAAATAGGTAATTGACCTGGACTGGAGATTCCCTTCCAAAAATTGAAAATATATATCTTTTTTGAGTATTAGACAAAAATTACAATTTGATTCTCACAAAAGACTAAAATTTGCTTAAATTTTAAATAACTAAAAGTCAATCAAAGCACTACCTTCAAAATATATCAATTTTTTTATACTTGAATCATCTAAAAATAGCTATGTTTATACAATGCTTAATTTTTTTTGATTATTACACAAATAGGAGCTTCGAGGTAAATATATATAAGAGGCAAATTTCTTATGCTAAGACCAAGAGTATTTGATTCACGTTATCATAATAATTGTTTAATTTGATCTTTGTTGTCTACCACGATGCCAAAAAGGATCATCTCCATAAAGCTATCCCTTTATAACTTAAAAAGTTGGATAACATCACCTTGCAGATGCTTGATAGTTTTTTAGCATCATATTGGAGCGAGATGTAGCAGCAGCTAAGCAGCTGTCATGTAGGCTTTGTGTCGACCAAATTTCTATAGGCACCCTTGCACCCTTGTGTAGGCGGCAAGGGAAGATAGGCTGTAGATGAGCAATGATAGTCGAGAGTCGGGGCAAGACACCTTTTTGTAGAAAAGTAAGACACACTTGATGGCAGTGTGTAGAGAAAAACTCGCGTAGACGAGCAGTGGTGTGTCTTGTGTAGGCAGCGTATCTTGCGTAGGCGGCCGAATGTGTTTATTAAATGATATGTAATAAAAACCATCTAGAATAAGTAATGCATGAATGAAGCAGCAAGCTTTCTTCACCCCATTACTAATTGCATTGGAAAGCAATCTCCTTCAATGATCCAACAGTAGGTTTGATCCCCATAGCTATAGAAACCCTCTCTGTTTTTTGTTCTGATAACTTTGACCACTAGAAGCTAGCCAGCTTCCTCTAGTGTATCTTGGGAAGAAGTAGAGAGTCAATAGTGTGGATAAAAGGCAGTTGCATAGGCGACAGTCGACAGAAAGAAGGAGCTTTAGTACTACTACGCTGTGAACTTATTCCCAATCAAGCTACGCATAGTGAGTAAATAAAGAACATGATTAATTTTAACCAATCAAAAGTGGGAAAAACTTATTGGGAGGTAACGGTGCATTACGTACTTGGGAGTTAGTGCGTAAAAAAATCCATAAGAAAGCTGGCAAAAGCATCTCTCTTGTCCACGTGATTTCATGTCCGCCCATGATTCTTTAGTATGTAATGTCCTTGAGTAGCATCTTTCGTCAAAGTGCTTTCCTGAGTCGGATTGTGCTGAAATTTGTAGCTTCCAGAACTGATTTCTCCCAGCAAGAACTGCTAAAGGGCCGAGCAGCTACCAAGAGAGGTCAGGATTTCACCAGAGATGGGTGGTTGCAAGATGAGGGTACTCACTTTCGTTCACTCTCTCTAAAATTGGGACATCCATGCATCTCGGGCGGAGTACCTCGATCGTGATAGTGCCTCGAATTAAAAGACGACACGTGCCTCCCGAGCCTAAATTGACATATCTCGATCGAGATGCCAACTAATGCCACGCTAGCAGGTCCGGGTTTCGAGGCGTCATCCATGTCACCAATACATGTCACCGCCACCACATTATCTCGATCGAGATATCTATGCCACTCGGATCCACATCAGGGCCACGCTGTATCCCCCTAGGCATATTTGACCAGCACATCTCCATCGTCCACGTATCTCGAACGAGAAATTTACATCAAATCGCGACCATTCATTGTTCGAGGTAATGGGATACAATCTCCACCGTCCCCATATCTCGATCGAGATACTGAGATCAAATCTCAGCCGTCTAAATATCTCGATCGAGATACAGAGATACAATCTGCACCGTCCAAATATCTCGATCGAGATACGTAGATGCAATATCCACCGTCCAATTATCTCGATCGAGATACGTAAACGCAATCTATACCGTACATTCACGTACGTTGGAAGATGCGATCTCGGCCGTTTAAATATCTTGATCGAGGTATATAATGAATCTTGACCGTCGAGATACCTTGTCGTGGTAATGCCTTTAAATCGTGGCCGTCCATGTACCTCGAACGAGATAGTAATATCAAATCTCAGCCGTCGATTCTTCCCCAACCCTAAAATTAGGTGTGTATCTTGGCCGTATGTTGCACTAACCCTAATATCCAGAGCGTTAATCTTGCAAACCCTAAATTGCATGATGTTACCGAACCTCGATCGAGGTTATAAAACCGGAAAACTTTTTTTTTTGCCTCATTGTCACAAGTCGTTTTCACTCTCCTTGCTCTCTTGATTCGGATTAGCATTAGTGAGCCCATTAGCTTTGTTTTTTAGCTTCATTAGTGCTACTTAGCACTAAGCATTAGACCCTTCACATTGGACCCTTCACATTTGGCTTAGGTTTTAGCATGGAGGGCCACGAGGAGGGCCACGAGGAGGGCCGCTCATCTATTGCGGACCTCATCGCGGAGATAGACCGCGAGTTAGCGGCTATCCGTAGGAGTGCTAGAGACACTCCGTCTACATTACATATCGTGGCAGACTTGGAGGCGATGCTTGCGTCCCTTCGTAGCCTTCACGATATTGTTTATGTAGATGAGTGGATAGCCCACCATCGCGCTGCTCCTGTGTCACATGGCCTGACATATCGTCAGGTCTGTGATCTTGCTCCTATTAGGGATGGAGCTTACCTAGATCTTTTCCTCGATAGTCGTGGGATGAGGCCTGGGGCGGGCAAGCCCCTCACTATTTCGCGGTGTTCGCATCCTCGTATGGCGGCACATATCTATAGTCGATATGTTGCCGCATATGGGAGGATGCCGAACAACCGCCAGATTCCCATATACTTCGCAAAGCAGTTATATGCGGAGTTTGTCTTAGGGGAGGAGGTGGATTACACCAGCCATCGTCCGGGTGGTGGTGCTGGCCGAGGCCGTCTCCAGGACCAGGGTAGGCGGCCTCCACCAGCCCTTCGTGTAGCACCTACCACAGATCCTTCATTTGTGCCATTGTCGACAGTAGAGGCTCTTGGCACGCAGGTCGGCATTGACGTACGGAGTACCACGGAGAGCATCCAGCACGTGGTGCGCCTATTCTCACGATCTATACCGACGACAGATGTGGAGGTATTTACATATATATTACGTCTTAAGTTTTTTTGGTCATTTATCTTCATGTTTATATATACTTTTCTATATTTTTACATGAGCATCATGGTTGATTGTGTCACGTAGGTTCCCACACCTACCACTGAGAGGCTCACTCAGGAGTTGGTAGAGGCGAGAGCGGAGATTGACCGCCTCAGAGCTGCATTACAGATGGCAGAGGCAGCTACTGCAGAGGCACAGCATCTGAGAGAGTCCGACATCCAGCAGGTAGGTTTCTCTTGCACGTAAAAGAGTTATAATTAAGGTCCTAAGTTATAAATTTCTTTAAGTAATACCTAATGAGAGACTAATCAATTATTTTAATGCTTTACTTTTTTGCGTAGGCTTGGACCGAGGTAGAGAGCTCCAGAGCTGAGGCACAGCATCATCAGATTATGGAGCAAATTGCCCAGCACAGGGCAGAGCAGCTGATGCTGCATGTTCGAGAGTATCGTAGATCCTCGAACGTGACAGTGCCTTACCTACCTTTATATCCACGGCCTGTCCCTCACAGAGGTTTTTCGACGACCTCTCCCGCAGGATGCACCACCCTTCCTACGTGATGCGTGCTGCTCTTTATGTATCGAGGACATTGATAGTACAGGAGGATATGCCCTGGGATGTGGACATATTTTCCACTTGTCTTGCATCACCCAGGAGCTAGTCCGGTTCTCAGCATGCCCCTCCTGCCGTGCACGCGTCGACCTAGCGACGTACAGGGTATTGGGCATCGATGATCTTCACCCAGGCCTTGTTCGAGTAGATGCCAGGACTGGCAGGCCTGTCGACTTTACATCAGCTATGGACTTAGGACTCGACGCCTTCGACGATAGAGCCCAGGAGCCTGAGGTGCCTCCTGAGATAGAGTGGAGCTCACATGAGTTCGACGCTTACTAGAAAGTCCTACATGAGAGCCAGGTCACAGCATATGAGCGCGTGGGTGGTGCTGGCCCTAGTGGCACATCGGCGGGTGATGGTGCTAGCAGCAGTGCTGCTTCTCATGAGCAGCGTGTCCTTACAGCAGAGGAGCTTACACGAGCAGAGTGGCAGACACGCACCATTGCAGATTATAGATTTTGGGTTTACAGACAGAGGCGTCTTGCATTAGCACGACGTAGAGAGAGAGAGAGGGCCATAGCAGCTTTTGAGACTCGTGAGCTCCCGAGTACACCGGCACCAGCTCACGATCCTCCCTTTGAGGCAGACCTCCCCGCAGACATTCGACGACCCCCGTAACCGGCACAGCCTCCTCGACGTGCACAGCAGCCTCGACGCGCACGTCGACCGGCAGTTAGAGATGACGATTTTGATTGGGTTGCTGTTGATAGTGACTAAACTCAGACTAGCTGGGTTAGCTCACTTACATTGTACTTAGATTTTTGGGCAGCGACTAACCTCAGACTAGCTGGGGTAGCTCATTTTCATTCTGATGTACTTATTTGATGTTTATATCATTATGAGTTTTTTCATTATTGAGTATCATTACATTTTAGTTGATGTTCTTGATTTTATTATATTTTTTAACACTTTGGCTATCATATTGTTTGTTGAAAATCTCCATGCCATCGTACCCAAACATGCTCTGATGGGGACCAAACTTTGCAAGCATGGGGGGGCACCCACCCCCACATGCTTGCAAAGTTTGGTCACAATCAGAGCATGTTTGGATTGGTAATTAGTGCCCAGTGCGGGTTTTTGAAGTCTCTTGGTGCTTAAGAGGCCATGGAAAATCCGGGCCTTCCCCATACCATCGTACCCAAACATGCTCCGATGGGGACCAAACTTTGCAAGCATGTGGGGGTGGGTCCCCCCCACATGCTTGCAAAGTTTGGTCACAATCAGAGCATGTTTGGATTGGTAATTGGCGCCCAGTGCGGGTTTTTCAAGTCTCTTGGTGCTTAAGAGGCCATGGAAAATCCGGGCCTTCCCCATACCATCGTACCCAAACATGCTCCGATGGGGATCAAACTTTGCAAGCATGTGGGGGTGGGTCCCCCCCACATGCTTGCAAAGTTTGGTAACAATCAGAGCATGTTTGGATTGGTAATTAGCGCCCAGTGCGGGTTTTTCAAGTCTCTTGGTGCTTAAGAGGCCATGGAAAATCCGGGCCTTCCCCATACCATCGTACCCAAACATGCTCTGATTGTGACCAAACTTTGCAAGCATGTGGGGGGGTGTCCCCCCCACATGCTTGCAAAGTTTGGTCACAATCAGAGCATGTTTGGGTACGATGGTATGGGGAAGGCCCGGATTTTCCATGGCCTCTTAAGCACCAAGAGACTTCAAAAACCTGCACTGGGCACCAATTACCAATCGAAACATGCTCCGATGGGGACCAAACTTTGCAAGCATGTGGGGGGGACCCACCCCCACATGCTTGCAAAGTTTGGTCCCCATCGGAGCATGTTTGGGTACGATGGTATGGGGAAGGCCCGGATTTTCCATGGCCTCTTAAGCACCAAGAGACTTGAAAAACCCGCACTGGGCACCAATTACCAATCCAAACAAGGTCCGATGGAGACCAAACTTTGCAAGCATGTGGGGGGGACCCACCCCCACATGCTTGCAAAGTTTGGTCCCCATCGGAGCATGTTTGGGTGCGATGGTATGGGGAAGGCCTGGATTTTCCATGGCCTCTTGAGCACCAAGAGACTTGAAAAATCCGGACTGGGCGCTAATTACCAATCCAAACATGCTCCGATTGTGACCAAACTTTGCAAGCATGTGGGAGTGGGCCCCCCCCCATGCTTGCAAAGTTTGGTCCCCATCGGAGTATGTTTGGGTGCGATGGTATGGGGAAGGCCCGAATTTTCCATGGCCTCTTAAGCACCAAGAGACTTGAAAAACCCGCACTGGGCGCTAATTGCCAATCCAAACATGCTCATGTTTAGGTACGATGGTATGGGGAAGGCCCGGATTTTCCATGGCCTCTTAAGCACCAAGAGACTTCAAAAACCTGCACTGGGCGCCAATTACCAATCCAAACATGCTCTGATTGTGACCAAACTTTGCAAGCATGTGGGGGGGACCCACCCCCACATGCTTGCAAAGTTTGGTCCCCATCGGGGCATGTTTGGGTACGATGGTATGGGGAAGGCCCGGATTTTCCATGGCCTCTTAAGCACCAAGAGACTTGAAAAACCCGCACTGGGCGCCAATTACCAATCCAAACAAGGTCCGATGGGGACCAAACTTTGCAAGCATGTGGGGGGGACCCACCCCCACATGCTTGCAAAGTTTGGTCCCTATCGGAGCATGTTTGGGTACGATGGTATGGGGAAGGCCCGGATTTTCCATGGCCTCTTAAGCACCAAGAGACTTGAAAAACCCGCACTGGGCGCCAATTACCAATCCAAACATGCTCCGATGGGGACTAAACTTTGCAAGCATGTGGGGGTGGGTCCCCCCCACATGCTTGCAAAGTTTGGTCACAATCAGAGCATGTTTGGGTACGATGGTATGGGGAAGGCCTGGATTTTCCATGGCCTCTTAAGCACCAAGAGACTTCAAAAACCCGCACTGGGCGCCAATTACCAATCCAAACATGCTCTGATTGTGACCAAACTTTGCAAGCATGTGGGGGGGACCCACCCCCACGTGCTTGCAAAGTTTGGTCCCCATCGGAGCATGTTTGGGTACGATGGTATGGGGAAGGCCCGGATTTTCCATGGCCTCTTAAGCACCAAGAGACTTGAAAAATCCGGACCGGGCGCTAATTGCCAATCCAAACATGCTCTGATTGTGACCAAACTTTGCAAGAATGTGGGGGGGACCCACCCCCACATGCTTGCAAAGTTTGGTCCCCATTGGAGCATGTTTGGGTACGATGGTATGGGGAAGGCCCGGATTTTCCATGGCCTCTTAAGCACCAAGAGACTTGAAAAACCCGCACTGGGCGCTAATTGCCAATCCAAACATGCTCTGATTGTGACCAAACTTTGCAAGCATGTGGGGGGGACCCACCCCCACATGCTTGCAAAGTTTGGTCCCCATCGGAGCATGTTTGGGTACGATGGTATGAGGAAGGCCCGGATTTTCCATGGCCTCTTAAGCACCAAGAGACTTCAAAAACCCGCACTGGGCGCTAATTACCAATCCAAACATGTTCTGATTGTGACCAAACTTTGCAAGCATGTGGGGGTGGGTCCCCTCCCCAGAGCATGTTTGGGTACGATGGCATGGAGATTTTTAACAAACAATATGATAGCCAAAGTGTTAAAAAATATAATAAAATCAAGAACATCAACTAAAATGTAATGATACTCAATAATGAGAAAACTCATAATGATATAAACATCAAATAAGTACATCAGAATGAAAATGAGCTACCCCAGCTAGTCTGAGGTTAGTCACTGCCCAAAAATCTAAGTACAATGTAAGTGAGCTAACCCAGCTAGTCTGAGTTTAGTCACTATCAAGATAGAGATCTAGTCAGCAGCACCCTCTCTAGCTCTCAACTGCTCTAGAATGCTCTCATGGTCATCCACTCGAAGCCGAAAACGAGGGTGAGAACTGTGTTTTCGGCTCTGTACTCGAACAAGAGTGAGCCTGGTAGCCACTAGCTGGTAGCCACTAGATGAGAGAACTGAAATGCCTCTAACTCCCACTTCCACTGCTGGAACTCAAGACTCCCCCGATGAAGTCGAATCTGCTAGTAGAACCGGCCTGCCACAATCATGCTATGGGCGTCATAAGAAAACCCATGATCATCCACTGTATCCTGGTCAAGCATGCACTTTGGCCTAGTGCAACTCATCAGATAGTAGTCTACTCCCTCGCTATTTCCCTCACTGGCAATAACAGCAAATACATCACCCTCTTGTAGCAAATCTGTCAGGTCATCATAACTGACCATGAACGCAGGATCTGTGTGCTCATCAGACACCACTGGGATGTGAAGGATGCTCGGGGGAGAGGCATGTCTGTATCCATGCATCTGCCCATCCTCTCGAGGCACAATGTGACCAATCGCCATCCATACATGCTCCACAGAAGCATGCAAACCGTCGTGTGTAAATCGTGGGGGCCGCCATGCACGTGCTCCTGATGGAATGTAAGCCCAAGGTGCCAGGTACTGTGTCACAATCATGGGAGGCTCTACGGTCAATCATGCCACCATCCACATGCCAAAAAAATCTCCTGACAATCCGAGCATCACGTTTGGGGTACGATGATGCTGCACTCCCACACAAATGCTGGGAGCACCACTCGACTACGTGGCCCGCATCTCTGAACCGCTGAGCATCCTGTCGCAGCTGATGATGCCTCAAGGCACGTTTCACACACGCGCCTGCACCATCATGCTCACCCTTCCCGTGACCAATCTCAAAGAATGACCAAATCACTGGGATACTAGACTGCACATGCCACCTATAAATCCATAAAAGATAGTCTTAGTTATTGTTTTCTTTAAGATGTTCTAGTGAATTTAGTTTAATTGTAAATGTAAGAAAGCCATAAGTACTACCTGTAGAGCCAATAGAATTGACGTGATGACTTGAACTGTGCGCCACAACCATCCGACCAAACCCATCGCTGGACATGTCTGATCCCACAATCTCCTAAAAAATCGTCATGGAGACGAAAACAGTGTTGCACAAAATGTGCATCATGTGAACGATCATCACTGATATAGAAATGATACTCTCTAATAATGACACGGGTCTCGGGGGTACTCGCTATCCCATCTACATGAGCCTCTGCATGTCGATAGCTAATGTGGACCAAAATAGAAACCTGGTGAGGTAAGCAATACATACGTTTAGGACACAAAAAATCAATTAAGTAATGTAGCTCAAACATAAAACAAATATTACAAAATATAACCATTACCTGCTCTGAGAAGTAATACTCAGATTGTATCTCCTGAAAAGGTGTGAAAGTGTAGTTCTCTGCAAAATCAATCACAGAGACGACCACACCAATAGGAAACTCTGCTAGGCATGCTCGGAACTGACGATCCTGCCACTTGGCACAATGACTGTGCCGTATGTAGGGGTAGATCTGCTCCCTAAATGTGGCTGTGAAGTGACAACGTGGTGTATGTTTGTCCACGAGCTGCAACTTCCTGGACTGTCCACCAGGTGTGTCACATACTCATAACGTTGCCATGCCGCTATCTCTTGGTCACTTGCATCAAGATCTACCATCTGTAGATGTGCAAGTGAACCACATGATGTGCAATTGCTCTCCACACAAGGCATCCTATGGAACTGGGCATCCTCCGTGCGTGCACACAAAAGAGAGTGGATGAAATCACGTGGACTACGAGGCAACTCTCTATGCCCACTAAGAGAACGGAACACATCATAAAAAAGTTTGAACTCAACATGGTAGCGACAACAACATGTGTCACGCTGACGTGAGTACCTCACAAACCAAGGCTTACACCCCTCAAATGACCTTTGCCCAATTTTAAGCTCTGGATACGAAGCCACAAACTGAGAATACAACTCAGTTTGGGACATTTCAAGAAAGCAAGCACCGTGCTCATTGAACACTCCTCTTGTCACTCTCTTACGCAAAGCTTTCTTGAAAACTGGCGATGCACGACAATTCTCCTCCCAAAAACTTTCTATCAAGGTTCTAGTGGTTTCATCTAGTAGGCGATCATGCCTAGCTACATGACCACTACTCGCCCACATAGCACCAACCTCATTGGCATCTAAACTTTGTCGCCTAATAGACCCAACTCTAAGTGCGTGTGGTGCTATGGAAAGGATGCGAGATGTGGCACTAACCTTACCCTTCATTTGGGAGCTACTTATGGCTGCCACAATAGCCCGTCGAGCAGCCAAAGCGTTCGCAGAGTTCCTCTTCTTGTTAACTATATAGGAATGACGAACACTTTGTAGCATCGCCATGCCAGCTCTCCTCTCTCTTCGACCTCCAATGTCGGAAAGCGCCCTGCAGCAGTTGGCCATGTTGGGCAGATCAATCAAAGCATCAAGCGCACATGCCTGTGATGAAGACGTGAGGTCTTTCAAATAGGAATGGAAGATTGTATGGGCACGACGATGTGCCCCTGACTTTGATAGTTCTTTCCTATCCACACGAAGGGCGCCCAAAGGAGGGGGGTGGGTTCTTGTAGAAGAGAGGACTCAAGAAGGGCGGGTTCATGTGGATTATCTAAACTAAGGGGTAGTGGGGGGGAAGAGGGCGAAGGGAGAGGAAGTGGAAGAGGAGGAGCAAGGCTTGGATCATCGCCAACGGAAGGTGTTGCTCGTTGACGTGCTCTCCACTCTCTCTTTCTCTCACGAGCTACCCTTCTCCTCTCCTCCTCTTGAACTTGGTGGATGGGGGGGAGTCTAGTCCTATCACGTTTCCGACTCCTACGACTTTGAGAACCCATTCTCAAGGAAGCTAAGAGAGAAAATATTATAAAGGCTCAATGATGGGATAGTACTAGAGATAAGTGTGGGATAGTACTAGAGATGTGTGATTATATAGGAAAAATAGGTTATCCACTTCAAATCTCACTGGATTTCCTATCTAAGATTGATTGGATAACTAAGATAAACATAAAGATAATTAAAGATAAACTATTATCTACTTAAAAATTAATATTATTTATAATATTTATTAACAAGTCTAAATATTTATCATTACTAGATATATAAATATATCTTTAAAGATATCTTTTATTTTATAATTATATAACTGCTTTTTTTAAATAAAGTATTTTTTTTCAAATTTTATTCAAAGGTTTATTCTACATAAAAAATTTTCAAGAAATATAAAATTAAAAAATTTATTTTTTTAAAAATTAATAATATGATCTTTAATAATATTTTTATTGATCTAATCCCAAAATATAATCCTTTAAAATTAGTGATTTTAAATTCTTTTATTTAATAAGTTATATATATTTTATTATTTAAATTTCTATATTCTATTTCTCTAAATTACTAAATTAACTTTTCCAAAAATATGTTTTTGAAAAAAGAGGGGAGGTGGGAAGGAGATGCCACGTGTCACAAGCGTGCATGACACGTGGCATTCTCTTGACATGTGGCACTATTATGGTTGATGTGGCAATTCCATGATGTAGCATGCCATGTCACCATGTGCGAGGTGGCATGCAAAGGTGGCAAGATGATGTGGCATTAATGATGACTAGGATGATGAGGTGGGGAGTCAACTAGGTTGACCATGTTGACATGGAGGGTGGAGGTGGCAAGCTGCTTATGTGGATCCTCTCGATACTCACGTGGACATAAAGTGGCATGCATATATAAGGTTTGGGCCTACCCAAGCCTCACACATGGAATGAAACCTAAGCTGTGAAGTTTACCAAGCCTAGATTTCCAAACCTAACTAGGATTGGTTTTAGACTTGAAAAGGGGAGAGTGGACACAATATGGGAATTTTCACTTGGGAGGATTGAAAATGGACCTTCCCATACTCAAATCAAGCCAAAATTTTAGATTGAAAGATTCAATATTTAATTTTCTAGAATTAAATTACTATTGATTTAATGGGCCTCTAATAGTCATAATAAATTTTCCAAAGTAAATCTACAAAAATCAAATCGTTAGATTTGTAATTTTACCTTATACCCACATTATACTAATCTTTCCCAATCTAATCATCACTAGATCCATACAATTTGAGCATTTTAAATGGTAGATGTGGTGGGAGGATAAAATAGTATGTTTTTTAACAATTCTAATATCTTTTAAATAATATAGAAAATAGTAGAACACATAAAAAATTACTCGATAAATCAAGTTAAGCTCTATGTTATTTGCATTTGTGATATGCAAAGTGGGAAAATCATATGAGTAATAATGTAAAAGTTATAGGCAATTTACTCACATTCACTATACCTGTCTAAACCTAGGATAGGGCCTGTATACAAACTTGGTTCCCAAAGAAAAGGAGATTTGCAATTATTGGATATTCGATCAGATTATAGTTTTAGGTGCCCAACTTTGCATATGATGTTTCATTAGAAGACCTTGAAGTGAAACTCCTTGGCTAACTATGAGAGATTGGCTATTCTTCTTGAAAAAATGCCTGTTTTTCAGCTAAAGCCAAGGGCGCCCACGACATGAAACTAGATAACCTCATCTTGCAACCACCCAGATGTTATAACTGTTGTAGAGAAAGAGGAAAGCCAATCCTTTAAGGTTGAAGATTTTCTTTGGTTGAAAGAAGATGCACCTCAGCTTCGAATGCTTTACCACTTTCTTGTGCAGTGAGCTTCTTGTCCTCTCTGCTTTAGAAAAGCAAGTTATTTTTGTATTGGGAGCTATTTTGAGTCCCAAAAGCTATCTTTGAGAATTATTGATTAAAATACACCATGAGGAAGTGTGGGCTCATTTATGTGTGGAGACAAATTGGACCCAATCTTGAGGAATATCTACGCTTTACATAATTTGATTCTATTGGTATATTGTGCAAATTAATATGCTTTAATCTTTATCTCCTAGTAGTTGTATCAAAGCCAACAGCTTCATTTAATTCAAATTTCATAATAACACACCACATTCAACGAATGGTAAAGTTCTCTTTGAAATAGTGTATGGTAAGAAATTTCCTACATGTTCTTCTAGTCTATCAAATATTGTTCTATCCATAGCAGGATGCCTTTACTACAAACCGTACATGTATTCTTTGTCAAGTCAGTGGTGAAGCTATTACTAACGCTCAGCAAAAGTAAACTACCCATGCCGATAAGAAATACAAGTTTATGACTTTTAAAGAATAAAACTATGTAGGGCTTCAAATAGAAAAATAGCATGATTGAAAATAGTTAATAGACACTCAATGCCCGCCTCTCAGCATGTATATCACATCTATGTTTGTAAAGGCCCCCATTATGAGGAGAAGCCATTGATGCATATGTCTTTGGTGGGAACCTCAGCTTAGTGCCAATGGGTCATTATTATGACCATTGATGATTAGGGGATGATCAAGGTTTGAGCATTAGCTAGGGCCTAGGGCAAAGCTCTGGCTTGGGGTCCTAGGAGTGTTAGCCCACCTGGTAGAGGTCTAGGGGGGCAGGATCCCTTGGCTTGACAGTATGGATTTATTATTGTGCACGATGGTCAATGGTCATCTTTTAAGGACCGTGACTATATCTATGTTGTGTAAGCGCTTGCATACATGTCGCTACCATACCACTTACAATACTATATATGGACATAGTTATGACAAGCTAAGGCATCCAATGCTTGTGAGTATCCATACCCTCTACACCTAGTACATCCTCCATCCACATCCTTGCCATCTAAGCTCTACTGCTCGGGTGGACAACACCATCACATTGTAGCTATCTCAGAATTCTAAATTATCTATCTATCTTTCCGCTAAGCTATATTCTTATATGTTTTTAGAGCTTAGTTTGTTTTAACATAAATTGGAATGAAGGGATGTAATGCATGAAAAATATGAGTAATCACCATGTAAACATGATGCCTAAGTGTGTTTAGTCTCTCACCAAGAGAATGGAAATAGCCTTCCACAAGCCAAGAGAGAAGCCATGAGCTCCAAGAAACATAAGTTTCCATTTCTAAAAATGATCATCAAAAGTTACAACCATGGTCCAAGTCCCCTCTTTTATACATGGACTTGTCCCATTATTAACCCTATTGAATAAAGTTCCTACTTTATTACAAACCATCCCTTCCCAAAGATTTTGTCCTCAAAATCAATAACATGTAAAATCTCAAAGTATGAGACTCTAATGTAATCAATGGGAAGTGGTTAAGAGTTCTCAAGTACATCCAAAGCACATATACAATGAAAATCCGGATGTATACAAGTCCACAAAGCTTCAAGCCCAAAGTGTATGAGTGGGACTGTTATGACAGCCCTTCTAGTCGATGAAGACCCTTGAAAATCCTTCATTTAGACTCCATATATTGGGCTGAAAATGATATGTACACTCAGCCTATGTAGCCCACATCATAATCTTTCATTAGGATACGCCATGAAGCTTGTTGGAGTAGAAAAAATAGGCCCAATAGTAGACCTTCCCAAAGCTGTCCAGAAATTACAGCATGTATACTTCTTTGTGTTGAGTTTGAGAGAGTTGATGGATTTAGAGTTGATGAAGCTATGAGTGCTCCCGGAATCCACAAGAATATGTGCAACCCTCCCATTGATGGTCCCCACCAACCTTAGTGTGCTTGGGTTCTTGCAACCCGCCAACAACTCTTGTGAGATAGAGCATATGCAAGCTGAAATTTCTGCATTGGTAGGCATGTCTCCGTCCACAAGGCTTTCCTTAACTCCACCTCCCGGATCAAACGGAAACTCACCATCCTCCGTGATGAAAGAATGGTCTTCAAGTGACTCCTCATGTGCTTCTTCATTGCAATCCTCCCATTCCTCAATGTCATGAGAGTCATCCTTGTTCTCTTCCTCATCCATGAGGATCATAGTGGCCACAATCTTCTTTGATTTGCACACATGCCCGGGTGACCACCTCTCTTTGCACTTGAAACATAGCCCTTTGCTTCTCAACTCCTCAATCTTTGGATCATCCATTCTTTGAGTCTTCTTGAAGGGTTGAAAGGGCTTCTTCTTCATGAAGTCACTACTCTTTTTGGCATCAAATTGATGTATCCCATTCTTTGGCTGTCCACCCCCAAATGATGTAGGAGTTCTTGGATTAGAGGATGGTAATGTAGAGGTAGGACCTTTCCCAAAATTGTAAGAAGTAGTGGTTGGTTTGAGTGTGTCTTTGGTGAAGGTCATGGGCTGAGACCTCTTGTACTTTGGCTCATAGAGTTCGGCTAACCTCATAGCTTCTTTGAGAGAGCTAGGCCTTTGAGCCGACACATCCGCCTTGATGAAGTGTTCAAGCCCATGCACAAACTTTTTCATCTTCATGTCTTCACTCAAGCCTTCCACGTACATTGAAAGCTTCAAAAATCTCTTGATGTAACCTCTCACCATCATCCCCTTTTGAGAAAGCTCATACCATTCTTCATGGTATCGGTCGAGCACTAAGGGTGAAATGAAGGCCAAGTTCATCTCCCGCTTCAATCCTTCCCAAGTTGATGGCGTGTTCCCTTGTTTGACCAAGTGCCTCCACCATTGATGAGCATAATCTTCAAGATGTAAGGAGGAAAATCGTACCATATCACGCTCACTTTTTGGGTAAAGTTGGAAATAGGTGTCAAGCTTGGTAGCCCACTCCTCCAACTCTTGTGGAGATGACCCGTCACCTTTGAACTTTGATAGTGAGATTTTGTCTTTGACATCCTTGGAAGATATGTGGGATGGGTTATCATGTTGGGTAGAGGGCTTGAATCTTTGCATCTTCGAGTATGACTCCATAAATTGTGCAAAGTCTTTGTAATCCCTCTTGATGATATTCGACAATTCCATCCACTTCTCGTGAGCATCCCTTTGTCTTTGGGCAAAGGACATTTGATTCCAATCGAGTGCAATCTCCTCATCATTCACAAACACCTCATCCTCTTCCCTTGAATGCATTGCCCTAGAAAAGGTAGGACCCTTTGATGCATTGAGGTGAGACAAACCCGAATGAAAAGAGGGAGGAAACATGTCCTTGACAAGAGGTCTCCGTGCATCCGCCATGAATCCCCGAGTGGATGCTCCCAATGGATCCTCTTGTACGGCCTTCATGGAATCCTCATTCAAGATGCCCTTGCCTTTTCTTTGCTCATAGTCACCATAATTCCCATGCTTTTCTTGTGCTTGAGACTTCCCAAACTTGTCCTCCATCACACCAATCCGTGAGGATAATGTTTCAAAATGAGAATCAAGCTTGGAGTCTAAGGTCTCCAACCGTTGTACAAGCATTTGCATGAGGGTGTCATGGTTAACCGCAGCTTGTGTCCCTTGAGAAATTTGATTATGTACATTGCCCCCATTGTCTTCATTGATGAATGCATCCCTTGCATCCATATTACCTTCCATGTTCTCATCACCAATGATCATTTCTTGCACAACATCCCCACCCTTGCGTGGTCTTCCCTTCGGCATAGTGAAGAAATGCAAGGTGATGGTAGAATGCCCAAATGATGTCAGAATTGGACAAAAGAAGGTTCTATGGGTAGGTAATGGTGTCTACTAACCTCCCAAATGAACACAGTAAGAATTAGGTGTGGGCAAGTACTCTCTGTTTTAGGGTTTGTGCGGGACAGCTGAAAGTAGTAATTTGGCTCTAAAACGCAAAATATATGTCGGAATTAGGATTTTGACGGCTCTATAGAAAGCTAACGGAAGATAGAACCTACCCCTAAAAGCATTTTGATTTAGTCAAAGTGGAAGTATATTCTGTTTGACTTTGACCAAAAAGTCAACATGACTACTTTGACCGAGATTGTGATATCCGATTAAGGGGTTCTATGGCTCATTTGAAAACTCTCAAGGAGTAGAATAGAGTCGTGTAATCACTCGGACCTAATCCCAAAAACCCTAGGATTGAATTAGGGTTTTTGTAAAATCCCAAAAATTCCCAAAATTCGGTCCCAAAGCTCAATCCGGCTACAAATGATTGGTGTTTCTCCCCTTGGTAGTTGTGAATAACTCTTCAAGTGTATCCATGGGATAAATCTCCAATCAATAAGCTTGTTTGGCTCCCTTGTTGGAAAAATTCCGCCAGAGTCTCCTTTGTAATTGGAACCAAATCTCAAATGAAAATGCAACTTCTCAAATCACAATGCAATACTCTTTGTATCCCACAATGTCATGAAAGATCATATGCACTCTTTGTCCATCAAAGCATTTGCAATATCCACACAATATGACGGAAAAGGGGCCCCATTGCCCAAATGCATCCACAAAGTCGATGGTGAGGATTGTTGAGGATGCGCGTTGAAGCTTGCCGATCTCCCGGCCAAGCTCTTCTCACCCCTTCACCGAGTTTTCCTCCAAGGTGAAGGTTGAGGCCATTTCTTCACACCGGTGTACCTAATCCCCCTTTGTACCGCTTTACCAAGCAATCACGGCACAAAGAGTTCAAGCCATTCTCCCCTTGGCCTCTCCAACCAATGCCAAGGTACCCTCACACATTGCTAGATTCTATAGAAACTTGAAGTGGTAGCAATGGTGAGTGTAGGTACAAAATGATGTGGATAATATCAAATGATAGAACAAGTTTGTTGGCTTACAAGTATTGAGCATGACTCATGCCCTTTTACAATTTAGAACTCATCAATAAAGTATGGACTCATGCCTCAATCCATCATCCAAAAGCTCCAACACAAACCAACAATTCACAATGCCCTCACCATGGCATTTGCATAAGCATTTGTTAACCACAATCAAGGCATTTGCAATTGCATTCCAACAATCCCTTTCACATCATATTGACAAATGCAGGCTTCCAAAACTTATGCTCTCTTATGCCCATGTGTAAAACATAGCATTGGCATGGCTATGTATAGCATCCATAGTGTCCATATGGCATCAAGATGAGCATGAGGGACTCCAAAAACATTGCATAAGCTTGCTATTCCATCAATGGCATGCCAAATGAGACATAATGAAGAAAATCCCCCAAAATGTGATCTATGAATTGGCCAAGCTCATGTGGAATCAATTCCTTTCACCATTGCCATCAATAATGCATGGAGAAGCAATATTGGCATGTGAATGGTCAAGCTTTAATGGTTAATTTCTGAAAATTAGGGGAGTTTGAATGTGTCCAACCCTAATCCATTCCCAAGCTCCACCAAATGGTTCAAATTTGCAAGAAATTGATCAAATCACTCACCAATGTCATCCGGAAAGCTTCAATGGTAGAAAATGTTGAAGAAGCCTCTTGTTGAAGAAAAACGTAGCCTCTTTTTGCTCCCTGATTTGCAGCCAAAGAACACCATTTCTCCCTCTCCATTGGCCATGAAATGCTCCCCAAAACCTCACCAAAAAGGGTTAAAACACTTAGCAATCCTTCATGAAGCTTGTGGCTAAGCTTCATAGCTTGGAGGAGGCATGGAAAAGGCGACGAAAATCAGCGAAAATCAGCCCCAAAATTCAACGTGGAAGTGAAAATTCAGCCCCATTGCTAGTCTCCATGCTCATTGAGAGAAGAAATCACCATAATATGATGCTTGCAGCCATCTATGTTGAGTAGAACTTGGCAATGAAAGCTCAACTTTCAGCCATGGAGAAAGGTTCACAAGCTCCCAAATCTTGAGAAAAAATTTGCAAGAAAGAGGCTCAAATGAAAGATCTCAAGAAGCTCTACAAAAACCCTAAGGTTTGGCATCAAAACGGGTAAAGGAAGAGCATCCCATGGCTATGGAAAGCTTGAGGAAGAAGAAGATGATTACTAAACGTGATTAGCAGAAAAGTTAATTGCAATTAGTCACTTGCCCTAAGTTTTGGCCCGACTACCCCAAATTTTTAGTCCAGAGGCCCAAAATTTGGTCCAAAAATGGCAAAATTGGCCAAAATCACTCAAAATTCAAGCAATTTCCATGAAATGCTCACCATCTCCATGAGATTAAGCAAGATTAGAGAAGATTTGTCAAGAATCACTCAAGGATTACAAGAAAATGAGAAAAAAAATTAAAAGAAACTCAAATTTTCAAGCAAATTTTCCCAACAACCCATGCATGCCCATGATCAAAATCAAGAGCTCTGATACCAATTGGAATGAAGGGATGTAATGCATGAAAAATATGAGTAATCACCATGTAAACATGATGCCTAAGTGTGTTTAGTCTCTCACCAAGAGAATGGAAATAGCCTTCCAACACAAGCCAAGAGAGAAGCCATGAGCTCCAAGAAACATAAGTTTCCATTTCTAAAAATGATCATCAAAAGTTACAACCATGGTCCAAGTCCCCTCTTTTATACATGGACTTGTCCCATTATTAACCCTATTGAATAAAGTTCCTACTTTATTACATAAATAGTGCATAAAGTCTAGTCTTTTTTTTCATATAATACTATGAGTGATGGCTTCTACCTCGACTATTGTTATTGCTACACTAGTCCTACGCATTCATCCACTAGCCTTGACAAAAGACAACCTTGATGGGAAAAACTACACTCTCTGGAAATTTAAAGTCAACATCATTCTAGACTCTTATGAGCTTCTAGAAAATGTTTCGATTATGGATGTAGAACCAGTGGGAGTCCTAGATCCTAACAATAGCACGAACACACTTCCACTAGATGTTAACACTTCTTTGGGCATGGAAGAGGTGCAATGCTAATGCACTTTGTGCCATCGTCGCTAGTATAAGTGATTTTTCTTTTACTCTAATTGAACATATAACTAAGGCATCGGAGGCCTAGACCATATTTAGAAGTCATTATGAGACACTAAATCAGACCAGAATTCAGAACAACTTGAAGATTCAACTTATTTCTGTGAGAAGTTTGCTAAAGAAGCTGGTGAAGCATTTATCACACGGATCAAAAATCTATAGGATCAAATGGCTACTATGGGGATTACAAGAGACTAGTGATGCTCGGAGGTGCATTCAAACTCTTCCACAAAAGTACGATGGCTTAGTTACGGCACTAAACACTCAAGTTAGAGTATCACCTATATCATTTTTGAAGAATTTAGTGCTATGTGGCTTAAGGAGGAGATGTAGCTAAATACCCATGCGATGGTGGCAATGATATTGCATTTTTGTTCAATTTTAAAGATAAAGAAGCAACAAGTTATGATGATAAGAAGAAGAATACATGTTCTGCTACTACTATGACAAGAATACATGTTCTGCTACTACTATGACAAAAAGGGTCGCGCTATTAAAGATTGCAAAGAGAAGCATGTTGATGAGACAAAAGATTGCAGAGAGAAGCATGCTGATGAGAAGAATGACACCCTGAAGTCTTCATGGAAGGGAAAGGAGTCTGTTAACAATGTCGAGACTGAGCTTGAACTTTGGGTCACCACTATTGAAGAGGTACGCTCATCTGCTCGGGTTCTAGTTGTTGTTGATGATTCATGGATTTTGGATAGTGGAGCATCCCAACATATACAAATCGAGGAGGAGAATTCCTTTGAATAGAATTTGATCACTAGAGTCAAAGTCTTATCGTCTCTATGATCCAAAGGTGAAGAAGATAATCACCAACCAAGATGTGGTGTTTGTGGAGTAGCCACACTCGGTGGAGGAGATAGGTTCATCCACTCCATCATTAGCCAAATAAATAATCCACCATGATCCCAACCCACCATCAGCGAGATTTCCTCTTAAGGAGGAGGAGTTTTCAAGGACGAAGACTCTCACACACCACACTAGAGTCTGTTGTTGCACCACATGGAAAGCAAGATCTTTATATCATAGCAAAAGTAGTCTTAGCAGATTCCTTAGAAATTCTCATAGCATTTGGGATGACTGACTACAAACCTGTGTCCATGCCTATGGAGGTGAATGTGAAGTTTTCTTTAGAAGATTATTCACCATTAGTAGACATCAAGACGTACAAGAAACCGATGGGGACTTTAATTCTTCTCAATAACACTAGACTTGATATTAGGTTCATAATTAGTGTTTTGCGTAGGTTTTCCAACAAGCCACGGGAGTCATTAAAAGCAAGGGATGTGAGTACTTAGGTACATCAGAGGTACTCTTGAGTATGGCATCACTTACAGTAGTGTAGGTGACACTCTTATGGGATATTGTGATTCGGATTGGGCAGGAGATTGTGATTCTAGGAAATCAATTTTTGGATATTATTTTTTTCTTAGTTCCGGTGGTTTCTCTTGGACCAGAAAAAGAAGCAGCCTACAGTGGCACTTTCTTCTATAGAAGCGAGTGACAAGGCAACTTGTTTTGTTGCGTGTGAAGCAATATGGCCAAAGAGGATTTTAGTGGATATGGGAGTTCAAATTAGTGGGGCTACAACCTTGCAATGTGACAATTAGAGTTGCATGGCTATTGTTAAGAACCATGTGTTTCATGCTAAAAAACAAAGCACATTAAAATTTAGTATTATTATGGGTGAGAGCTAATTGAGGATGAGATAGTGGAGCTAGAGTACTATTCTATGGACAAAAACTATGCTGACATCTTTATCAAGGCTCATGGGAAGGACCAGCTCACTTGGCATCTTCATCAACTTGATGTCAGGTCAATAACATTGAGGAGGGGTGTTAGTATACACTCAATGCATGCTTCACAACATGTATATCACATCTATGTTGGTGCATATTTGTAAAGGACCCCATTATGAGGAGAATCCATTAGTGTATGTGTTCTTGGTGGGAACCATGGCTAGACAACGATGGGACCATTATTATGACCATTTATGGTTAGGAGATTGTCAAGGGTTCAAGCATAGTTGGGACTTGGTGCAATGTCTTGGCTGGGGGGGTCCTAGGGGGCTAGCCTCCGTAGTATGGGTTAATTATTAGTGGGGGTGATGGTCGATTAGTCACATTTTGAGGGCATTGAGACCATGTCTATAATGTGTAACTATTCTCATTGTATACACATCTATCACACCACCTACAACACTATATATGGGCATATTAGTTATCACAAGCTAAGGCATCCAATGCTTCTGAGTATCTCTACACCCTCTACACCTAGTACATCCTCCATCCAGAGTCTACAGGTTTAGATCACCATCTAAGCTCTACTTGAGAGCGCACAAGTGGATAGCACCATCACATTGTACCTATCTCAGAATTTTAAATTCTCTATCTATTTCATTGTCTATGGCACTTTGTTTTGCTATCTATCTTTCCGTTATGCTATATTCTTATATGAAAAGTGTAGATGAACACTTGTAGTTAAACTTACTCCCATATAATTTTATGGTATGTATACGATTGTTAAAAAGATTAATAACAATGCTTCCATCAGGATATTCCATCACATTGGCATATTCATAATTCGTTTCATATCAGTCTATTAAGACCCTTTCGAGGAAGTCTTCTAGCACACCCAGTTTATGATGATACTCCTTTGTTAGAAGAAGACTCTCAGATAGTAGAATTCATTAAAGTGATTATTGACTATCAATAGATGCAATAAGAAGAGGTAATATTTATCACATATATTTCGTCAAATATAAAGGCCACCCCATAGAAGATGCTCAATGGCTTCCTAACCATGCCCTCTCGTTGCCTACCATCCCTTCATTGCATCTTACACCACGAATACTCACCCATGATTGGATATTCTTACACAAAGAAGTGATTATTGACCATGAATTGATGCAATAAGAAGAGGTGATATTTATCACATATATTTCACATATATTTCGTGAAATATAAAGGCCCCGCCATAGAAGATGCTCAATGGCTACCTAGCCATGCCCTCTCGTTGCCTACCATCCCTTGATTGCGTCTTACATGAATAGTCACCCATGATTGGATATTCTTTTGAGAGATACAAACTGATGACAGTTGCTTCTCAACCCCAAGGCATATTATGATGATTAATTCATAAAATTTTATTTTCATGTTTTCTATTATTTATGGATTATCTTAGATGGGTTTAGATCAAAATGACAATCTAAATCTGGGGCAGCTATAGCCCCAACCTTGATCGTATATGGGTGACTCCATATATGCATTGGATATTGGTGATCGTCTCGATTATATTTAGATTTTATGCGGATATTTGTATCGGTATTTAGATTTCATATGGATATTTGTATGGGTATTTAATCAATTAATTGACTAATTAATTGGGTAGTTGATGATGTAAGGCGATGAGCTATGAGCAGCAAGTACAGCAGGCGAAGAGCAGGCTGCAGTTAGCACATGTTGGCGATGAGCAGCAATAACCAACCAGCACATGATGCAGGCAATGAGCACTCAACGGGTAGTTAGCATAGGCCAAAGAGCACACTGCAACTAGCAGGCGATGAGCAGTAGTAGTTGACGATGGTGGACGGTCGCGCGCGCGCACAGAGAGAGAGAGAGAGAGAGAGAGAGAGAGAGAGAGAGAGTTTGCAGAACGTTTCACAAACCAAAACATTCCAGGGCATTCCAAATTTTCTTCTTGCAGGGAACACCGTTTCCATGTTACAAAAGTGCATAACGTGGTGACACTGCTAATGGGCTTCTTCTTGCATATAATCATAAAGACATGAAAATATAGGTAAGTATTAGTCTCATATACTGACATAATTTAAAAAATCACCCCCTCTATCCTTGGGTTAGATAATGGTGGTTAGGCAAATTTTGAGACACTCCACTTTGGGCATCGATGGCATTATGCTGGGCACCCACCATTTACTCTATTTTTTGGCGGTGTCCATCTTATCTATTGGCATTAACTAATTATTTTCATAGAAAGCGTACACATTTAAATTTTGATGTAAAGTTTATATATTATTGGGTCAAAGGTTATCACCCAATTTTGAGAGAAGGACTTGCATGCAGAGAAAAGTAAGCTATTTTCGTATTAAGAGCTATTTTAAGCCCCAAAAGCTATTTTTGAGAATAATCGATTAAAATATACCATGAGGAAGCGTGGGCTCACTCATGTATGGGAACAAATTGGACCCATTCTTGAGTATTATCTATGCTTTGTACAATTTCATATGGTTGGGTCTTTACCAACACTCACCCTCTCCCTCTCTCCCTCTCCCTCTCCATCTCTCCTATCACTCTCTCTAGGTCTTCCTCTCTCTCTGTCTCTCTTTGCTCCTCACCTAATCAAGGAGTCCCTGGTGGAGTGACACCTCTAGTGGTGGCAAGGTTGAAGGCCCTAGATTCCTCATAAGAAGGAGTTAGCAACTTAAGCCAAAGAAGGTTGGAAGCACCTTGATAGGCATTAAGTACCCACAACCCAAAAAGAGAGTTACATGGCTAGCCAAAGTGTAGGCCTACTTCAGAAGAAACATTTATGTTTTCATGTCTATCTATTAGGTGAAGTTTGTACTAAAAAAAGGGGTCATATAAGCAAGTATTAAAAAAAGAATGATCCAACAATGAGAGAGCTAGGATTCAAGATCCATGTAACATGGATTTTTTGCTACCAACTTTAACAAGGTAAAGTTTCTCAAATAAAATATTGGGAAGTTTATATTAAAATATTGAAAAGTGGCAGATGTACCTAACAACAAGATGATTTAACCATAATTCAAAAACATTTCTGCTTCTTGCTTTTTGTCTCCCCCCTTTTCACATTTCCTCTTTTTCCTCCCCCTTGCCTCCCTTTTTCCTACTCCCAATTTAACTCTACCATAGCCTTTTGCTTTTCTTCTTCTTAGTTAGGAAAATGTTTATAGAAGCATTGCTTAGCCTACTAGCCTTTAAGTCTTTATGATTCCAAATTTTTATTACACCTTGTTGATGTTGACGTCATTATTTGATTAGTTTTTTAGATTCCAAGTTACTGATATTGCATGTTATGTTATAGGTTTAAGCTTTCTATTTTGAAGTTTTGGTACTCAAAAGTTTTCCAAAGTAAGTAATAATCACTCTTTAGTTTTTTAATTAAGTTTATACTTTAGATTTGGAGATTAATCTTTCATGATGTTTGTAGAATTTTTTTTAAAATAGGTAATAATCACTCTTTAGGTATTTAATTAGGTTTAGATGTTCGATTTGAAGGTTACTCTTCCATGATGTTTGTAGATTTTTTGAAAAGTAGGTAGTAAGCAATCTTTATGTTTTTTAAAGGTCTATGGAATCTACTTTTTTTTTTTGGTAGTCTTCCATGATGTTGTTTTTCTTTGCGTGGTTATTACTACAAGTTTAAAGATTTGCTTTATCTATCAACATCTTCTTTAAAGAGCTATAAGGTAACACATTTTACATTCTACTTATTCTTTGATTCTTAGTCTTATTTTGCGTGTAATGTGTTAACCCTCATTGGACACCTCTTGAGTGTCATTGTATATTTTACGTGTGCGATCACCGCTTGTCTATAAAAGACATGCCCAGGATTAATAATGGAGATTGTATTCTTGGATTAGGTATTTACATAAGCTTAGGCAGTCGTGGATAGCCATGGACCTATTTTTTAAGTATGGCCGCCCAAGGTGTGAAGGCTATGGACCAAGATAAGGGTTATTGTGTATACTACACCTCTCCAACGTCATTGTATATTTTACGTGTGCGATCGCCGTTTGTCTATAAAAGGCGCACCACAGGATTAATAATGGAGATTGTATTCTTAGATTAGGTGTTTGCATAAGCCTAGGCGGCTGTATCCATGGACCTATTTTTTAAGTATGGACACCCAAGGTGTGAAGGCTATGGACCAAGATAAGGGTCATTGTGTATACTCACCATTCATTCTTTTATGCTAATTCAATAGAGTTCTCTTCTTCTCTACTCTCCTATGCTATTGCTCTCTTTCTTGTTTGAGCTCTTATGTGCTTGCTTGCATGCATGTGTGTGAGAGAGTGAGTGTGTGTGATTGAGTGAGAGAGGAGGGTCAAGCTTCCATTGAAGTGCGATGATGGGCGACGTTGGAGTGGAGCTTGGAGTGTGGCTGCATGGCAACAAGCTCTCCTACGAGAATCCGAGTATAAGCAATCAACGAGGTGAGTGACACGTCTTGTACTTTATGTAATTCTAGGCTAGGTTATGGTAGATTATCCTCTCGATTTGAGCTAATTTATGCTCCCGAGCGGTGAAGCAAGGCCCCATGATATTCACTAGTTCTTGCACTCTTTCTATGCTGTAAGGGCTTCCCATAAATGGCACCGATTTCGGGGAACAACCCTACCACATATCTGCAATGCATTTTGAATGCGTGTGTGTGCGTGTGTATCTTTGAATTCTATTTTTTGTTTTTGCAAGAAGGGTAGAAATGGATAGATGAAAATGTATCCATTTTGTGGCATTGTTTGCAGTCTTGTTGATTTTTGCAATTTGTGCAAATTGTGCAATTTATGCACTTTGTTGCATATTGTCTAATTTCGACTTGTTTTTTATTTCCTGTGAGTGTTGCAATTGGTTCATTTAGATTAATTATTATTCCACATTTCGATTATAAATTCAATTTCTTCGATTGCAAGTCCAATTTTTGTATTTTTGTATTTTTTTTAGTTTTTTGCATGTTTTTTCAATTTTGAAATTAAAAACAGTCAAATTGAGCATCAAATGGAAAGAATTGGGTAAAACATACCATGAAATCAGTTTCCTAGCATAGGTTTTATGCCAATTTTGACTCCTTATGCGAAGAAATTGGAATAATAACAGATATTAGGGGCGGATTTGGCGCACACAGAATTTTTTGCATTTTTTTTTGCATTTTCACATTAGTGTAATACAGGGGTTAATTACACTTAATCCTCTCCCTAATTCGGGGCATCTTGATTGGTTGGCCGTATTTCATGCGTGCAAGCTTTTAGGCCACTAGCCACAAATTTTCAAAAGTCTATTTTGTGTGACTGGACGCATTTAATGCATGCAGGCCCCAAGTCAAAGATTCTAGGAAAACCCCCCTTTTCGGTGAAACCAAAAAGTAAAACCGAAAAATGAAAATGAAAAGTGAAACTATAAACAATAAACAATGAAAGTGAAACATAAAAAATAAAATGTAAAAAATAAAAAATAAAAAATAAAAAGTGAAAAGGGAAAAGGCTACATTGGAGGAAGCCACAAAAAATGTCATCCAACTAGAGGATAATCTCATGGTCAAAGGAGCTAAACAGATTCTAAATCTACTGCCTCCAGAGTCACGGAACAGAGCACTTCTACAATTAAACCCCTTGCTAAAGGCGACACTTTAGTAGAGATGAATTTCATGGATTTCATGAAAGTATTCCAAGAGGGAATGAAGGCCAATCGAGCCCCCAAAAACATACATATGTACCCAAGGTGAGAGCTTCAATGGTGCTTGATCTACCAATAAGGACATTCGACTAGTGTGTCCAGTCGTAAAATCATGTTATAATGATAATTTTACCTTTTGTGGATGCTATGGTCATGAGGCTTCACAGTGCTGTATGCATTTGCAAACCCTTGCTAATGATTCTAGGCCTCAACAGTTAGCTTTATCGGCTCCATCACAACCACGAGCCATAATTCCTATAGCAACATGTCAACCCAATGTGGATCAAATGACACAACCCCCCATTGCAAGGGGGGATTTACAACGCACACAATGTGTTGTTACCTCCACCAATTTTGGGACCTCAAACACCTCCCCCAGGAATCACACCTCTTAATCAAGTAAGCTTCAAAGAGCCTATTGATTACCAAGAATATGACGTAGATGTCAAACCCACTCCCCACCTCTTTGAGGACCACACAGAGCTTCATCGTGATGATGACTATTATGTAGTGGATGGTAGAGGGGAGTCAAGCAAGTTTACCAACTTGCTGCAATGGGTAGGGGCCGGACATTAATGCCACAGCTGGAAGAATGCCTCTTCAATGCTACCACTGTCAAGGTCCCCATCAAGTTTCGGAATGCCCTCTCAAGTTTCCCCTCAAACATGCCACTGGCTACTTGAATGCTATCACCCGGCTACAAGCCCAAAACCAACATGTTCTCGAGCAATGATCTATATCCTCAGTATAGCGGAATCTAAGAAGAAGAAGAAAAACAGGAGAAAAAAGTCTGTTAAGGGATGGGAAATTAAAGGAAACCAAAAAGACAAATCTTGGGATGCCTCAAGAGCCATTCTTCATTAGGGACCTAGATGAGGAATCAGACTCCTTGGGACACAACTGTTGATTCTGAATAGGGTAGGAAAATACACTCCAAAACCAAGAGTATGGGGAACGAGACCCCACGGTAACATACGATTTCTTGAAACTAGATCACACATGACAAAACTTGGCTCTTATCCTGATCCTCAGAGGGAAATTGAGAAACTCCAAGAATTTGGTGATTTAGTTATAAAAACCCAAGAGGAGATTGAACCAAAACCCAAGAAAGTGAGAGTCTCGGATACTGTACACCCTAATACCTTAATGCCTACTTTTGAGATTTGCAAACCTCTAGATGTGCCGAGTGTCATCATGGAAAAGACTGAGGCCTCCACCTCTCATAGTTTGATCCTCGATTGGTTCAAGGGACAACTACCATACGGAAACCCTGAGCCCATCTCGAAAATGGATTGGTTCAAGGGACAACTACCATACAGAAACCCTGAGCCCATCTCGGAAATGGATTTTCAAGTCTCACTGGTCACCTACTCAGTGAAAGGGAGGTCATGAACACACCTCTAAATATCCCCAAATTGTTTGACTTTATGGCCTCACAAACCAGTACAACTATAACAGGTCGATTGAGTGGAGATCCTGAATTGTTTGAAGCAATGAGAGCTCTCCTTAATGGAGAACTCAATGTCAGATTACCACCATTTATTGACATGTATAAGGCACGTCTCCCATATACAATGGAGGCACCTTGATTTGTACCTGAATCGATAGTCCCAGTGAAGAAAATGCCAAATCCATGGTTAAAATTTCACTTAATAATCTAGGACAATATTTCGAAGGTGATGAATCTAACGCGCTACTACTAATTATGGCCAAGGGCATCACAGTAATGGGAGTCCTACATGGTGGTTCAAGAGTGAGCATAATCACCAAGAAATGTTGGGAGAAGATGGCCAAGCCACATCTAGAAGTATTGGGGACATCATTGTCAAGGTGGCTGACGGGACTGTCGTCTTCGCCAAACCTATTGGGGTGCTACGAGATTTAAAGATCAAGATTCTTAAACATCAGGTCAAACATTCCTTCATTGTTATGGACTTTTCCAAACAACAAGAATCATATGAAATTATCTTAGGACACCCGTTTATGAGAGAAGAAAAGATGGTACATGACTGGTCATCAATGATGTAATAAAAAATCTCACTAGCACATACGTGATCGCTCACTGTAAGCCAACAAGCCAACAGAATGGCCAAGCAGAGAGCACCAACAAGGCAAATGGCCAAGCAAAGAGCACCAACAAGGTTCTTATTTCAATAATGACAAAGATTGTTAAAGCTCAATGCACAGACTACTGGCAGTCTAAGCTCACAGTAGCTTTATGGGTCTATTGCACATCATACAAAGTTGCAATTAATTGCATGCCTTTTAAGATGTTGTATGGACTTGAGGCAGTAATGCCTTGGGAGTTCATGATCCCTAGCTTAAGAGTAGCTGTGAAAAGCTTGATGGTAATGAATTGGCTGACCAGTTATTTGTTTTAGAACAACTCATCGAGGAGCGACAAATTACAGTGCAAAACATGCTCACAGAAAAGGACCAAAGAAAGAAGTGGTTTGACATAAATCTCGAGGACAAGGAGATTGAGGTAGGAGATATTGTACTTATGCATGGTGTGAGGTGAAAAAAAGAAAAAAGAACCTGCCTCTATAGCTCTTCCACCTCCCAAACTTGGAAACACTCACCTGAACGGGGGCACCACCAGCCACCACCGGCTGGAACACTCTCTCACAATGCACCACCCACCCACACCATAAGGACAGCTCAAAACCAACACAGACAACTGATCATTTAGTAAAAAGATACACAGTACCATACACCATGTACAACTCAGCAAATATACCAAAGATCAGGACTCTGGCCAGGATTTACTGCCAAGGGAATACACCCTTGCGTCTGACAACGAAGCCTCTGTCTCCCGATCTCTGTACTCTCCAGATGGCGCCCACACCAGCAACCCTTCTTCACTTCCTCTGTAGCTCGACTACTCTCTGTCTCTAGCTGCTACCTGCCAAGTGTCGTAGGCGAGCCCCACTGTCTCCAGCCCACACATCAGCACCACTTCTGCATCCAACACACACAAAAACCCAAGGCTCCCTCTCTGGTCAGCATCCACGCACTGCCTGCAATCATCGCCCACACAAGACCAGCTACTCTCACCAGAGGGCGCCCACACCAGCTAACCTTCAACTCAGCAGCTCCCACTCTCTGTATGTCGTGACCAGCAGCTTCACCAACCACCAAAGCCTTGCACAATCTCTTCACCACGAACCACTGCTCAACGCAGCATCATCTCTCTGCATCCAGCCAAAGCCACATCACTCAATCCCTTCCTAACAGCAGCCCTCCCTTGCTGCATCCCTTAGTCTCACCTGCAACCAGCTGCCTTCCAACCCGGCTTCCTTGCCTTCCACATTTAGTTCATCTCTTGGCGCCTCCCCAGTCGCCTCCTCTGCTCTTTGTCACCAGGCAGTCTGTGGGATCCCTGTTCCCACCGAGCAACGGATTTGGGGTACTAGCAGCGGAAGTAGCACTTCTCGCGCGGGACAGGGGTCCCACACTCGAGGCCTCGCCCACGGATATCCGGACAAGAGACTAATCCGTCGGTTTGTCCAAAACCGAAACCGAAAAAACTTCCTTTACCCGGAAAGCACGGGCGATTCCACCAGGATAACTCTTTACTCTAACGTAGTCAAGATCATTACTGATCAAACTGATCTGACTGCACCTTTAACGGTACTTGGTCAAATCAAGGAAGAATTTGCACTTGGATCATTGGGATCAACGCTTTTTTCCCCATCAAGAGGCACAGCCGTTGATTCCTATCCATAGAACAATTTCTATCCGGGATTTACTTCATCTATCGTAATAATAGAAATTAAATCTCGATTTACGGATCCATCAGTCCAGCCTAACCCCATCCGATCCCATGGGTTAGCCAACCGCCCAACCACTGTAGTGATGGGATCCAATTTGGAATTTGGTTAGGTTTTGTCCCGGGTACCAAGGAAAAGAGTTCCAAGGCCCCCTAGCCGGAAGTTCATGCAAACATAAAACTAGTCATACCACTTACACACCCAATATGAAATTGCCTTTTTCTTAGCATCAACTAGCTTTAAAACAATCCTTTAATAAAACCATTATGTCACTGATGACAATCCTCAAAGTCTCTGGTTGAATCCTTATTTCCAGTCATTCTTTCATCGGTATACTTATGGCATCATTGGCAACCAAAACGCTCACCACCTGTTCTCTCAGGGGCCTTTTCCATGGTTCCTAGCTCATAGTAACCGGCAATATATTCATATAATAGAATGGAATCTCCGTGGAAGATCAGCAAGATCAACCCACAGATCCATATAAAAGAGCCATGGACTCATCTGTTGAGGACCAGCAAGGTCAATCAACCAGATCCATGCCCGGTTTCAGAAAAACAACTCTTACTCCTTATTCCAATATCTTCCACGACGCACGTGTGGGTATCTTCGGCGACCCAGAGCCCGAGCACCGTATGGTCAGCACCCTCTAGGATCCTTCGCAGGTGACCTAGCGCTTCACTCATAGGCCGCTTCCTTGGTCCCTCATCCACCGTACCGGAAGCTCACCATTTAAATCGAGCCGAGGCTGGTCAAGACCTCGATCGACCTTGCTACGCGAGACGTCCTCCATTGACTCTCCGTCAGCAGTTGCAACTTTATCAGTTCAGTCTTCATGACCTTAATCCTTAAGACGGTCAAAATGCTTCTCCAGCATTCTTGACATAAAACAGTCATTTACAAACAGTCACAAATATAGTTTCTATAACGAACTCTTGTCTTTCCATATTATCCACTCTCGGACCACATTACTTATTCCACATTCCATTCAGTGTGTACTCGTTCTCATCCATTCACTCATATAGACTACATTATCTCACATACATCTTCATATTCATTATTCTACATACATATCCATGTTCGTACGTCCACATCATACATCCAATTTCACATTTATACATACGCATCTACATGCATACATCCACATCTACATTCATACATCCATACCTCCATTTCCACATCCACACATCCACATTCATATTCATACATCCACATTCACATGCATACATCCATTTTCACATCCTCATTCATACATCCACATTCACATACATACATCCACATCCGTATCTACATCCATACATTCACATCCACTTCTTCATTCATAATCACATCCATACATCCACATCTACATACATACATCCACATCTGTATCTACATCCATACATTCACATCCACCTCTTCATTCACAATCACATCCATACATCCACATCTACATACATACATCCATACATCCACATCTATATACATACGTCCATTTTTACATCCTCATTCATACATACACATCCACATACATACATACACATCCGTATCTACATCCATACATCCACATCCACATCAACATTCATATTCATACATATACATCTACATGTATACATCCACATCACATTCATACAACCATATTACATCCATTCTCGTCCTAACACATCCCATATACATCTTAACACATCCTAACTCATCTTAACACATTCTATCACATCTCGTACACATCTTATCACATCTTTTTACATCTCATACACCTCTTATCACATCCTATCACTTTCCATACGCATCTTATCAAATCTTATCACATCTCATACACATCTTATCACATCTTTTTACATCTCATACACCTCTTATCACATCCTATCACTTTCCATACGCATCTTATCAATTCTTATCACATCTCATACACCTCTTATCACATCCTATCACTTTCCATACGCATCTTATCAATTCTTATCACATCTCATACACCTCTTATCACATCCTATCACTTTCCATACGCATCTTATCAATTCTTATCACATCTCATACACCTCTTATCACATCTTATCACATTTCATATCTTTTTTTTTTAAAAGAGAATTCTTATATTTGATATAAGATTTCTCTACACATTTATTTATACATAAATTCCATTTAAGGAGACTAACACTTTCGAAATTAAAATCAATCTTTTATGCATCTTCTTATGCATAATTTCAATTTGGTAGGGAATTACACTTTTAGAATAAAAGAATTTCTCTTATGCATCTAAGTTAAGCATAAAATCCATTTATGAGGAAAATCACACTTTTAGTATAAAAAGAATATCTTTTATGCATACCTATATGCATGAAATCCAATATGATAAAAGTAACACTTTTGATATAAAAATTTTTCCTTTATGCATACTTCTATGCATGAAAATTAAAAATGATAAAAGTAACACTTTTGATATAAAAAATTTTTCCTTTATGCATACTTCTATGCATGAAAATTAAAAATGATAAAAGTAACACTTTTGATATAAATTTTTTTTTTATGCATACTTTTATGCATGAAAATTAAAAATGATAAAAGTAACACTTTTAATATAAAAAAATTTTCTTTTATGTATACTTCTATGCATGAAAATTAAAAATGATAAAAGTAACACTTTTGATATAAAAATTTTCTTTTATGCATACTTCTATGCATGAAAATTAAAAATGATAAAAGTAACACTTTTGATATAAAAATTTTCTTTTATGCATACTTTTATGCATGAAAATTAAAAATGATAAAAGTAACACTTTTAATATAAATTTTTTTTTCTTTTATGCATACTTCTATGCATGAAAATTAAAAATGATAAAAGTAACACTTTTGATATAAAAAATTTTCTTTTATGCATACTTCTATGCATGAAAATTAAAAATGATAAAAGTAACACTTTTGATATAAAAATTTTTCCTTTATGCATACTTCTATGCATGAAAATTAAAAATGATAAAAGTAACACTTTTGATATAAATTTTTTTTCCTTTATGCATACTTCTATGCATGAAAATTAAAAATGATAAAAATAACACTTTTGATATAAAAATTTATCCATTATGCATACTTCTATGCATGAAATAAAAATGGTAAAAATAACACTTTTGATATAAAAACTTATCCTTTATGCATGACATTAAAATTCAATTTCTCCATGATTGTAATGAAATTCTTTCAATTAATCTAGGATGATAATTCCTAGAATATGGTAGGAAGTCCTCTTTTTATGCTTTGAATGAGATTATTTTATGCATAATTTTTATAAAAATTTTGCCATAGCTCCGCTGCTATGACTGATAAATCTCAATTTTTCTAAGGGATAATGCTTATCATTAAGGAAATAATTAAAATGATCTCTAATTGGATTATTAATCCATAATGGATTGAATCATTAATATACATAAACTAAAAGCATAGAAAAAAGCCATTAATTTGGCCTCAAGCATAGCTTAATCTTGGGTTAAGGAAAAGCTTTATGAAAAGCTTGATTTGGATTGAGAATGGGTCATGAGTATGACCATTTCTTGAGTGAGAGAGAGAATTTACATAAAAATCATTAGAATTTAAACATAAATGAAAATTAACTTCAATAGCATTATGTAACTCTTCACTACTATTCAAACTTCAATAGCATTTAAAAAAAAACCATACCAATTAAACTTCTCAAGCTTGAGAGGGGTTGAGAAGAGAGAAACATTGAGAAATTATAGAAAGATCAATATTCACTAATTACCTTACAACTTGCTTGATTCTTTGTTCACGGTAGAGGCCCCCAACCAATCAATTGGTTAAGTATGTTGATGGAGCCACTAATGGGGATTGAAGAAAGAGGGAAGCTCCAAAAACTAGTGAATTATTAAATGAATTCACAGTTCTTGGCTTAGGTGGAGTAGAGTAACGATGCATAAACACTATCTATTTTTCAATAAGGGGGAGGCTTCTATTTATAGGAAAAATTGAGCTCCTAACCAAACAAACTGATTCTAGAATTTTCTAAATCAGTTTGGTCAATATTTGACCATTTTTAGGTCAGTTAAGCTAACTTTTTGGAACTAGACTTGAATGAGGAGAGAGGAGAGATGAAATATCTCAATTTTTATGAGTTTAAAACTCATTCAAGCATGTGAAATATGCACCTCCTTTAAAGAACTCCCCTTCCTTACATATGTGTCATAATGGAATCATTTTAATATTGCTCATAGTTTTTTTTTACTAATAAACCTTGTACATTTTCAACTCTTCATCTTATGTGAAATATGCACCTCCTTGAAAGAATTCCCCTTCCTTACATATGTGTCATAATGGAATCATTTTAATATTGCTCATAGTTTTTTTTTACTAATAAACCTTGTACATTTTCAACTCTTCATCTTATGTGAAATATGCACCTCCTTTAAAGAATTCCCCTTCCTTACATATGTGTCATAATGGAATCATTTTAATATTGCTCATAGTTTTTTTACTAATAAACCTTGTACATTTTCAACTCTTCATCTTATGTGAAATATGCACCTCCTTTAAAGAATTCCCCTTCCTTACATATGTGTCATAATGGAATCATTTTAATATTGCTCATAGTTTTTTACTAATAAACCTTGTACATTTTCAACGCTTCACCTTATGTGAGCATTTACTCATTTTTGGGTATCTTCTTTTTACAAATTTGGATTTATCTCTTCCCTACACATGGATTGATGCTATTGGCCCATAGGAACCTTAATTGGACCATAGTCTAAAGATTTCTGAAAATCTAGACCCTTAGACTAAGGTTCTTTATACCTATTTCCAATTAATTCCAATTGCACATTGGAAAATTCTTTTTGAATTTCTGTTTCAGGGGAACTCATCTGAATTATAAGAGATATTTTTCTATCAAAAAATATTCAAAATCTGAATATTCTCTCTCTAGAATAATTTTTCTCTCTCTAGGCTAAAATAGTTAGCAACAGGGTCTTTATATTTCTGAAGAGGGTTGATTACAGGGGTAGATACTAGACATCAAAAAGGGGTTGGGGGAGGAATCTTACACAGTCACCTGCAGCGGGCCTCCCCCTTCATACTAGGTGGCAGCCTCTTTCAGCATCTCCATGGTGCCTGCCTGCAGCTCTTCTCTCTGTTGCTCTCTGCTGTGCCAATCACCAGCCACTCACCTCTTTGCCTCTGGCTTTGCACAGCTACCCAACAAGGCCTCTCACAAGGCAGCCCTACAGCGCTTCTTCGATTGTGCTTCTTCTTGTCTCCGCAACATCTCCGCCAGCCTCTGTAGCATCATCCAGCTCTCCACGCATCACCTCTCTGCGCCTGTCACTGTCCAGCGACCTCCAGCACTAGGCGGCCACCACTCAAGACGGTCCTCAGCAAGCGATCTCCGCAGCACCTTCGCAAGGCCACTCGTCCTCTCTTAGGCTACGATAGTACCCGTCCCCACAGAGCCTACGCCGTCACGCCTTCACCAGCTGCTGCACCTCACTTGCAAGGTGGTCTCTTCACTCCAGCACTAGGCGGCCACCACTCAAGACCTCGAAGCTGCTGCAGCACCTTCACAAGGCGGTCGCACGTTGGCCTTCTCTCACCCTGCACTCCAGGCCACTGATCACCTGGGACTCTCTCTCTTTTTTCAGAGCCGCTGTCTTACCTTCCTTTACCTTCGACGCCTTCACCACTTTTAGACATTGAGTTGGCCGCCACAAAGAACTCCACTTGGCTCTCTATAGAGTGGCCACATAATATAAATATTTTTTTATTTTTAAAAGCCTCAAAACCACAAAATGATGGCTACCAATGCCTCCATTACCTTGCTTTACCTTGATATACGGCGCGCACGCTTTCAATATAAGAGCTGCCCACACAGCCTTCATCAGCATCATTATTTCCAAACACATCCATTTCTCAGTCGGTGCCCTGTATTTAGCAACCACCCGCACATCACACCGTTGCCATAAAAACATCCAAACTCCAGCATCTTCTCCCAAAAAAAACACGTGCATAAACCAGCTCACGACCAAACCACTCGGCCTGTACACTTGCCAGGGCATTCAGGGCAAATTTTATTTGCGCACCACGCGTTCCATATATACACTGACCCAAAATACCTTTCAGATTTTAGCCTGACATACTTTGCCCAACCCCTACCCTACTGAATCATTTATGATCAGCAGAAAGTATATGACCACGTTTCCCTCCATCTATTCTTTGAGCATCATACAATGTAACCAACACATCTCTGTTCCAAATGATCCAAGAAACTCTGTCATCCTCCCAAGGCATGTCTTGCCATCTCACTTCCCACCACGGTACATCAAAACTTCTGAAAACAAAGCTCCTGACATACACACCATCCTGCCTCATCTCAATCCCAAAATCCTTGATATGATCAACACCAATATCGGAGAACCAGTGTAGCAACTCCTGCGGGTAAAAATTTATGAAAGCCTCATCAAAAAAGATCTCTTGTACCATAACATTTTCCTGTCCATCGGTATAAGAAACATCACCATCAAAATCAGCCACCACCACAGGCAAAACAAACTCCTCTTCAACAGGCACCATTGCCAAAGCATCCACCTCAGTCCCTGTATCCTCATCTTCATCAAAACCAATCAAAAATTCATCTATTACAGCATCCGGGTTGTTGCAAGATCACGGTGTCCAGTTTTATCTAGTTTATGCTGGAATGGGACAATGCTTGGAGAGCAAATTTTGGGAGGCAAGGTACTTAAAATGAGATCAAGTAAATAATAGAAAATACGCTTGTCCTTAAATTAACCCTATATAACTTCAATTAATATAAATTAGTCTAATTAATCAAAATTAATAAAAAAATATGATGAAATGATAAACAAATGATCTTTTCATACTTAGAGTGATCCAATTTATTTTTCCATAGATGCACCATTACAAGTATACTAGTCCCTATAGGTTTTAGATGATTCACATCAAAAATGTAATTTTACTAATTAGATTATTAATATTTGCAGGCCTTCTGATAGTCTAGAAGAATTTTAAAAAAGAGATCATTAAAAATCCAACCATTAGATTTGTAATTTTTACTAACCACCACATTCTACTAATGTCTCAGTATCTACCCACTCTTTTGATCTACAAGATTGAGGATTTTAAGTGGTAGCTATTGTGGGTACAAAAAGTGGCATTTATTATAACACTTTAAAGACCTTGAAATATTTAAAGAAAATAGACAAATATCTTAAAATTTTCTTGAAAAATAAAGTTAAGCTCCATATTATGTGAAGATCTAAGGTACAAAGTGGGAATCTCATATGAGTTTATATGTAAAAGATATTAGCATTTCATGGAATCAGTTCAAATTTGGGACAGGGTGTATACATTGACTTTGTACCTAAGAAAATGAGGACTTTTGACTATCTAATGCTTAATCAAATTATGCAACTATATTTCCAACTTTGAATATGATGTTCCAACAAAAGAACTTGAAACGAAATTCCTTCATTTACTAGGAGAGATTAGCCACTAAAGGTAAACAAATGCCTGTTTTTTTACT
This sequence comes from Cibotium barometz, assembly GCF_041138505.1. Lineage (NCBI taxonomy): Eukaryota > Viridiplantae > Streptophyta > Polypodiopsida > Cyatheales > Cibotiaceae > Cibotium > Cibotium barometz. The sequence goes on from NC_141110.1 coordinate 27,550,126, forward strand.
GTTTACAGGGTGCCTGAGTGGACAAAACTGGGCACCCTGATCTTGCAACCACCCATCCATAGTCTCATCTATAACAGCAGCATCATTCAAAGTCTTCTGGTGTTTCTCTTCCTTCATAGCCTCAATTCTGGTATCCCACACAGGTTCATTCAAAGATTCAAAAGCAGACTCTTTCACATCACATGCATACCTTTGCTCATGATTCATTTGTACCTCCTCGCATTCTTCCTGTATGGTCTCTTCTTGTTCAGCAACCTCATCACCAAGCACTTCCTCATCAATAACCAGGGCATCCATCTCTGCATCCTCTTCATTGGATGAAGTATCATCTGTTCCCTCACTAGTAGTGGTGCTACTGGTCATATCATCACTCGAATCAGCTTCACTTTCCTCTTCATCACAAACCGGCTTTTGGTTATCCATGTTAAACTGCTTCTTATCCCCTCTCCTGTCATATAGAGTAATGACCCCTTTCCTCCAATCCTGAACAACCTTCACTGCTCTCAGCCATGGTCTTCCCAAAATAATGGGGAATGCACCCATTCCTGCAGGCATAACATGACAATCCACAAGCACCTTTAAATCAAAAGCTTGCAATTCCAATTCCTTGATCATACCTAAGCATTTGACCTTCTGATGATTGGCCAACCGAATTCGGAATCCAGACGCTTTAGTAAAATTAAGACCAAGCCTCTCCACAGCTGCTAATGTGATCACACAAATCTGTGCTCCACCATCTATGTATGCTTCCCCTAGATTCTTCCCTTTGTACCACACATTCACCACAGGACATATATCAGGCAACTCCTGAACAGATAAAACAGTCACTATCCCTTTGGCAGGCTCCTTCTCTCTCGGATTCACAAGTCTTTTCCACTGACGCTTCAAATTCGGAGCTAACTCTATCAATTGCCCAAAAGTAATATTAGCCTTCCTTCCAGCCATGTCCTCCTGCAAACTGTAGCTCTCCTGCCCACCCCCCTGTGGAAAATCAGTTACTTGAAACTTCCTACGAGGCTTCCGCTTCTGCTTGACCTTCACATCCCCTCCTTCCTTCACTTTACCTTTCTTCTTACTGGGCCATGCAACATCCTTGCTTTCCCTTTCCTGTGGCATCCGTTTCCCCAAAGGCATCACATCAGCTTCTGCCTCCTTCGTCTTCTCAAGGGTGACCACATCTATCACCTTAGTTTTTCCTTTCTCTTCACCTGGGGCCTGCTTGATCCCTGATATCAATACCATAATCATTTGACCTGTCAGGTAACTGTGAAGGTAGTGGCTACATATCACCACCCATTCGCTGAGGCTTATCACAATCTGTACTCAGATGACCAAGCTCACCACAGTTCCAGCATGTAGGAATGAAACGACGGCCCCTACCACGACCACGTCCATACCCTGCTTGTCCATCTCCCCCTTCATAATTATTGCCTCGGCCTCTACCACGTCCACCACCTGTACTTCCCATTAAATTTAAGCTCAAATTCTTCATAAGATCAACCATCTGTTTCATATCCTGTCGCAATCCCTCATCAGAACCTGCAGGAACCATAGGTACTCCTTGACTAGCTTGTGGTACCATCTGCATAGCTTGGGCTTCAGTGGGCTTCATCCTCTCAATCACTGCATTCATAGGTGTAGCCTCCACTCTACGAATCTCCGGCTGTGCTACAACTGGAATCATCCCCAGCTGATTCATCCGCTGTAATTTCCAGTCTTTTGATTTAGCAATTTCCACTGCATCCTCATAAGACCTGGGCTTCTTCAATTCCACTTTCCAGCGAATACTCCTCTTAAGCCCGGCTACAAACTTGTTTTTCTTCATCATGTCAGGGGGTACCTGGTCTTCTCCCAAAGCCCTGCATAGAGTCTCCCATAGCAAAGAAAATTTCTTCATATAATCATCTATTGATTCAAACTCACCTTGTGTCAGAGCTTGCACCTCATGCCAAACCTTGTCGGGGTCTTCTACCTTCTTGAACCTGTTGCTAAGCGCTGTCTTTAATCCATCCTCAGTCATATCAAGATGTGGAACAGCATCCCTTAACGACTCCTCATAAGCCCTGTACCAGGTCCTTGCATCCCCTTTCAAACAAATGCTCAGCAGCCGCAATACCTGTACCTGCTCATTAATATGGTTGCTTATGCATGCAACCTCCATTCTTTCCAAGAAATCTGCCACATCCTCATTAGGGCTACCATAAAACTCTGGATACGACATCATCTTGATCCCAAAACTTCACTTCCAATCCCAAGCAAAAACAGAAACACCTTCCTTCAATCTCTCACTCTGGGGCATACACCCTCGTAAGAGAAATACCTGAGCTATCCTCAGTGGGGGCACCAGAAGGATGTGAGGTGAAAAAAGAAAAAAGAACCTGCCTCTATAGCTCTTCCACCTCCCAAACTTGGAAACACTCACCCGAACGGGGGCACCACCAGCACCGGCTCGAACACTCTCTCACAATGCACCACCCACCCACACCATAAGGACAGCTCAAAACCAACACAGACAACTGATCATTCAGTAAAAAGATACACAGCACCATACACCATGTACAACTCAGCAAATATACCAAAGACCAGGACTCTAGCCAGGATTTACTACCAAGGGAATACACCCTTGCGTCTGACAACCAAGCCTCTGTCTCCCGATCTCTGTACTCTCCAGAGGGCGCCCACACCAGCAACCCTTCTTCGCTTCCTCTGTAGCTCGACTACTCTCTGTCTCTAGCTGCTACCTGCCAAGTGTCGTAGGCGAGCCCCACTGTCTCTCCAACCCACACATCAGCACCACTTCTGCATCCAACACACACAAAAACCCAAGGCTCCCTCTCTAGTCAGCATCCACACACTGCCTGCAATCATCACCCACACAAGACCAGCTACTCTCACCAGAAGGCGCCCACACCAGCTAACCTTCAACTCAGCAGCTCCCACTCTCTGTACGTCGTGACCAGCAGCTTCACCAACCACCAAAGCCCTACACAATCTCTTCACCACGAACCACTGCTTAACGCAGCATCATCTCTCTGCATCCAGCCAAAGCCACGTCACTCAATCCCTTCCTAACAGCAGCCCTCCCTTGCTGCATCCCTTAGTCTCACCTGCAACCAGCTGCCTTCCAGCCCGGCTTCCTTGCCTTCCACATTCAGTTCATCTCTTGGCGCCTCCCCAGTCGCCTCCTCTGCTCTTTGTCACCAGGCAGTCACCTGCAGCGGGCCTCCCCCTTCATACTAGGCGGCAGCCTCTTTCAGCATCTCCATGGTGCCTGCCTACAGCTCTTCTCTCTGTTGCTCTCTGCTGTGCCAATCACCAGCCACTCACCTCTTTGCCTCTGGCTTTGCACAGCTACCCAACAAGGCCTCTCACAAGGCAGCCCTACAGCGCTTCTTCGACTGTGCTTCTTCTTGTCTCCGCAACATCTCCGCCAGCCTCTGTAGCATCATCCAGCTCTCCACGCATCACCTCTCTGCGCCTGTCACTGTCCAGCGACCTCCAGCACTAGGCGGCCACCACTCAAGATGGTCCTTGCGATCTCCGCAGCGCCTTCGCAAGGCCACTCGTCCTCTCTTAGGCTGCACAGTACCCGTCCCCATAGAGCCTACGCCTTCACGCCTTCACCAGCTGCTGCACCTCACTTGCAAGGTGGTCTCTTCACTCCAGCACTAGGCGGCCACCACTCACAAGACCTCGAAGCTGCTGCAGCACCTTCACAAGGCGGTCGCACGTTGGCCTTCTCTCACCCTGCACTCCAGGCCACTGATCACCTGGGACTCTCTCTCTTTTTTCAGAGCCGCCATCTTACCTTCCTTTACCTTCGACGCCTTCACCACTTCTAGACATTGAGTTGGCCGCCACAAAGAACTTCACTTGGCTCTCTATAGAGTGGCCACATAATATAAATATTTTTTTATTTTTAAAAGCCTCAAAACCACAAAATGATGGCTACCAATGCCTCCATTACCTTGATTTACCTTGATATACGGCGCCCACGCTTTCAATATAAGAGCTGCCCACACAGCCTTCATCAGCATCATTATTTCCAAACACATCCATTTCTCAGTCGGTGCCCTGTATTTAGCAACCACCCGCACATCACACCGTTGCCATAAAAACATCCAAACTCCAACATCTTCTCCCAAAAAAAACACGTGCATAAACCAGCTCACGACCAAACCACTCGGCCTGTACACTTGCCAGGGCATTCAGGGCAAATTTTATTTGCGCACCACACGTTCCATATTTACACTGACCCAAAATACCTTTCAGATTTTAGCCTGACACATGGGGTCCGCAGTGAAAAGAAAGGCTTAAATATACGAGAAAGAGACCATTCAGGGTTTGTGAAGTTAATGACAAGAAGGAAACCTTAGAACTACTTCACAAGCCCTTGTGGGAGAAGTTGAAGGGGACATAGAGGAGCACATAGCACCTCTAAGAACACCCGTTCAATTGCCTAGCCCTTATGGTAAAGTGCTTTATAATGCATTACTTGATACAAGGGCTAGTCACAATCTAATTTCCTTCAATGCGTGGAACCAATTGGGAAAACCCTAACTCATAGATACCTCCTTAAAGGTGAAAGGTATCCGTGGTAGAAATACCAAGGTTCTTAGGCTATTACAAACAGAGATATACTATGATGACATCAAGCAACTAGTGGGGCAGACTTCCTAGTTATGCTGCCAAAACATTACATGAACCAATAATACTTGGTCGTACATGGATGAAGGCTGTAGGATGTATGATTAACTAGTCGACAGGGAAGGCCTTTCATTAGGAAAATTTTGGACTCAAAAGAGGGCTGTTTCAATAATAATATAATAATAGACACATAGATTGAGTGACATGAAATCTACCAACGATATTCACCGGTGGTGGGACCTCTGTACAAATCCACCTAAAATGTGGAGAAACTCTTATCTTCATGAAATATTAAAAAAACCATCACCTTGTCTTAAAATATTTTAAACCGTTTTTTTGTCAGCACCTAACATAATAAAAGAATGTTTTCCACATTCCTGTGTTAGACGTGGAGCACTAAAAAATTATTTCCACCACCCCTAGAACTAATGATTTTGAATGCTTGGAATAGATAGATACACAATCTCCTGGTTATTCCCTCAACTTGTTTCCACTTTTGAAACTCGAAACATCTTTGGCGCCCAAAAGAAAACACTGTCCCTCATTTCTTCTTCCCTCCTTGATCCACAAAAGTGGTTAGCTCAGTCATCCACTTTCTGCTACTTCTTCTTTCTCATACATCTGTTAATCTCTCATGGCACCCAAAAGTGGACTGAAACTAGCAAGGAGCAGTATCTCATCTGTTGTGTTGTATAACATAAAAGACGAGAACGAAGAATGGATTCCCCAAGTATACAGGAAGTACTCTTGGGTCACTATGCAGCCCACGAAAACGTGGCCACTACCGAGTGAAGGGAAAGGCATCTGAAGACTTGGTCAAACATTGGAAAGGAAGGATCCTTGACTTCAAGATGGCACTAGGAGGGAAAACTGTCAAAGAAGTGTTGATCCAGCATGTATTCATGCAAAAAGAGATCAACGTGGGACCATTGGAAGGACTTCCAAGACACAGACCACATTGTAAGTGCTTGTGTTTTGTATTCCAATGTTGCAAATAAGGTGATTCATATACATTTTTCTGCCTTGCACAGATTTGTACCCATCCAATCTTCAAGAGTGGGAGCCTGCACAATGTTTGACGGGATTCTTGAATGTCTACATGGTGAGGTGGGGGAACTTCAATATGAAGGTCGTGCACCAAGTGATCTCGCAAGAAGTAGAACATATTTCTATGACTCATTTTATACCTTGCCCACTCAATCGAGTCAACATGGAAAGTTGGAACGTATTCCTTTGCCTGCACTTGATAGTCTTGAGTGGCCATTGCTTGATACAGAAGTGATAGAGTCATACAGGACCAAAATGTTTAATGATATTAAATGTGTTATGAAGCCTAGCATTGGTGCAAGAAATGTCCACTTAAGTTTGTTTGTTCCAATTGCATGCTTTGTTGATTTATTTAATGATTGTAAACAATTGAGAAAAACTAGAACAACTTTTATGTGCAAAGATATAGATGAAGCCTGGCTTGATCATTTGTTTGACAAAGGTTGGAGAGTGAAATCATCAAAGGGAGATGATTTGATCGAATGTCGATTGAACACCTCCGACATTGCATTTCGGGGAGTGTTATAACATTCAAATGTCTTTTTGTGAAACAGTTACAAAGCTTATTTGATTATACTCGGGAAATTATCCTAATGATATTTTGGAATCAGATACTATATTGCCAGGCAACATCTGTGCATGTCATTTACTTATAGAAGGTGGCGATGGATCAACAACTGGGAAAGCATGGACCAAGATACAAGAGATGGCAGCCACTCTTGCTTGATAGATATAGTTATGATTCGACAGGTTCACCCATCATTGACATTCGAAGTGGAAGAGAATTGGACTCTCGACCAATGTGTATACAGGTGAGCCATCAAGTTTTTAAGGGTTTGGACATGTGGGTCCCACTAGAATAGGTCAAAATAGTGAGCAAGAAGATAGGCATGTAGTGATTCGATTTTAAGAGTCATTTAGAAGACCACGCTCCCCCTGTGGGATAAAACTAGGTCTTACCTATTAATCATATCCTTGTATCTTTACATGGTCAAGGTGTCGATGAACAAGAAATTTTTCTCAAGTTAGACTTAGTAGACTACCTTATGGTTTTCCCTTTTTCGGAAGGGGGGGACCTTAAAATTGGTATCAGAGCCGATCTTAGTTCCTAGGACTTGTTATTTAAGGTTATTTTTGGAATGTATGTTCTACTTAACATAATGCTGATTGATAAAATACCTTACTAGAATAATTTAAATTGGTAATTGAATGATTGTAGGAAGAGGAAGACGCTTACTCAAGATTCCTAGTCTTCTAGTGCATCTTCCAACCAGCTTGTCACTCTTCAAATTTCAAATTCCGTGATACGATGGTTTAGATACTCGAGAAGTTGTCCCTTCCTCATCCCTCTTGTATCCAAATAGGGTGGGGTAGAAATCACTTTTGGAATTGTGGGGTGAGGTACTTTTTCATCCGAGCAGATCAAATTGGGAACCTCACCACCGATTTAAAGAGGGTTTGTTGGATCAAGAAGCTAAAGATGGTCCGCTTATTCTGGTTTGTGCGGTACTCCCGAAACCGACAGTTATGACCATAGAAGGGAACCGTATACCACAGAAATGCTGGGTATATGACCAAGTAATGTAAGTCTTACTCGCAAAACCGACAGTTATGTGACCATAGAAGGGAACCGTATACCACATAACTGCTGGGTATATGACCAAGTAATGCAAGTCTTACTCGCCGATAGAGTAGCCGCCATTATGGAACACAACACAATCCCGAGTCTACCGCCACTACCATTAGTCTTCCGTATCTTAGAAACCACGATGAAACCCCCATATTTCACCTATGTGGACTGCTCAAGTACTATGTCTTAGTTGAGCCTAGGATTTCTTTTATGATGATGAATAAGACTAACTTAAATTAGTCTCGAATCTTTGTAATAAATATTGTCCTTGTAGGTATTTGAGAAATAAACGATTTCAAAGTTTTACTTTTACAAGAATGAGCATAGTATGAATCTCATAATCCTAAAATTTAATCTTGCGATGATGACCAAGACGATCAACCTCCTCTCCTTAATGTGCTACACAACAAATACCCAGGAGAAGAAACTCCTACTCAAACAGATGCAACCTCCCTCCTTTAAGGGGGAAGGTTCAAATATTGAGAAGGATGCTGAGGTATGGATTGAAGCAATGGATGATTATTTCTTAGCTACCGGTACTGGAGTGGCAAACCAGTCCATGCTTGCACGATTCTGCCTCACCCGGGATGCTAAACTCTAGTGGAAGCAATGATGTCGTGTGACAAGGGAGTCATCGAACACTCCCAAACATCGGATGACATCAAGCAAGCTGTGAAGGAGCGGTATCTCCCCCCATCTCATGAATCTATCAAGATGAATGAGTTCTTTAGCCTCAAGGAAGCTAAGCTTAACCCTGGAAGAATACTACTCCAAGTTCATCCCTCTCCGGAAGTATGCCCCATCCATGACTACCTCCTAGCAAGTAGCCCACTTCTGCTAAGGTTTGAATGAACCTTTGGGCTCCTGCCTTGAAGCAATGAGGCCAAGCACATTGCAAGATGCTCTCATACGAGAAAAAACTCTTGTGAAAGAGCTAAAGTCTGGCAAAGCTAAGCCTCAGAAGAGATCTTATCCTGAAACAAACCCTAAAGATCAGTCTTACAAGAAGCCCCAGCAAAATACTCCCTACTACAACCAAGGTAGCGTTCTGCATTTCCAAAGGATGGTTCTGTGCGGGCCACTCGCAAATTGCAACTTGTACATAGTGATGTATGTGGGCCTATGCAAACTTCGTCATTTGGTAAACACTTGTACTTCGTGACTTTCATTGATGATTACTCAAGGCATGCATGGGTATATCCGCTGAAGGCAAAGTCTGAAGTGTTTTTGTGCTTCAAACAGTTTATGCTTATGGTTGAAAATGTATCCAATTGTACCGTGGGCACCCTCCGTTCTGATCGAGGGGGGGAGTACGTCTAAAGAGTTTAATGCATTTCTGGCTAGTCGTGGGATAAAACACCAGTGTACAGTGCCGTATATCCCTCAGCAAAATGGTGTTGAAAAAACAGGTCACTTATGGAGATGGCACGATGTATGGTCAAGAGCTAAGCTTTGCTACATGCGTTTTGGCTAGAGGCTGTCATGTGTGCTGCATATGTACTCAACAGGTGTCCCACTAAGGCCTTGCAGTCTATTACTCCATACGAAGCTTGGCATGGCAGGAAGCCTTCTATTGGTCACTTGCGTGTCTTTGGTTGCTTGGCCTATGCTTTAGTGCCTCTGCAACAATGCAGAAAATTGGATGATAAGGCTGTCAAATGCATTTTTGTTGGTTACAGTGCTGAGAGCAAGGGTTACAGATTGTATCATCTGCAGTCAAAGCGTATCTTGATTAGTCGAGATGTTGTTTTTGTGGAAGATGCTGTGCAGTCTTTGTTATCATGTACCAAAGAGACAAGTGTGAGCTCACGGGATGTATTTGATACGTTGTTTCCTCTATTTACAGGTGGGAACTCAAATGTAAGTCCTAATGAGGCAAATACTTAGCCTATGCAGATTTCAAATGGCATCATAGATCAGCCTATTTCTGATGCAGATTTACAGGATGTAATTCATGAGCATAGGGCTGAAAATGAGCAGGCTAGAGGTATGCCTAAATGGCTGGTGCAAACCTTGCGTGTGATAGTAAAATTGATACACCTATATCTAGTCGTACTCGTTCAGGTTTTCAGCATGCCTCTTATGCATCAGATTGTTATGCTTTGGCTGTGTCTAGTATGTGTGAAGAGGAAGAACCTCTTTCATTTGATGAGGCACAAAAATCAAAAAATTGGTTGGTTGCAATGCAAAGTGAATATGATGCTATAATGAAGAATGGTACATGGTCTTTGTGTGATTTGCCTATTGGTAAAAAGGCCATTGGATGTAAGTGGGTTTTTAAGTTGAAACGAAAGCCAGATGGCAGTGTTGATCGCTATAAAGCTAGACTTGTTGCAAAGGGTTATGCTCAAGAAAAGGGCATTGATTTTGATGAGACCTTTGCTCCCACTTGTCGTATGACTACCATTCGTAGCATTTGTGCATTGGCAGCTCATAATGGTTGGAATGTACATCAGTTGGACATAAAGACTGCGTTCTTGAATGGAGATTTGCATGAGGAGGTGTATGTATCGCAGCCTCGTGGTTTTGTTCAAAGAGGGCAGGAAAACAAAGTGTGCAGGTTGAAAAAGGCTTTATATGGTTTAAAGCAAGCTCCACGAGCTTGGTATGAAAAGATACATGCATATTTGATTGTACATGGTTTTCAAAATAGTCCAACAGAAAGCAAACGTGGGTCTGTGTAGTGATTTGTTGGTAGCAAACACTGAATTGGAACGTAGAGCGAGGTGAACCATCTCGTTCGACAGGCTGCCACCAGCAGTCCTAGGAGGCAGTTCACCATGGTTATTCAGACGAGTCTTCACCGTAGTGATGGGGTCAAGTGCACAGGAACTTGGTATCACTCATTGACAACTTGTGCAAGATCTCTGCTGCTGCAACAGTTCTCTTAGTGTCACAATTCACATTGTGCAAGTAAGAAGCCTTCAATGGTTCTCCTTTGCCCAAGATCAGAAATGAAGCATTGAATTCTGGTTTAGCCAGCCCTAAACCGGCATTGTACTTGGTAAAAACACAAGATCTTCCCCACCCAAGGAAAACCTTTCATCACCAAAGGTTGCATTGACCTCAACAACACAGGGATTGTAGTTAGCCCAATAGCCGAGCATTCTCATGGCGATGCTGCGCCTCCAGCTTTCCAGAATTCTTATCTAGAAATGTAAAGTTAAAGACGGTCTTCAATTCTAGCACAAGATCATCAACTATGATTGTGGTGTAAATACAAGAATTTGAGTCCACTTTGATGTCAGTTGTCACATTCTTGTTTTTGAATTGTGTCAACACATCACCAATCAAGAGATCTCCTTTCTTGATGCCACTACTGGTAAAATCCAATCTGATTCAGTCTGTCTTCTTATAGTAATTTTTTGATCTTGTTTTAATAATCCTTGGTCAGCAAGTTTGTAGCCTACTTTGCCAATATCTGAAAACAATCCATGGCTATGCCATTGTCTATGTGTGTTGTTTCTCCTGCTTTGCTTTGGTGATGATGAGCATAATTTGCTTTGGTCTTGACTTAAAAACATTGACCCACTACTAGTATTGCAATCTTGCTCTTCTTGTATTAAGTTAATGGTACCATTGGGATGCTTGGTAGCTTGCACTACTGCTTGTTGGGAACGTTTGCAAAGCTCAATGGTACTTTAGGACAAATCGATTTCACACAAGAGACCTTCCCACACCCTTGAAGCCTTGTATACAGGTTAGGAGACCATGTGGTGTATGGAGTGCACTGGCTAAATGCACTAGGTTCAATTCCTAGTAGGGCTGTACACTAAAATGGGTACTAAAAGCTTTGTAAATTGTTTGTATTTTGTTGTCCTTTCAATCTTTAGCTACTTTTCATCAAGGCTTTGTAAGATTTATCCTTAATCACTTTCTTGATCAATAAATTGTCCAAACTGCTTCTAATTTATCAAGTTTCATCAAGATTACTTACTAATCACAAGATTAGTACTAATCTTTGATGTTAGTCATGTTCTTGATTAAGAAATTATCTTAATGGCACTTAATTAATAAACTATTGGCATAAACTTGTATTGTTAGAATTAAGATTTAATAATCTTATTCTTTTATTTAAACTTTCAAGAATATCCATCGTTTTCTTGAACTTTGTAACAATTTCTCTTAAAGAAACTAGAATCTTGCAAGAAATAACCAATATTAATGAAAGATTAATCAAGAACCACTCATTGTCACCAAGATTTGATTTTCCATAATTATCTTTGCAAACTTTAAAAATACTACATCAAGATGCTTGATTTGGTTCTATATAGTAAGTTTTATATAAAACTACAAGTGAACTGCAAACTGCACAGTAAATTGCTCAAATCTATAATAGAACTATAATCTGCATAGAATCTTCAATCTGCACACTTCTTGACGAAAATTGTATCAATATCTGCACAACAATCTTTAATATCCTCCAAACTACCAAGATCTCTAGAAACTAGGCAAATATAGAAGAAAATTAAGGTTTATGAATAGATTTGATGAAAGGAAGCACTAATAAAGAGGATTTACTAGGAAAGTTCCAAGAAAATCACTCTAAAAATGGTTGAAAACCTTAATTCAAAAATCAAGATTCTCTCAAATCTGTGCAAGAATTAGGATTTTTAAAATCTGTGATTAGCATATATCTAAAAATGATTACCATTAATCTCATTACTAATCCACTCAAAACAAAATCAAAAGGAAATCTGAAAACTTTGTAAAAGCACTAATCCAAAAATAGACTAAGTACTAATAACTCCTTAATCAAAACATCAAGATCTAACCCAAGAGCTCTGATACCAATACAATGAAGAGAATCCATGGCTCTGATACAAATGCAATGAAGGGTCCTAGGGGATTACACTCATTAGCATGGAGTACACATATGTCCCACTCTCCTAGGAAGTAGCACCTAGACATGGAAAGATTGCCATGAATCAATCAGGAAAGCTTGGGCATAAGCTCCAAGAAGACAAGATGTCTATCATATCATATGATCCAAGAAGATATCAAAAGGGTATCAAAAGGTGTCAATAGTCTAGAACAAGTTCACTTATATAGTGCCTGGCTATTTCACACTAACTAACAAGATGCCCATGTGTCCCAAATCTATGCTCATCAAGACCTAAGGTCCATGTGCGTAGGCCCAAACCCACACCAAGATTAAGCATAAGATTAAGGTGAATTAAACCACACTAAAAATCCCATGATAGAGAGAGAGAGAGTAGTACACTCAACAATAGCCATATGATATCAACCATACAATGAAAGTATGCTAATATAGATAGCCATTGACCCAATCTCCTTTACACATCATCATGCCATGTGGCAATCTCTATCCCACATCTTCTTGTGTGACTATTATAAATCATATCCCACATAATATCTCATCTCACCCATAAGGTGTGTTCCCACACAAACATAAACTCATACATCAAAACCCTTTGCAATTTTACATTGCACATTTCAACACATCGTCCGATGGAACTTTACAAGTGAGTCCATGGTGGGGATACTCCCCTCCCCCCACTTGTAAAGTGAGTCCATGGTGGGGGGGGGGAGGGGATATATCCCCTCCCCCCGACTTTTAAAGTTTTATTCGCATCAAATGGTGGGTGGGTGTGATGGTGTTGCTATAAGCCATGATATGCATTAAGCTTTATACATATGGCTTATGCAGCATTAAGCTTTATGGAAAATCCTTATGCATTAAGCTTATGCATAAAGCTTAGTGCATAGGCCATTGCATTAAGCTTAATGCATAAGCCATTGCATTTAGCCTTATGCATTAAGCCTCATGCATAAGCTTATGTATTAATACACCATAAACAAGTAAAGAAAGGGATTATAAAAGACAAGTACTCTTACCTTGAAGAGGAGAAGCAAAGTTTGTGTTGAGAAGTTAAGCTTACGTGTCAAGTATTAATCTACAAGTTGAAGAAAATATGTATGTTATAAAATATTTATGCATAAGCTTAATCAAACCAAAAGCTTTGTGCATACACCATATGCATTAAGCCTCCATGCATATATATTAGAGCATACATAGAGCACGCATAGAACAAACATAAGCTCTATACATATATATTAGAGTTATGCACACTCTATGCATGCAAATTAGAGCTATGCATACTCTACGTATGTTTTAATATGCATACATGCATAGATCATACATAGGCATATTAGAGAGAGAAAAAAGAATTAAACACTAAGAAGAAGCATAAGAGAAAGAAGTATACTTAGAGCTTGCATAAAAGATTAAGAGAAAAAGAGATTTTACCTTCTTGTTGTTAGCAAACAAAGTTGAATGAGTAAGCATCAAAAACAAGGAAAAGAGAGAGGAAAGAAGTATACATAAAGCTTGCATAAAAGATTAAGAGAAAAAAAGGTCATCTTGTTATAAAAACCCTTATCCTACAAAACAAGCACACACAATAAAGTTAATTAACAAAACTGCAAATAGGAAAGTGTGAAGACAATCGAGAAGAAGAAGAAAAAGAAGAGGACAAAAATCAAGACCTAATTATGCACATAGAAATCAAAACAAATGTGAGAGAATATAGAGAATAAATCCTTACCTTCACCATGAAACTTATGCTTTTGGAGATGAAAGCAGTGCATAAATGAAGGAGAGCATGAGTTTCATGCTTGAGGTGCTTGAGGCATGGGAGATGAAGGGAGTTTAGCGTAGGTTTTAGGAGAAAAGATGGGTAAAGAAAGGAGACACGCCACACGGGAGAATTATTTTTGTAATAGTATGTGGCTATAGACGTGCGTGGTTATAGCCGCATGTATAGCCGCGTACAGGGAAAAAAATCCCTTTTGCATGTAGTCGCGCGACTCTCTCACTACTTTCTCTCACTACGTGGCGCGGCTATACCATCATCCTCTTATAGTGTAACTTAGATTCCAACTTATGCTAGGATAGGGAGTAATATCTTTGGCACCATTGATGGGGAAAGGGGGCATGTTAACATTTGCCATTTTGTACCTTGACTTTCTAGTAAATTGTTAATATATGATTTTGATAATAAACCATTAGTAGCGATTAAGAGCCTATTTTGTTTGTCTATGGTGTCCATGTAAAGGCTGATGTTATAAAGCCACACATACTTAGAAAACATTACCACAAGGATTAATGTGGATCATTGTAATAAAATTTGGAGGGTGAAATGGGGGATTCATGCTTGGAAAAAGAAACGGGAGCTGGTTTGGTGCCAGAAGGTCCCTATGAGATTCAAAATGTTCTTGTGGAAAGTGATTATGTGGGCTTTCCTACTAGGGAGCAAACTTGCTGGGAGAAACTTCACCCTCGACTGGGGGTTTCCCTAGATGTGGGATTGCACAAGAGGATGGTAGACATACTTTCTAGAGTTGACAAACTAGCAAGGGGTTTTGGATTAACATGAATATATGGGTATATTAGGGGGTTTTGGAATAACATGAAAAGATGGGTATATCAAGCTTTGGGGGTAAGACTTTCATGGTCTAGTTGGCTCCTTGGTAAGGAGTAGATTTAGGGGAGGAATATATTGGGTTAGTCACAATGATCAGATATGTGAGACTGTGGGAGGTGTGGTATGATAGTGCTTTCTAAAAAGAATTCAACCAAGCTCTAGAGTTTGAGGAGGTTAAACACAAGTGTGTCACTAATTGTTGGGCATGGTATTATACTAACCAGACTAGCAATGTTCTGTTGTTCAACCTCTTGCAACATTTGTAAGTAGTTTTTTGGATGCTGGGACATACATGGGGTCTAACCCTAATGGTGGTCTTGATAGGGCAAGGTGCAATCGGACTCTGGTGAAGATTTCGAGGCATTCCCCTTGTGGGGATATATTTTGTCAGTGCATGTGAACACATGGTAAAGTGATCATCTATCTCATCATTGTTGCTTTTTGCCAAAAGCTTGCTGAGTTAATTCATTGTTAGTGCATGTGAACACTGAACACATGGTAAAGTGATCATCTATCTCATCATTTTTGCTTTTTGCCAAAAGCTTGCTGAGTTAATTCATTGTCGAAATCGAGTAGAAGTCATCGGATGTTTATCAAATATATATATATATATATATATATATATATATTCCCCCCAAAAAAAGCTTTTCTTTGCGTGTGGGCAAGGCTTTATGGTGAAAAAAAGAAGCAGAAGCTTTTCTTTGCGTGTGGGCACGGCTTTATGGTGAGCGGATAGGCTTTGAGTACAGGGGCTTATCGTCCTTTTGTTTCTTTGTTTACGCTTACTTTTCTACTCCTGTAGGTACTGTCACTGCCGTGGCTTTTTGTATGTTCTTCTTTCTCCCGTCTTCTATGATTGCTTTGATTTTTCAGCTAATGATACGTGCAAACACACGGGAGTGACTCAGATGGTACGGTACTGCGGCCTTATATATATATATATATATGAACAGTTGGGAAGCATTATACACGTTGGATAGTTTTCTGATGCCATTTTGATGCCGTATAGAAAGAAGTGTTCTCTGCACCGTCTTTTTGTTACCCAGCCATGCCTGCTCAGCAAGCCCACAAGGCTTCATCAGATAAGTCGGGAAACAGTCGTGACGGGGGAGAGAGGCGCCCGGACGATTTGGCGCTGGAGATCGCCCACACTGTGAAAACTCCCGGCAGTGCGGGCAGCAGCAGCTTGCGGGCGCACCTGTCTCCCTTTGCGCCCTATGTTGGCGGGGCGTACATGAGGAGGGGATCCGGGGCCAATCTTAGCAGCAGGTTCTATGAGACGCCCGCCGGCGCCTTCACCTCAGGTGGCTGCGGTGAACAGAAGTTGCCTTGGAAGCGGCGCAGCAGCCGTAAAGAACAGCTGGAGTTAGAAAGGCGGGCAGCACCCGAGAAGGACCTCACACTCTTTGCCATGAGGCTGGCCGTGCTGGAGAAAGTGGCAAGCAATGTGGGAACGCTGGCGTTTATATGGGCGACGGTGGTCCTTTTAGGCGGGTATGCCATCACTTTGAAAGAGATCGATTTCTGGTTTGTGACCGTCATTCTGGTGATAGAAGGAGCCAGGATCTTCAGCCGCAGCCACGAGCTGGAGTGGCAGCACCAGGACGCGGGCACCACCAGCTCGGGCAGCCTCTTCTCGAGGGCGTATCAGAAGGGGTCGGACGCCTTGCTCAGAAGCACTAGCGCGGTCATCTCGACACTCACATTAGGCCGAGAAAGGGTTTACAATAACTCTAAGGTGCTGGACAATCCGTTGGCTCAAACTGATCAGGGCAATGGTAATGGTGGAGAACATCCTCTCAAGAGAACCTGGTCTACCTCTGGTGTCCCCCTCATCCCAGCTAGTGTCTTCATTCTCCGAGCCAGGCATATTAGCAGGCTACTCTACTGGATGCAGCTGGTGTCCGCCATGGTGGCCACAGTACTGTCCATCTACCGCCTCCGGACACGCAATTTCACCCGCCCCGGCGAAGGAGACACCGAGAGCAACCACACCGCCGCCCTCCTCATCTTCTACAGCCTCGCAACCTTCGAGGCCCTGGTTTTCTTGATGGAGCGAACCTACTGGGAGTTTCAGATCTCGGCCAAGAAGATCCTTGTCCGGGTGAACAAAATGTGTGGGCTGGACACCAATGACCTGGGCACCACTCGCCGCTTCTTCTACGATGTCTACAGCAAGTGCCTCACGGAGAGCATCTTCGAGGGCTTGAAGATGGACATGGTGGACTATGCCCTCACTTGGCTGCAGTCTGATACACCCGGGGAACAACTGGGGGGCCTCCGTGTGCTTCTGATGTTCTCGTGCCGCGCGGACATCTCAGAGGACACTCTCAGAAGCATCGGGGTCAAGCAAGGCACAGTGGAGAGGCTTCTGGAGATGGTCACATGGAAAAATCCACACGTGCATGAGATCAGGAACGCGGCTGCCGATCTGTTGAACAAGCTGGTGAAGTATAACCGCTACAGCATCAGAGTGGCGGCGATCTCCGGCTCCATCGAGGGCATTTTCAGCCTTCTGTCTCACGACGACGACGAAATTACGGGCGTCGAATACATCCGGCAAGGCGGCTCTGAATCCATAACGCCCAAAATTGTGGGAACCCACATCGTGGGCCTCCGCATTCTCAAGAACTTGGCCAAGGACCCCCTCAACTGTGGTAGGATTGGGGTTACTCGTGGCCTTCTGACCCGCCTTGTCAGCTTCATCGACACCAACGACGCCATGCTCCGGAATGCAGAGGAGCCCGACCACAAGATCGCCCTGGTGAAAAAGTCCCTTGAGCTTCTAAACCTGCTGGCCGGCGCCCCTGGCCCTCCCGGCAAGATGCTCAGAGAGGAGATCGCCAAGATTGTCTTCACCATCTCCAACTTGAGGAACATTCTGGAATATGGTGAGGCCCACATGATGCTGCAGGACTTGGCCACTGAGATTTTGTCCAGCCTTGCCATGGACGATGACGTCCGGGAGACGATCGGGCGGACAGGCGGGGTGATGCGCAGCCTTCTAGCGCTGCTGATGAAGGAGAGGGTGGACGGAGATAGGCGGCAGTTGCAATTAGCGCAGAAGGCAGGGGAGGCGTTGGCGCTCCTGGCGTTAAAGAGCAAGGATAATTGCTTGAAGATGCTGAGATTAAAAGTGCGGCAGGGCGGGGTGGTTGTCGTGGCGGACGGGGAGGAGGTGGCGAAAGAAGCAGCAGCAGCAGCAGCAGACGTGGCAGAGATTGCGCATCCCGAAAGGGATATGGTGGCGGCTTTACTCGAACTGGTGGCGGACTGGGACGTCGGAGATCTGGCCATGAGCATCCTGCGCAGCTTCTGCGCCTACACAGAGCACCACAGCTGCAAAGTGCGCATTGCCACGTCTTGTACAAAGCAAGTGTTTAAGCTGGCAAATGAAAGAGGCGGGCGCACCCAAGTGGCGGCGCTGGGCCTGCTGGCTAAGACAGTGCCGGAGCTTGACGCAGGGCAGCTGGAGCAGCTGCTGGAAGAGGAGGGGCTGAGCCCGGAGGTGCTAGCGGCGCGGCTAGCGGAGCTGCTGGAGCGCCACCTCACGCCCGCGACTGCGCTGCCCTGTCTGCGGCGCTTCTGCGTGGAGCTCGCCGTTGGGCTCGCGGAGCGACACCCAGCCGCCTTTCTACCGGCGTTCCGCAAGCTCAAGTTCTGCGCCCTCCTCCACCGCGTCGCCGACTCCATCTCCGAGCTGGAGAATTACGCCACCTTCGCGGGCGCCGTCGGCGTCACCCCGCACTCCGTCACCATGTCACGCATCGTTGACAACGCTATCGAGAAGCTTCATCACCAGTCACCTTGAAACCTATCCACACGCAGTTTTTCTTCACCCGTTTGAGCATCCCTCACCGTACAGCGGTCATTTTTCTTCACCCTGATTTTATTTGGCTTCCTTAAGAAGTTCTAGCCTCCAACTCATCATAAGACACATAGTTGAGGACCAATGTAATCTCTGTCCACACACAACACACCTCTTTAAAAATAAAATATCTCTAACCACACATAGCACACCTCTTTTTTTTTTTTTGAGATTGGCTAAATAGAAATTACAACTCACACACCCTATATTTACAAGGCACCACCTCAAGCGTAGAGCACGGTTTGAACTTGTGATTTCATGCATAGACTTCAAACACCCTAACAATTAGGCTATGGTTATATAGCAAACCTCAACTTGCCTTGCACCGAAAATCACTTACATATGACCGTAGGAAAATCACTCGCTTACTATGTTAGTCATTCACTTTCCTTGCAGAACCTTACATGGAAGACACACAATATCTAGCATGTCACCATCACCTTTGGAATCTATACAAAAGGGCTCTCGCCTTTTCGAAAACTACCCTCCAAACTTCCATTCTCTACTCCTTCCAAGTTTACTAGCCCTTCCATTCCATTCCACATACCTTCCCTTAATTCCCCTTAATTCCCCTCGCTATTGAATGTGGTATTCCTCTTTAAAACCTTGCTAAAAGCATTTGTAGAGAGTAAGAAAAACTAATCATCACATCATTTAAGAGCTAGATCCACGCAAGAATGTACTTTTAGATACTATTAAGAAATAATGCAAGATTGAAAGAAGAGCAAGAGACTAATAAACATCACCAATTTGATATTTTTTTAGTACATTTATTGTTAAAAAATAATTGAGTTCTTCTCTTTGAGATTTGGGTACTAGGATATTATCTCATTTTATATTGTTTGTGAGGTGTTATGTATCATAAGTCATGTACATTGTGTGAAGTACCATAGAGTTTAAAAAAAACTTCAAATTATATACATGTGTAAATGCATGTTTGTGCGCATGTGCACACACACACACACACACACACACACACACACACACACACACAAAACGAAGGAGGAGCAACCGCACAAAAATGTGGCTAAAGACATGCTATGCTTCCTTTATGTGGGAATACAATTTGGTATGCGTATTAACCAAATATGAACTCTTGATGCCTTGCACAAGGGGAAGATATGAAGAATGAAAGGGTCTATGCCAAGGGTGTGGTGGATTATAACACCCCTTTTTGGAAGGTGGTGTGATGCCACAAATCAACCGAGATGAAGACCGAAAATGAGAAAATTATTAGCAAGTTTACTTTATTCCTCCCCTTCTTTATCCCCTTGAGAGCTTCTAAATACAGACTGAGCTTTAGCCCCTTTTCACACACATGGCTCCCCTGCTAACCGAGATAAATAATCTAGCCAATCATGCTCAGCCGCCTTGGATGCACGCTGACTTGCCATATCTAGTTTATCGCCTTTCACCTTGGTATAATTACCTTGGGATTGCGTGAAGTTTGACTGTGAATATCACATTCTCTCCCTTTTCTAGAAATCATCATCCTCGATAAGTGTTGATGTAAGGAACTAGCTAGCTCCCATGTAGAGTTTGTCAATGGTAGGCCCTTCCATGTAACTAGATACTCTTGGAGAATGCGATCTAATATACAATTTGGGCCATCATCTATAGTCTCCTGCTCCTGTAAAGAAACAATGCCATGTCGTTGTCGTGTAAATATTGCTTTAGCTTACTAACATGAAAAGCTTAGTGGACACGATAAAGCCGCTAGGTAAGTCTTTTATGATTTTCCATGGTCCACAGTATCCGTGAGGGCTTTGGACACTTTCCTATTCTCAAGGAAGTAGATTCAGGTGGGAGAAGTAAAAATACCCTATCTCCCTCCTTAAAGATCTGAAAAATATCTCTTCTTATTTGCATAATGTTTGGCTCTATTCGTTGCTCTCTGGATTTTTCCTTGAGCCAGTTTGTCAGCTATAATTACCATTCTTTAATCGTTGTTGATGGATATAATGCTGAAAGACATATCAAATATAATATATCTTTATCTCAAAAATTCAAATATAAAAACGATATTCTAATTCATTAGAAAGTCATATTCTTACAATTAGGCTTGTATTTTACAATTTTATTATTCGTATGCAAGGAGATTTCTTTGTGTATATAAACATGTTGGATCAATATCTCTATTGTTGTGCATACACATGTTGGATTAATACCTCTAATGTTGTGCTCTCACCAATATTTCTACCTCTAAAGTTTATAATTATACCTTTCCAATGCTTTATCCAATCCCTTTATCCTTTGTCTTGACTTTGGAAAAACCTTGGTTGCTACTAGGGTATATTAATATCCATTCAAATTTATTTTATATGTCATTAATCCATCTTTTCTCATCATCTCTTTTGTTTTGGATCTCAATACATTCTCTCCCTCATATAACAAAGTTCCAATTTTAGCATGAAAAACATTTAGCTTTCCTCTTAAAGCACTTTACAAATTGCCATTCTTTAACTGTTAATGGATATAATGGTGAAAACTATACCCAACATAGTATATCTTTATCTCAAAAATTTAAATACAAAAACAATGTGCTAATTGATTAGAAAGTCATATTCTTACTATTAGGCTTGTGTTTTACAATTTGATTATTTAGATACAGGGAGATTTGTTTGTGCATATATACATGTTGGATTAATACCTCCATTGTTATACTCCCACCAATATTTCTACTTCTAAAGTTTATTATTCTACCTTTCCGATGCTTTGTCCAATCCTCTTTATCCTTTTTTCTTGACTTTGAAAAAACCCTAGCTATTGGGGTACACTAATATCTATTCAAACTTGTTGTATGTGTCGTTAATACATCTTTCCTCATCATCTCTTTTGTTTTAGACCTCAATACTATGTATAGAGCTTATAACATTTCGTCTTTCTAGATTCTACACATACAAAAGGAGAATAGTTTAGATCTTGTTTCCCATCTTAAAAAAAGATGTATATAATGGACATTATGGGAAGCCTTGCACCATAGAAAGAGTGCAGGAACTAGCCAATGTCATGGGGCCTTGCCTCACCACACTCAGGAGAAGCTTAAATTGAGAGGTTAATCTACCATAACCTAGCCTACAATTGCATAAACAAGATGTGTCACTCACCTCGTTGATTGCTTGTGCTCAGATTCTCATAGTAGGAGAGCTTGTTGCCACATAATCACACTGAAGCTCCACTCCAACGCCACCCGCTACACTCCAATAGAAGCTCGACCTTGCTCTCTCACTCAATCACACACACTCACTCTCTCACACACATGCAAGCAAGCACACAAGAGCTCAAACAAGCAAGAGGCAAGCATGAAAGCAATAGCATAGGAGAGTAGAGAAGAAGAGCACTCTATTGAATTAGCATAAGAGAATGAATGGTGAGTATACACAATGACCCTTATCTTGGTCCATAGCCTTCACACCTTGGGCGGCCATACTAAAAAAATAGGTCCATGGCTACCCACGACCGCCTAGGCTTATGCAAACACCCAATATAAGAATACAATCTCCATTATTAATCTCATGGGACACCTTTTATAGATAAGCGGCGATCGCACATGTAAAATATACAATGATGCTGGAGAGGTGTCTGATGATGAGGGTTTAACATGCCCCTCTTCCTGATGCAGATTCCGTCCTCGGAATATGTCAATGAAGATTGGTCGAGGAGGCCTATTTTTGTTGGATGTATAAAATGTCAGAGGTCCTGGAAGGTCTGCAAGGCAACAAGGAACCACGAGTAAGGTGTATTTAAGCAAAATGAAAACACCAATCAAGCAGTGAGGAATGATATTTAATGACTGGTCAAATTTTCTAGTTAATACAATGGTAATATTAAGATTGGTCTAAATTCAATCTAAACTAAGAGGGAGCAAAAAGCATGCCTCGGGTTATGACCTTAGTCTCAACACACTATCACTTTGGTGAGACCATCTCTAGCTATTATCTAGCCTCCTAAATGGAATTGCTAAGTGATTATTATAAGTGTTTGTTTTGATTTCCAAAAATATATAAGTAGGGCACAACCTTGCAGAGACCCAAGAAATGGTCAAGAGACCTCATACAAGAATATCTAAGAACCACTAAGTATCTTCACAACGATGGTTTTTTTTAAAGGCCCTTTATTGATAGATTTTTAGCCACAAGGTCCCATCCCATGGAAATCAAGGCTACGGTCTCAAGGCTCCATCATGAAGAGCCAAAAGTCCTACCTAGATTGCACATGGCGATGGTTATCTTCTTGTGGGTTTTTTTTTTTGCTTTGTTTTTGTTTTGTTTTGTTTTTTGTTTGTCAGTTAAAAAAAAAACTAGTGTCACCTCACAATTCACCTAGAAGGCTTCATTCTAACTAAAGAGGGCACACTAAGGAAGGTGGAGTACTTGGCATACTCCTTTGGCATACTCTAAGGTTGATCTCAAGACAGATGAAACTAGGACCAAAGCCTAAATGTTACCAAGTAATAACTAGAAAATTGATAGACTAGATACCTAGTAATGCATGCAAGCACTCAAATAAAAAGTAAATGGAGAATCACAAATAGTAAACAAAAGGTGAGGATGGGTTAGAATACACTTGGGAAATGAAGAAAATCCTGTCCATATCGAGGTTGCAAGTCCACCACATGTTGTAATTTTGGATCTGGTCTACATGATGGCACCTCAATAACCTATAAATCATACTATCTAGCAAGCTCATCGTTAGATAACCATAGTGCATAAGCATGCTGTGATTCTTTCGTCATTTCGACTTTCCCCCTCACTTGGGTGTGCTCCATATATATATGTGTTCTCTAGTCTACTAGATGATGGTTTGAGTGCCTCCTCATTATGATAGGGCATGGGTACTATAGGTAAGTTAGCTAAGTAGCTACTATGAGCTAAGCTATCTAGGAAATCACCCACTATACCCGAGAAGAAACAAGGAAGTGGAAATGAATATGCCATAACTGGTGGTGTAAGTCCATAAGTTCTTGCCCTCCTCCATTGCTCTACAAGCTATTCTTATGGAGTTCTATCTTGCTGGGGTCCTCCCATGGGGTAACGAACACTATGGACTATGATAATCCTATCCCATAGTGCCTAAAATAAGTTCTACACTGCCAACATAAGTAGGACGCTACGTACAACATGCGATGCCTACAGGTAATGCATGGTGCAAGGGGATATAACTGAGGTAGAACAGGTCCACAAAGGTGTCTCCACAACATCTCTCCCTTAGTGGTGCATAAAAATAGTGTAAGTGGGTCTGGAAAGGGGGAATACTCAGCTGTCCTCGCCGATAGTACCATTCCTGGCAATCCAGGTCCAAGATATGGTTACTTGTGTCGGTCCACAACAAGTCCATGCTGACGGCCTGTAGTCACAACAGACTCGTATTTCATTCTTTTATTTGATATGTGCTCCTTCTTATTATCTAAAAATAAATAAAATTTGTATGGTTAGTCAGTTTTTTAGTATGTGTATAGTTGCTAGATTTCTGTACATAGTTGGGTCAAGCTAGATTGTCATGGGTTAGCTTTTTTCCCACAAGCTCCCTCTTGATATGGACATAAACTTTTTCGGGGAGAAAAACGTGGAGGGCAAAAGTAATGATATTAGTATAAGTCCACCTTTCCTACTTTCTATCATACCTTGACCTCGTCGAAGGTATTGTAGGTTTTTTGCAACCATCCCTTCCAACTTTTCTCCATCAATGTTTGTTGGCTAGGAGTGCTCTTTGTTTTTTGTTGTGGTGGTAGGTCAACTTCCAGCTTTAATGGCAGTAAAGGGCTCTTTTGGATCTCCTACCATAGTTTTTGGAATTAGAGTTCTAGTTGGTGGTGCTGATAAGGCAAGTAGCCTTTAAGGAGCATGTAAATCTAAGGCTTCATTTGTCAAACTTGCACCTCCTACCATAGTTGTTGGATTTAAATTTCCAGTCGGTGTTGTGGGTAAGTCAATATAACAAGAATAGGTAAAGCCAAGGCCCCATTCCTCAAATTAGCTTTTAGTGGAGGATCAAACGTATAGCATCGATTAATGTCATGATTACCCATATGAACATAATAATTGCACCATATATTAGGGCTTCTTTTAAGGTGCTAACACTCTATTATTGTATGATTTGATTTATAATATGCACACCAAACCATATATCTCTTTTGGGGTAGAGTTGGGAATTTTCCATCTCTTTTGGAGTGATTTTAACTTCATCTTTTAATTGTTTCATCATAGCTAGTTAATGAGATCATGACCTTCTTTCTTCCCATAAGACTTATGTCCTTTTGATCTTTCACTTCCTGATCCATGTACTTAGAAGCCATGTACTTCTCTAGGTGGTCCCGTAAAATTATCACTATAATCTATGGCACATTCATTGAGGGCTCTGTGGCTTAAAGTTCATCATGCAATTTCTTGTTTTTTAAGCCTTTCAAGAAAAGAGAGATCAATCAAGTTTGGCTAGGTCTCTTGTCAGGTTCACACCTGCTATAGAGATACATGGCCCTATTAATGCATTATCCTTGATCATCTCATATTTGTTTTGCTTTAGAGTGTTTATATGGAACTCCATTTGGGCCCAATCTCTTGACATATAAGAAATAAAAAAGGATTGTTTTAAATCTTTGTAAGTTGCTTTTCCTTCTGGTTCCAAAATTTTGAACCATTTGGTAGCCTCACTGCTCTAGGGTAAATCTAATTGCTCTGGCCTTAATATGATCATCATTCACTTCCAAATCTTTATAGACTTGCTCAAAGGTTTCCAAATGACCATGTGCATGCATCACTTGTTCCACTAAACTTTTACATTGCCTTAGACACACTCTAGAATCTAGAGTTTTGACTATTTTGTTCTCTCTTAAGGACCATGGGGTGCACTTGCAAAGGATAGCATGTTCTCTGCTAATATCTTTAACCATTCTAATGGCATTATCTTACAGATATAATTCCATATGGCGGCATAGGATGGACATGTGCTTGAACTGGAATGGGTCTTTCCAATGGTGCAAGTGTAAGGTCCCCCCCTTCCTAAATAGGGGAAACCATAAGATAGTCTACTAAGTCTAACTTGAGAAAAATTTCCTACTCGTTGACACCTTGACCATGTAAAGATACAAGGGATACGATTAATAGGTAAGGCCTAGTTCTATCACACGTAGGGGGAGCGTGGTCTTCTAAATGACTCTATCGAATCACCCATAGAGTGATTGATCTTAATTTGGGAAACCTCCATTCTTGATTCCTAGAGACAATGCTTTTCTCCCCATCTATGTGAGGCACAACCGTTGATTTAATCCTGCAGAGTACGGTTGCGTAGGGACCTATTTATCTAGCGTAGAGTTTTCAATTAATTTGTTAGAAAGCTACCTGACTAATCGGGCCCACCCATCCATAGGATGGTGCCATCAGGGCATCAAGTTCTTTAATTAATGACCTTTTCACAGTGTTCGTTTAAACAGCCTTTAACAATGATACAACAAAGCTAGCAAACAAGGGATTTAAAAAAAACACAATGTTCAAAACTATCCATAGCTAGATCCAGGCTCTCTTATTTCTTTAATTCATTCTGTCGATGATCTAGAATTCGGCCTTCTAGCCTCTATAGATCGAGAAATCCTACGGGACCATACACCTCGTCGTCACAGGCGAGGACTCAAGCCAGCCTCTCGCCCTCTCAGGCTCCATCGCTTAATCCTCGCTCTCCTCAGAGATGTCTACACGATGCTAGGGTGGGCTTATTCACTCCACTAGCATGGGCTCATAGAACTAGGTAGCATCATAATACTTGTCTAAACCGGCGAATCTCATCTTCCCAATGGTAGGAGGGATACATTCGGTCGACTTCCAGCCTTGCTAATGTCGCCGCCCCGCTACACCACAGCATGGAAATGGAGTCAGCATATTAAGGCAGGGAGAAGATGTACCTGTACTTTTAACTTAATCAAGATAACAACACAATTTCTTAACTAGACCATAGGATACAAGAAACAACATCATTTTCTCGAGAAAGCAACGATTTCATAAGAATTTTGGTATTTTCAAAGCAAGGAAAAGTAGCAACTTCTTTCTTACATAATTAATGTTAACATTAATGGGGTCAATCAAAAAACCTATTTTTAAATGATTATTAAGCTAACCTGGCCATTAGTTTCTTGTGGGACTCCCAAGGGGAGAGTTGGGGTTGCACCCGGAGAATTCCCTCTAGGGTCATTGTTATACACGCTTCTCGAGGTGGTATTTTGGCATCTTTGTGGAGGAGCCATTCTATCCACCTCCTCGTAGCCCACATCATAGCGAACTCAACGCTTCAACCATTAGGAAAAATTGTTGTCCCTTACGTGCTTCCTTGAGAAGATGTTTTTCCTTGACTACTCTAGACTTAGGTTTACCTGTCTTCCCCTGAACTAATACTACTTGGCGGTGCTTATTTTTAAAAGTGATACTCCCCTGGTTACACTGAATACTAGCATTATTTGTGGTTAACCAGTCCATCCCAAGGATCCTTTCATAAATACCTAATGGTAAGACCCTAAAATGGCTATGAGTTTGTTCCCTACCCAATTCAAAGTCAAGGTTTCCTCCTACAAAATGGTGAGATACTATTTTCTTCCCACCACTAGCTAGCTCTACAACCATTTTCCTAGCTGGTTTTTGACCCAGATTTAATTTTTATAAGCACCTAGGAGAAAGCAATGAATGGGTACTGCCACAATCAATCAAAAGATGGAATGGCTTACCATGATGAGTGTGGCTAGGGTTTGAATAACACCAAGTTGTTGATTTGGACCTTGATGTTCTACCACCCGCATGGATGGTGGCACGCTCTTCTTTAGCCATCTCCAAAGTTGGTTCTTCATTAATAGCACATGATGCATGGGCAATTGCTCCACGACCTCTGCCACATCCACCACCTCTTGCACCTTGGCGGATGAGGGTTCCATGGCCCTGATTTGCTTGACCACCTTGAGGAAAAGATGTTGCTAGCTTGCGGCAGTTGGCCTTAAACTATCCTAGCTCGTTACAATTGAAACACACAAGGACCTCTCTAGAAGAAGCAGCATGCGAGCGGGGAACAAAGGAGTTGGTTTGCCGACCTTGGTTGTAGTAGGGAGTATTTTGCTGGGGCTTCTCGTAAGACTGATCTTTAGGGTTTGTTTCAGGATAAGATCTCTTCTGAGGCTTAGCTTTGTAGACTTTAGCTCTTTCACAAGAGTTTTTGCTTGTGAGAGCATCTTGCAATGTGCTTGGCCTCATTGCTTCAAGGCGGGAGTCCAAAGGTTCATATAAACCTTAGCAGAAGTGGGCTACTTGTTGCTGGGAGGTAGTCATGGATGGGGCATACTTCCAGAGAGGGATGAACTTGGAGTAGTATTCTTCCAGGGTTAAGCTTAGCTTCCTTGAGGCTAAAGAACTCATTCATCTTGATAGATTCATGAGATGGGGGGAGATACCGCTCCTTCACAGCTTGCTTGATGTCATCCCATGTTTGGGAGTGTTCGATGACTCCCTTGTCACACGGCACCATTGCTTTTAGCATCCCGGGTGAGGCACAATCGTGCAAGCATGGACTGGTTTGCCACTCCAGTATATCGGTAGCTAAGAAATAATCATCCATTGCTTCAATCCATACCTCAGCATCCTTCTCAATATTTGAACCTTCCCCCTTAAAGGAGGGAGGTTGCATCTGTTTGAGTAGGAGTTTCTTCTCCTGGGTATTTGTTGTGTAGCACATTAAGGAGAGGAGGTTGATCGTCTTGGTCATCATCGCAAGATTAAATTTTAGGATTATGAGATTCATACTATGCTCATTCTTGTAAAAGTAAAACTTTGAAATCATTTATTTCTCAAATATCTACAAGGACAATATTTATTACAAAGATTTGAGACTAATTTAAGTTAGTCTTATTCATCATCATAAAAGAAAATCCTAGGCTCAACTAAGACATGGTACTTGAGCAGTCCACATAGGTGGAATATCGGGGTTTCATCGTGGTTTCTAAGATACGGAAGACTAATGGTAGTGGCGGTAGACGCGGGATTGTGTTGTGTTCCATAATGGCGGCTACTCTATCGGCGACGAGTAAGACTTGCATTACTTGGTCATATACCCAGCAGTTCTGTGGTATACGGTTCCCTTCTATGGTCACATAACTGTCGGTTTTGCGAGTAAGACTTGCATTACTTGGTCATATACCCAGCAGTTCTGTGATATATACGGTTTCCTTCTATGGTCACATAACTGTCGGTTTTGGGAGTACCCACAAACCAAAATAAGCGGACCATCTTCAGCTTCTTGATCCAACAAACCCTCTTTAAATCGGTGGTGAGGCTCCCAATTTGATCTGCTCAGATGAAAAAGTACCTCACCCCACAATTCCAAAAGTGATTTCTACCCCACCCTATTTGGATACAAGAGGGATGAGGAAGGGACAACCTCTCGAGTATCTACACCATCGTATCACGGAATTTAAAATTTGAAGAGTCACAAGCCGGTTGGAAGATGCACTAGAAGACTAGGAATCTCGAGTAAGCATCTTCCTCTTCCTACAATCATTCAATCACCAATTTAAATTATTCTAGTAAGGTATTTTATCAATCAACATTATGTTAAGTAGAACATACATTCCAAAAATAACCTTAAACAACAAGTCCTAGGAACCAAGATCAGCTCTGATACCAATTTTAAGGTCCCCCCTTCCTAAAAAGGGAAAACCATAAGGTAGTCTACTAAGTCTAACTCGAGAAAAATTTCTTGCTCATCGACACCTTGATCATGTAAAGATACAAGGATATGATTAATAGGTAAGACCTAGTTCTATCCCACAGGGAGAGCGTGGTCTTCTAAATGACTCTTAAAATCGAATCACTACATGCCTATCTTCTTGCTCACTATTTTGACCTATTCTAGTGGGACCCACATGTCCAAACCCTTAAAAACTTGATGGCTCACCTGTATACACATTGGTGTACTCATCCCAGTATTAAAACCCATGTGGACGTCATATGTAATATGAAAATCATAAAAAATAGGGTTGTTGTAAACTGTAGTCTGCATGCCTTTGCAGCCACCTAGCTGCCACCTAGACCATGGCTGTAGAAAGGTACAAACACCTTCGTTTTGCCTAGATTTTGATAGTCCAATATATCTACTAAACCTTGGTTATGTCAGCTTGCCAATAGCACTCGCGGCGGTTTGGTTATGCGAACTTGGTGAAATTGACAACTTTGCTGTAACACTCCTCCTCCCCTCCCCCCCCCATTTTTTTTGCTTAGGTTTAATGCCTTCTCTCTCTCTCTCTCTCTCTCTCTCTCTCTCTCTCTCTCCAAAAGGGGGGGGAGGACTATAGTGCCCGGTGCTATAGCACTTCCCTCCTTTTGGCTAGAGAGAGAGAGAGAGAGAAGGCATCGCAAAAAAATGAGAAGAGTGCTATAGCACCGGGCACTATAGTCCTCCCTCCCTTTTGGTGAGAGAGAGAGAGAGAGAGAGAGAGAGAGAGAGAGAGAGAGGGCATTAAACCTAAGCAAAAAAAGTGGGCGGAGGGTTGTAGGCGCTACAACCCTCCGCCCACTTTTTTTTGCTTAGGTTTAATGCCCTCTCTCTCTCTCTCTCTCTCTCTCTCTCTCTCTTTCTCAATTTAATGCCTTCTCTGAGCGCTACAGCCCTCCCCCATTTTTTGGCTTAGGTTTAATGCCCTCTCTCTCTCTCTCTATGTGATTTGTTGATGTGTACTTGAGAGAGAGAAAGAGGGCATTAGGAATATATATACCTTGTCATGCCAGGAAGAGCTCTCGCATGAACGACGCGTGAACGAGCCGTTGGCCCAGGTGTCGTTCATGCCCTCTGAGCTCTGCATGCTCCAGCTCCATTCTTCCTTTCGAGGTTTTCCATCAGGTTCTGATTGCTGCGCTCCTCCTTTCTGTACTCGCTCCCCCCGAGAGGGGGGAACTCTGCTCTACGATGTCGCTTCATGATGTTGTTCGAGCCGGTGCTGCTTCGTCCTCTCAATCATTTCACGAAGGTGCTGGCCCCTCGTCTCTTGTCCTCCATCAGGCGCCTGTGAAGCTCCTCGGTGGCTCGCTCTCCGTTAGCAGAGCATCTGCTCCGCCTCTCCATCAGCTACACGGTCTTGATTCTGAAGGTTTTGCTGAGCCACATCAGGCTGTCGCCTCTCAGGGGCATCGTGGCCCTACTGTCAACGGCCATCTCGGTGGCTCGCTCTCTGTGAGCAGAGCGTCTGCTCCGCCTCTCCATCAGTCACACGGTGTGGGAGGCCGTCTGGATTCTGGTGAGCCTCATCATGTTGTTGCCTCTCAGGGGCATCGTGGCCCTGCTGTCAACGGCCAGCCTGCATCCTTTGCTGACGCGGTCTGACTCCCTGCAGCCATCTCAGGTCTTGGTCAAGCTTCGACTCCCTCCAGGTTTGATCGTCTGATTAATTTGTCGCAGAACCCGACATTTGAAGAAAAAATTGGTGAGTTTGATGTTGATTCAGATGGCGCTGTTATTTGTGATAATGAAGAGTTAGAAGCATGGCAGGACCATCTGTCTTCCCATGCGTTGATTGGTCTTTGTCATGGGGCCAGACCCCCTGTAGACACATTGAAATTCTGGATTAAATCAAATTGGGAACAGAAAGGAATTAAGGTAGCTTCTGTGCAGCATCTTCCTAACTCGTATTATATGTTCATCTTTGAGGATATTTTAAGTGCGTCTTCTGTTATAAACAGAGGGCAGTGGATCATAAGAAACACGCCCCTTTCGTTCTTCCGATGGTATGACTCCTTTGATCCCAAAGGCCCCAAACCCACCAAAATCCCCGTTTGGGTTGAATTGACTGATATGCCCACTAAGTATTCCATATGGGCTAAGAGGATTGGGAGTGCGGTAGGTAAAGTTCTAGGTCAAAAACCGTTTCAAGTTGTCAATCCCCAATGGGCGCATCAAATGCTTATTGAAGTTGATACCGCCAAGCCCCTTAAGGAGAAAGTCCCCTTGAAAAACAGTGAGGGTCAGATAATTTATGAGCAAACCCTGACCTATAAGAACCTCCCGTACGCCTGTTTCAACTGCAATAAGCAAGGGCATTTGATTAGGGAATGCCCTGAGCTCCAGCAGCCAGCCGTTAGTGACAAAAACCCGGCCAAAGACGAGGCCTTTGTTCTGCCCCAGAAAAAACATGTTTCCAAGGTCAAAAACAACAAAGCTAATTGGCACATCCCAGCTAATAGATATGCCCCCCTCCTAGCAGAGGTTCAAGATGGTCTTAGCATTCAGTTTCAGGCCAAAGAGGCCCTGATTTCAGGCCCTATAGATGCTGATCACCCCTCCCCGGGAAGGGCCCCTAACAAGGACCGAGTGATTTTCAGCCAAGATCTTGATTCCCCTATGGAATCAGACGAGGATTTCATTGATAAAACCCAACGTATTGATGAACCTTTCAAAGCTCAACTTGATGAAGAAGATGCTGCTATGATGAAGAGGATGTCCCTCTCACCTATGAAACATCACGAGGAGAGTGACTTCTCTCCCCTTCTCTTGGGTTCAAAAATGAAGAGGAAAAAGGATAAAAGTCAAGAAGCTCTCAGAACCTCCGTGTCCGCGGGTAAACCTTCCAAAACCATTAAAAAATGATGTCTAGTCAATTGCTATCCTTCAACTGTAAAGGGCTTACCAACCCGGAAAGGGCTGTGGCCATCAATATTTGGTTAAAGGACTTAGCCTTTGATTTTGACCTTCTTTGTCTTCAAGAGCTTAAAATAGGGGGTCCTCAGCTGCATATGAACCTTCAAAGAATCTCCAATAATGCTCGGTGGTTTTTTACCAACCATCACTCTGGGAGAGGTGGGGCAGCTATAGGCATTCACACGAAGTGGGAGCATACTATTTTAGATGCTTGGTCTGATGTCAATCACTGTTGGACCGCGGTAAGACTGGGCAATCCTTTCAACTGCACTCTTGTTTCCGTTTATGCCCCGTGCTTGGCCAACTTAAGGGCGTCCACCTGGCAGTCTATCATTGAGATTGAGGGTCCCATGCTTCTTGTTGGTGATTTCAACATAGTTGAATCCCAGGGAGATAGAAATAGGTTTCTGGGTAGAACCATCAATGGGCATGAAAAGGTTCAATGGGAGTTACTCAAAGTTGATAAAGATCTATCGGACCTTTCTATTAAAACTGGTTTCTCCTGGTCTAACAATCAAAAAGGTTCCTTTCACAGAGCTGCGAGATTGGACAGACTGTATGCCTCTGGTAGCCTGTCTGATATGTGCTTAAAGATCAACTGCACGACGGATTCCTCCCTGACCATCTCTGATCACCTCCCTCTCATTTGCAAGCTGTCTATTGGCCAGGCCAAAGGGAGGGCGGGGTGGCCTCACCTGGACCCTTCTCTCTTTCGTCTTCCGTGTATCCAACAAATGATTAAAGGCTCCATTACTGAGGCCTTCAGTCGTTTCTCCTCCCCCTCCAAGGTCTCGTCAGTAAGGTTCATTCTATTTGCAAGGATCATAAGCGTAAAGCTCATTCGATTCGGTTGAATCGGAGAGTCCAGATCAGGAAACAGATCCAGGACTTATATCTTTCTAAAAAAGGGGTTTTAGATCAATCCACGATCGATCTTAAGAATCAACTCAGACTCGAGGAGCTTTTGGCAGCTAAGGCCACTAGATTGTGGTACAGAGAGGTGTGGGCTGGGAAAATAGACACTCCTCACCCTAAGATGTTTGCCCTCCTCAAAAGGAAAAAAGTTAGGGATCTGATTCCTATGGTCAAGAAGCCCAATGGTTCTTCCGCTTCAGATGATGTCGAAAACTTGCAGGTCATCAAGGAGCACTTTTCTAACTTGTTCTCCACAGCTCAGCCTCCCTCTCAAGAAGTTACTGCTGCTAGAGCCAAGATTGCTCTCATTAGGAAAAAGGTCGTCAACCCAGCTTTAGCTCTTAAGCTTGACGCTCCGTTCTCTGAGAAGGAGGTCAAGGAGGCTATCTCTCATCTGAAAAAGAGGAAATCTCCGGGGGAAGATGGGATTCCTAATGAATTCTTTCTTGCTTTTAAAGATGAGCTGACCCCTCACATCCTTAACATCTGGAGGGAAGCCATGAAGAAAGGTGGTCTGGCTGAAAGGACCAATATGGGGATCATCAAACTGATCCACAAAAAAGATGAAAAAGAAGATCTTGGAAACTGGAGACCCATAACATGTCTCACCTCCCTATACAAAGTCTATGCTCATATTCTCACTAGTAGAATCAACCCCTATATGGACGAATGGATCCTCAAAGAACAAAAGGGTTTCATCAAGGGTAGATATATTCTTGATGCTATTATTAGCCTTTGGGAGGGCATGGAGCATGCGGAAAACTCTGGGCAGAATTACATCTTCCTCAAAATAGACTTTGATAAAGCCTATGATAGAATTGATTGGTCTTTCCTTTTCCAATCCCTTCAGGATATGGGCCTCAACAGGAAGTTCATTAAGTATGTCCAAACTTTGCTTGGTAATGCGTCTTCCAAGGTTGCTGTCAATGGGTCTCTCACTGATGCCTTTCCTCTTAGGAAATCTATTAGGCAAGGCTGTCCCCTCTCCCCCCTTCTTTTTGCCATTGTTGCTGATGCTCTTGGTTGGTTGGTTAACAAGGAAATAGCCAGCAACAACATTAAGGGTATCGAGATTCCCAACAGGCCTAACCCTTTATGCCTTCAACTTTTTGCTGATGACACTAATGTGCTGCTTCGGAATGAAGTGCAGACGGCTGCCCACTTCATGTCCTGCCTTGAGACCTTTTGCCTGGCCAGTGGTTCCCAAATAAACCACTCCAAGACCAGCTTCAGAGTGTTAGAAGGAGGGCCCCCTCCTTCGATTCTTGCCGCTGGCTGTAAGATTATCCCTGAGGGTGTCGTTTTCAGACTTCTTGGTATCCCGATGGGCTTTAACATCTCTGCTAAACAAAGGTGGGACTATGTGCTCAATAAACTTAAGCTGCAGGTCAAGAAATGGAGCCACATTAACACAGGGGTTGCCTCCAGAGCCTTTGTCCTCAATCACTTCATCATCCCCTCCGTCGTCTACTTCCTGGCCTGCTGGAAGCCGTCAGAGACCCAACTTCAATCCCTAAACTCCATCTTGGGTAATTATCTGTGGGGAGGTTCCCTTGACAGGAGGAGGATCAGCAAAGTTGCTTTCAAGGTGTGTTGCTTAGATAAAGAGCAAGGGGGTCTTGGCATTATTGATATTGGGGTGCTGGCTGAAAAGCTCGCGGCTAAGTGGGTGCAAAGGGCCATATTTTCCAATGATGTGTGGGCTGACTTGATCAAAAGAGATGTTGGAAAATTTTAGCTCAAAGGCAAGAGATCATGGAAGGGGTTCTCGATTAATGAAGTTCTGTTTTCGAAGGCCGATCTCTCCCCAATAGGTAGCAAACTCTGCTGCAGGATGTGGGAGTCTTGGATGAAATATAAAAAAATCTTTTGTTTCCAAACTTATTCAAAGAGAGGGAGGTATGCCTATGCTGCTGACTCGGTTTGGTTTGGCCATCTTATAGCTCCGATCTCCGATGACCTGGTCCAGATCAGCCTTTCTTGTTTCAAAGCTGGGATTAAGGTGTGGGGAGACTTATGTGATTCTTCCGGAATGTTAACCAGGGATCAAATCATTAACAAATTCATCCTGCCCCGGGGTGGCATTGAGCTTGTCATGCAGAGGTGTAATTCTCTCAGAGTTTTCATTCCCCCGGGGCCTATTTGTGACTGCAAACACTTTTCTAAAGCCATCTTGTGGGGGTGGTCCAGACACCTCGGCAAGTTGCCTAATGGTTTTCATACGGGCAAACTTGTTCTCAAACTCAACAATAGATGGTCTTTGGGTTGGAATAAGCATCAATGGGCCTTCCGCTTTAAGCTTATCTGGGCCTTCGCTCAAGAAAGGAAACATGCCCTCTTGGCCTGGCTGGTCATTCATAAAGCGACCTGGACCCTCGAAAAGGCTATGAAAATCGGACATGGAAATGGTCTCTGTCCCCGCTGCAAAACCAAGTTGGAAACTGTCCCCCATCTGTTCTTTTCTTGCTCCGACACGAGTCAATTCTTAAGTGTTCTTAACAAATCTTTTATGCAAATCAGGAACACCCCTCTCAGTTGGAAAGAAGTCCTCCTCGGAGAATGTCACACTCTTGACCCCTTTACTTGGCATTCCGTCAGATTTCTTTTCTTATGGCATGTTTGGAACCAACGTAATGAAGCTCTTTTCGCTACTAAAACTAATCATCACTTTTTTCTTTGTCTTGACAGCACTCTCAAGCTTGTACAACAGTTGCGACCTAGAGGGTCTCCTATGGAGGTTGATCGTTGGCAGGACCTACCATGGAGGAAATGGAGACAATATCATGTGTCCTCACATTGCAAAAGAAAGGAAAGCATGCTTCAAGGGCTGGCTCACGAATGCCAAAGAAGGCTGCAACATTCCGACTCCTACATCCAGGCGTCGGGAAGTTTATGAGGAGTGTCTTATTCCCTCCAGGGCTCAGTCTGCTGTTCATAAAGTTTTATCAGCCCCCCTCAGTGAATAAAAGCCAGTCTATCTCAGTTTTTCAGGATGTTCATATTGTCGAGCTTCTTTTTCTGGTTCATCAAACTCTGGTTCAAGTGTTGTTTTACTGGCTCAGCTCTGTTTCCAGCTGCAAGTAGTTATGAAGTTCTTCCCTTCACCTGTAAGGTCTAACAGTCCAAGGCGTCTACCCATGGACCTTCCTCATGGGAACTTGTAACCTTTCTTTTTTTTAATATATTCAGCTGTTTTGACGAAAAAAGAAAGAAAGAGAAAGAGGGCATTAAATTGAGAAAGAGAGAGTTGTTTCTCTCATTTGGTGATGTGGACTTGATATATATATATATATATATATATATATATATATATATATATCAATTTAATGCCTTCTCTGGGCGCTACGACTCTCCCCCCATTTTTTGGCTTAGGTTTAATGCCCTCTCTCTCTCTCTCTCTCTATGTGATTTGTTGATGTATACTTGAGAGAGAGAAAGAGGGCATTAAATTGAGAAAGAAAGAGTTGTTTCTCGATTTTGGTGATGTGGACTATATATATATATATATATATATATATATATAGAGAGAGAGAGAGAGAGAGAGAGAGAGAGAAAGCAATTTATTTGCTTATGTGGACTTGATAGGGACGACAGAGAAGGCATTGAATTGAGAGAGAGAAGGCATTAAAAATAAGAAAAAAAATTAGGAGGCCTGTAGCGTCGCCCAAAATGGTGCCAAAAGCAGGGACCCAACTAAAGTGCAGAAGGTAGCGTGCATGATCTCGAACTCCACCATAATCGCTAAGGTTTCTCCTGCCTTCCTCTTGGTACATGGTCAAGGCATGGAAAAAGGCAAATTATTTTAAACAAGATGAAGGCAAAGAGGATTACTTAATCATCAATGTATAATTTAAATTATGTTAATTAATCACACTTTAGCTGCTACCCATGTAAGTGGGAGAGGGCGATAGCGTTGGGCGCTACAGACTTCCCCCCCTTTTTTAGCAAAGGCATTACAACTAAGAGGAAATAAAAGGGGGGGAGGGAGAGTGCTATAGCACCGACTGATAGTTGATTCCACCCTTGAACCCTATCAAACACTGCGCTGTATCATGCGCACATCCTTGGGCACCCAGTACATCACGCAAACAACAAGAAAGATACTTGTGGCGTGGGTTGCACTATGCCATTATAATGTTGTATTGAGGGCACTAATGGTGATCTCGGCAAACAAAGAAATGCTTATGATAGGCCTTCTCTACAAAGATCATCGCGGCTTAGGGGAAGACAAAATGAAGTGGATTTATGGGTATGGCATGAGGTTCATTTAGAACTCTATTATGTCCACGTTCACACTGCTCCCATTGGAAGTCTGATAGCAACAGCCCAATCAACTCCACTGGATGTCAGAGCCGGCAGACCGACGCACTTTACTATAGAGCCGGCGTGCTAGAGTTAGGTGTGCCCACCTACTTTATGTGAAAAAGACAAAGACAACCTACAGGGAGATTTCTCGGATATTATGGCTACCTTGGAGCAGCATGATAGGACTAAATTTCTTGTATGCAATCTTAAACCTATTGAGGAGCAATAAGCTCTTTTTGGGATCGAAGATGATGCCGATCTAGATAAGAAAATGTGGTTGGACAGCCCCATGACAACAAAAACAAAGCTCGAGGAACAACTTGGTTGCATGCTCAAACAAAGGAGCAGGATACATACATGGTGGTTGCTCGCATGAATAAGCAGGATGGATGCTTTATGGATATTTGGATGGATGAGTAGGATGGGTTGCAGCATGCACCCATGGATGAGATAGAGGATGAGACAGTGGAGGAGTTGTGTGGCCAAGAGAGCCGAGAATGCCCTTACATGACGAGAACGAATATGCTGAAGAGCATGTAGGACGATCTCTAGGATTCTTCGATGCATCAAAACAAGGGTCAGGTTGGGGAGGAGTAGAGTGGCTGTGAAAGCTCGGGAAATCCCTCACATGCGGAGATATCTTGATGGATAAACAGGTGAATCACTAGTATGCAGTTTATGCTCGGATGTTGAGCAGGGGAGATTCGGATGATCTAGATGGTAGTCCTTGCCATGATGATGGGTTGGTTATGCTGAAGGTTGAGAGAGAATGGAAGGAGCATGAAGGCTGGAAGAGCCTAGTGATGCCCTTGGATCTCTCTAACCTTACATCAAGTTTTCCGCATGGTGCAAATATTCTGAAAAATCTAGTTTCCAATTTTGGTGAAGATGATGACATAGACTGCTTTGACATGTTGCTTGCCGATTACAGTAGTGTGCTTGTCCATGGTGATAGCCTTGCAGAGGTTGATACAGCTTGGTTTGACACCTTGCAAGAGGATGTGGATCATGTAGATTATGCTTGTATACTAGATGTAGTGCAGTGGAGCATGGTTTAAGTGTTTCTGATGAGCCTCCAAAGCATGATGTGGATAGAGTGCATACTTGGCTACTTATGCATACACTCTTGTGCTATTTAGCAAATTTTATTGGAGATGATATGCCATGTTCATCGAGTCGAGCTCGAGGTGTTGTGCCATTTGGGGTATATCAGCATATGTAGCAGATGCTGGAGCTTCTTGACATATCTTTTTGATGGGCAATGTTGTGCCTACCCCATGTCTACTCCATGCCAGTAGAGTAGGGACATAGTTGTGTGACGACCTAGCTTTATGTTTTCATTTCGTATGAACATGACTGGATAACCTTATATTTGATGGGTTCCCAGCCTTGGCATGTTGCCACGGTCATCTCCCTACGTATGCAATATGGGCAAGTAGACTACGCTCCTAGCTCACCAATGGAATGATAAACACTCCTTTCATTGCTAGGGGATTCAACCCGGTTAGGTGCATGGAAGCTTATCCCTTTCGGGAGAGGATGCTATGAACACCACTACATAGACTTTACACATACAAGCTCAATCTTGCCATAGCTCATTCACTCATCAACCCACTCATTCATGCATCCAATACAAGAAGAAAGCTAAGCTAATGCACACACAAGCTCACTCATAAGCACACAAGCTCAAAGCACACTTCATTCTCAAACACCTACTTCCCTAGCATGCACACAAACCTTGAAGCTTAATGGAACTTGAAATAAACATGCACTACTCAAGCAATGCCTTGCCCATGGATAAGCTTAAGCTTGAATCCACTAGCACACAAAGCCTAATAGAGAACCCACAAGCATAAACAAAGAAGCATGCACACTAGAGAATAGAGATGAGAAGAGAGAAAAACATCATCTCATTGCATTGAATTAGAAGAGCATTGCTCATACAATAGTGTAGATGGGGAGAGAGAAGAGCTTGCACCTCTATGAACAAGAGGGAGAGCTAGTCTCAAGAGAGCTCAAGCATGAGTTCAGCCCAATGTGTATGTGAGCTCTCAAATGAGCCACTATTTATACTAAAACTCCTAAAACCCCCAAAACCTCCCATGTGGGATTATTCTCAAGCCCACTCCCACACTCACCTACAACTTGGAACTCTCTACAAGAGCCCTAAATAAGAATGTCAAGTCTCTTGTTTTCCTGCTTCCATCTTTGTGTTACATCCTTGCATTGATCACCACTCGTCACGCAACATTCCCCCCTTCCTATTTTGCGCACGTCCTCGAGCGCGTAGATGCCAAGGAAGAGTAGCATCTCCAGTGTGTACCTGCAAGCAAAACGATAGGTGGTTTGTATGTTCTCTCTTTTTTTTTTTGAAAGCAAAAGTACTGACAGACAATAACAAAACAAGCAATTTTACTGAATAAGACATGGCAATAAACATCTAATTAGCTAGAGGAAGGGAACATTGAAGCAGTGTAGAGATTGAATAGGTTAGTTCAAGCCTTAATAATTACTACCTGCAGCTAACTAAAGTAAAGAATGTTTTATGCCAAATGTATTGTTCTTTTCCTAGAAGGCAAAAGACCACAGTTAATCGAGGGACCTTTAAGTGGTATACTGAGTCTATGCTAAGTCAAAGATATCAGTTCAACACTAATAAATCTAACATAATTATGTAGTGGCAGACTTTTGATATTGCTTAGTGTTTTGGTTTAATATTTTAAGCACAATGGCGACCATCCTGGATTAGACAAGCATTTCTCTTGGTGCCTTTCTGTGCTTTTTTTTTTTGGGGACAGGGCTCTCTTCAAGAGTATGTTTGTGCACCCGCGGTATGGCTATTCCTTACTACACAAGGCATTGGTTTGGGAAAGGTATAGACCTCCCTCGCCTACCATGAATAACAAGGCAATAGGCCACAAACATATACACTTTTCTTTTATTTTTGTCATACCAATTTTTGTTATGGAATGTTTATTAGATTGTCCCTAAGCAATGTCCTAGTAAGGGCAAGATGTCCACTGACGGTCCTATGATTAATTTAGTCTCTTTGTCCTAGGTCTGGAACTCTACCTTTAGCACAAAACACTAATTACTTTGTATTGCTAAACGGGTAAAAACAATTACGGTCAAACTTACACTATCAAGTCTAAAGCCACTAGAATGCTGTCCCTACTCTAGACCAAAGGAGATGCATATTGCCATGCTTAGTAAAGTGAAATTTATAAACAATCAAGCAACAAGAAAAATACAGAAAACATTAGAGATTGGCATGAGTTCACCTATTTCTATTAAAGCACTGGTTGGTGAAGAATTGTTTGCACTTGATTGTATGACTGTCAGTTGCGGTACTGAAGCGGAAGATGTAGTTTGGTGCTTGTATCTGTTTTATTCCGACAAAACAAACTAAAGAGAAAGAAAATTAAAAAGATAAAAAATAAGAAACATTGGTGCTAAAAACCGGATTTGGCCAAGGGGAAAAACCCAATGGGAAAAAGTGCCCTGGCTTCTAGTTCTTATTAAGAGAGTACAAGTGCTAGTCTTGCACTGGGGGTGGATGTATGTCTGCATTCTCAGGTGGGTGGACATCAATAGCTTTAGGATGTAAAGATAACCCAGAACGTAATCCTACCCATGGAGTAGATGGCAAGGGAAGAAGTGCATCTTCACTAACATATGGTATAGGCACAGTAGGAAGGCTAAAGAGGCACCTATGGTTTTGAAACCGTTCTAAAGACTCACTCATATTGAGCCAAAGCTGACATGTAGATTCATGGGAAAGAAGAACCTGTAAAATGGGAGGGGTTAGCAAACAAAGGGTGTCCTCGCGCCATGTTTGAGCTCTTTCCTCTTCCGGGAGTCTTTGTTGGTTGGGTCCACATTGCGGCATCATAATTGCCCAGAGATTATGTCGTTGAGGTGTGACCCCCATGATCTGCTGCATCATACCGGTGCCATAGCGACGGAAATATGTGCGACATTGCCAACATATATGGGAAGCATTCCCCAATACCATACGAGCACAGTCGCGGTAGTGTGGAAACGGATGATGTTGCTGGTAGTATAACTCCACAAAATGTCTTCCACAGCAATCCTCACCCACTGGGGCATAAAAATATCGGGAGTGCATCTGAAAAGGTGCAATGCTGTAGCCCCCTTGATGGTCAGGGTGAGTGCTATCTAGGTCCAAAGATGGACTGCATGTGTCTAGCCAATTCTCCATTTGGTTATTCTACACCACACATAAGTAAGTGTTCAGATTTTTTTATTTAATGCAAGTTGAACGAAGAATGCTAGTATGTACAGGCATGATGGAAATAGAGCTAATAGATTCGATAGATGAATTGCCAAAAAGTAGCTTTTGTAGCATGATAGCTCTTTCAAGAATGAGTTTGTTTTTGGATGTAACATTATGCAAATTGTTTGTGGGGTGTTGATGTATGGCACAGGTTCCTTTTTGTTGGACTCTTTTTGGTACCCATTTCAGAGTACGTGCAAGAGATTGAAGTTTAGTCGGAGGTGAGATTTTAGCGATAGGCATAGGAAATGCATTGGGACAAATAGGAGGAGGTGTGAATGGAGATGTTTGAACACTTCTGAGCTTTGGCAACCATATGGCAGCTGTGTTCTTGCCATCCCATTGGGCTTTCCAAATTTTCTTGGGGCTTCAGAGTGCCCAACTCTAATACCTATGCCTGTAGACTTATGGCTGGTAATGTAATTTGATTATGGAAAGAGTAGAATACCGACGACATTCCAAATAGTTGGAGCTGTAGGAAGAACGCTCTTTCCTTGATAGTCAGGGAGTCTACTTGTGTAGGAGCCTGATTGAAAGTTATCGGCTTTGTAAGACAAACTTTGACATTGCTTGTGTTTTGAGGAATAGACTCTGAACTTGATTCGGTTGCAATATCCTCCTTCTGATGTGTTGCCTCTGAGATAGAAGTGAGTAAAGGTACCCACTTGCCTTTTTCTTCCCATGTCAGTTTGGAGTATCCCTTCCTGTTCGAGACCTTCTGATGATGTCCGATTGATGCGTCAGCTTGTGTTTCCACCTGGACTCTTTTAGGCTTGGTAAGGCGTGGTTTCCAGTACTGATTTGGTTTCTATAAGTGAGGTGGTATTGACTGCTTTTGTTCTTGAGTAGATTCAGGAACATAATTATGTTTTGCTGCAGTAGTCCCTGCATTCTTTTTTGGTAGCCACAAGGTAGTAGCACCCTCGTAGTAGCCTTGTGCTTGTAGAACCTTCTTTGGGATCCACCGTTGTTGAGTGGTCTTGTTGGAGGTGGAACTGTTGGTTTTGGTGAACCTCCTCTTTAGCTTTGTATTCCTTGGATGTTCCTTGGCAGCATTGGGTCTTGGCTTGCGAGCTGCTTTAGGTAACCAGATTTGTATTTTAAGTGCTTCCCCCCTTCCGTAGCCTTGTGCATATAAGAGAGATGTTGGCACGTGCCATCCTTGAGTATTGTCATTGTCATTATTCACCCAAATCATTGGATCTTTTGAGGTTGTATTTATCACAGTAGTGATGGTCTCCACCTTTTGAAAAGATGGGAGTGCCGAAGCACTTGATCCTGTAAGGTGAGTAGAATTTACCAACAAGGTGTATTGTCGTGAGTTCCAGTCCATACTGCATCTGGTGGTTCTAATCCATGATCTGCCTACTAGAACAACATCCACCACTGCTTGGCTTTTGTTAGCAACATAAAAAGTCACGTGCATAGATTGATCCTGAATGGACATATTAATACAACACTTGCCTAGGGCTGGGGTTTCATCACCAGAGAAACTCTGGAAGTTCAATGATGCATTGGTGAGCAAAGGTTGGCCTAATGATGTCCACGCTTCATAAGACAAAACATTGCAGTCGGCACCCGAATCTATAAGTGCAGACACTGCAAAGATTGCTCTTTGAGTAGGGATCCTTACTTCAATATGAAAGGGATCTACAAAGTCTTCATCATCATTCAAGTGGATGGCCATGATAGCTGCCTTGCGGCGCTCTCGTGCTAGTGCTACTCTAG
Source organism: Cibotium barometz (assembly GCF_041138505.1). Lineage (NCBI taxonomy): Eukaryota > Viridiplantae > Streptophyta > Polypodiopsida > Cyatheales > Cibotiaceae > Cibotium > Cibotium barometz. The sequence continues at coordinate 27,593,664 of NC_141110.1, forward strand.
CCTTAGCTTCTTCTTTTGCTTGACTTTGTAACAAAGCTTGAGCTTTTTTACGTGTCCGACTCATCTGTTAGAGGTTCTTCATAGCGCTTCAAGCGGCTACCATTGATGAAGTTAGTCATTGGCTCTCCATCTAAGGTTTCCAACCTTACTGCACCACTCGTCGCACTAAGCTCGTTGATCATAAATGGACCAAGTCCTCACATTTTCAGCTTGCGTTTTTGTTTCTTCAATGTGTAAAGCAACACTAGGTCACCTCTCCTGAAGTGACCTTTCTTCACATGCGTATCATGCCAACGCTTTTGGCGTCGTTTTTCAGTATACATGCCAATGACTGCCAATAGCCTGTCTTCATCTAGCCTCTCCAATTCATCGATCCGTGTAGAGAATTCATGATCCGTCCACTCAAGTTGTTTTGCAACTCGAAGTGTAGGTACAATAAATTCTATCGGAAGGATAGCGTCCAATCCAAAAACTAGATTGAAAGGTGTCGTGCCTATGGACGTTTTGTAAGCAATTCGGTAAGCCCATAGAACTGAGTGAAGTTTCTGTTCCCAATCTGTTCTATGTCCCTCAACAATCTTTGTAAGCGCAGTGCAAAGAGTCTTGTTTGTGCTCTCAGCTTGACCATTTGCTTGCGGGTGATAAGGCGCTGACCTCTTATGGATGACCATAAAGTCTTCCAAAAGAAAGGTAATGACTCCATTGATAAAATGCACACCTTGGTCACTCACAATCTCAATAGGTAAACCGTAGCGTGTAAACACATGTTCGTATAAAACTTTGCAGTGGTCCTAGCATCGTTTTTTACTGTGGCTTTTCGTAAGATAATCTGTGGCTACAATGATATACTCAGCATGTGTATGGCATGCTGGTGGTTTAATCGGTCCCACAAAATCAATTCCCCATTTTGCAAAAGCTCTAACCACCATAATTGGTCTCAATGGCATGTCCTTATACTTGGTAGGAGGTTTAGCTCTTTGACATTGATCACATCATTTGACATACTCTGTTACATCATGAAAAAGCGTAGGCCACCATAGTCCTGACCATAGTATAAGTTTGGCAGTTGTTTCTCCACAGAAATGTCCTCCCCCAACTCCTGAATGTGCATGAGTCAATACGCTAAGGTAGTCACTCTCACAAACACAAGCCCGTCTTTGCCCCTTTTGTATAGCTGGCCTTCAATAATCAGAAAACTCGCTGCTTCTACCTCTATGGCTCTCTTTCTATGCCTAGGCATCTTATCGTCCGTATGGCCCTGCGTCAAATACTTCACAATGTAGGAACTCCAATTGGGTGTTGTTGAAATATAAAATAGTCACATGAGGAATGGGTTTCCTTTGTTGACAAATTTTACAATTCCGTACGTACTCTTCTGTATCAACATGAAGTGTTGGCCACCAATATCCTTCCCATAAAACTCTTTTAACCGTATCCTTCCCAGAGACATGTCTACCTCCTAAGCTCACGTGGACATATGAGATAATCTCATTATATTGATCAGGGTCAGGGCATAGACGAAGTATTCCATCTTTTCCTAATTTATACAATCGTCCAGAAAGAAGCTTATAAGGAGCACAATGCTCTAAGGTCATTATCTTTTCATTGGTGGGACTAATGGAGTTAACAAATCCTGTCGTTAAAACTTGAATGATGGGTTCTGCCCATCTTGGTGCTGTCTCAACCAAGAATAGAGTAGCGTCAGAAATATCATCATCTATACCAATGGGTGCTTCTCCTGAAGTTATCCTGGAAAGATGATCAGCCCGCTGATGCATTTTTCCCTTCTTTACCCGCTACTTCAAATTCAAATTCAAGTAGAATAACAAACCAGCGTACAATCCTTTCGGTTGCACATGGCTTGTTCACAAGGTAAAGCAAAGCTTGATGATCTACGAAGAATGTAACAAAAGGTAATGTCGAAACTTCTTCACAGCATAGATCATAGCTAAGCCTTCTCTTTCCGTGGTGGTGTAATTCTTTTCAGCACTATTCAACTGGCAGCTAGCATATGAGACTGGAAAGTCAATTTTGTTCTCGCCTGGTTGAGCTAAAATACAGTCAATTGTAAAAGCCGAAGCATCTATATGTACGTGGAATAAATTATCCCAATCCGGCGACCTGAGAATAGGTGCCATCATCACTAATGCTTTCTTTAGCTTTTCAAAGGCTTCTTCACAATCCTCTGTCCATTCAAATACAACAAGGAGTGCATACAATGGCCGTGCTATTTCAGCGTACATGTAGATAAATCTACGATAGTAGCCGCAATGACCCATGAAAACTTGTACCCCTTTTGCATTGTAAGGTCTAGGTAGCTCAACAATAACAGCTATCTTTTCCGCATCCATGGATATACCATTCCTAGACACAATGTGGCCTAGAATCTTCCCTTGCCTCACCATAAACTTGCATTTATCAGGGTTAAGGCACATGCGATACACTCTGCATTTCTCAAAGATTTTTTTGAGATGCTCTATGTGTTCTTCTCTGTCGATGGAATGCACACACAAGTCATCCATGAATATTTCAAGAAATAATCGCAGGTATTCTTTGAACGCATGGCTCATCAGCCTTTGAAAGGTGGCTGGAGCATTAGTCAAACCAAAAGGCATGACTCTATATGCAAACGCTCCCCATTCTGTAGCAAATGCGGTTTTATGTTGATCCTTGGGATCAATAGATACCTGGTTGTAGCTCGAAAATCCATCAAGAAAACTGTATGCCTTCTTACCAGCTACCCTCTCCAATACATGATCAGTGAGTGGAAGCGGATAGTGGTCCCGAACAGTAGCAGCATTTACTTTCTTTAGATTGACACATACTCGTAGTTTTCCATTCTTCTTAGGTACTACCACAATCGGCGAAACCCATTCTGTATGTTCAATCTCATAAATAAATTCAGCCGCTAACAGCTTGTCAATCTCTTCTTTGATCTTTTTGGCAAAATTATCGTTATACGTATAAGGACGCTGCTTGGACGGCTTGGCATCTTCTCGTATGGAAATTGTATGCTGGCAGATCTTTGGATCTACCCCTTTAAGGTCTTTGTAACTCCAATATGTCTTGATACTCTCTCAGAGTAGAGATTAGCAATTCTTCCTCCGCTTGGGTTAAGTCTGTGGCAATCCACACCGTTACGTGGCTCTTCGCTTGGTTCTTCAAGGTCTATTTTCTTGGCGTCCTTAGGGCCATCATAGGAAACTCCTGGTTCCTTAGGTTTCTGTCGAATAGGTTGTTGCAAGACTATTTTCCGATCTTGTATGGTGAATTTCTTGAAGTTTGAGGGGATATTTGTGGTATCCTCTTCTTCCTTTGAGTCATCACTCATGGAAGACCATGCTACTTTTAGCATTCTCTTCTGTTTTTGCACTAGAGCTTTACGCTCCACTCTCATCATGGTGCTTTGTTCAGTCTTGACTGAATGCACTGAAGCCTCAGATTTTAGCTTCGGTTTCCATTTCCTCTTCTTCTTTGGGTTGTCACTCTCCTTCTCGTTTAGCTTTTGCACTAATTGAAAGCCGTATCTCCATTTCATCTTGTCTTTGATGCAATCATCAGATCCCAAGTAGTACAAGTACTTGTTCTTCCCTACAAAGGTTGGAGGTGGAATAAAGTCTTCTTTATCCACATCTTCTCTTTCTTTTTGTTGTTGTTGTCTCTTTTCCTCCTTGACTTTCTGTTTGCAAAACTTCCAGTGACTCTTGCAAAACTTACGTTTCGGTTTGTCACTAGGAATACTCAGCAAGACCTCTCTGCCCTTTAACAACAATCTTATCTTCTCTAACTCTGATTCAGGGACTATGGAATAGTCATCAGAATCCTTTCCATCAGAGGATTCTAAGCATCTATCCTCATCTCCTTCGTCAGCTGAGTTGTACTCAAGAGGGGATACTTCCTCTACAGATACCATATCTCCTAGCAAAAATGATTTGTTTGCTTCATTCCTTGGGGCTTCTTGAGGTTCCTCTGCATAGATCGATCTTAGCATTCTTATGGGAATAATGTCATACCCATCTGGATCACAGAACTGTGTTTGCCTTGGCAATGCACAAGTGTCTATGGTAGCTAAAACATTGTTTCATTCTAAGGGATCTATCAAGTTCTCAGGAAAAGGTATAGGGATATACGCCTCATCCGTCACACTTCTGTCTATGGTAACATTTCTAGGTTGCAAGTCTTGACAAGATGCTCCATAGATCCACAGATCAGCTCTTCCTTTAGACATAGTTGCTCCCGATGCTTCTGAAGAAGCGGAATCAAACTCATCCACAGGAGAGTGCGTCACATCTCGATAAGCATGGTTTTTCAGATTCACCCTCGTGGTTACATTCTCATGTCTGAGGTACAAGTAATTGTAACCCCAGTCTTGAATTATTTTGAATTGGCACATGAATGGCCTTCCTAGGATCGCTTCGTAATTTGTGTTCTTGCCAAAGTCTACGATAGCAAAGGTATGTCCGTACTCAATGCCACATGACTTGACTATAAATTTCTCAAGCAATCCTATGGGACTCTCTAGATTTTCGTCTGCCAATTGTAAACTCATCCTTGTACTTCTAATTGCAGGTTTTCTCCACATTTCCCATACAGTTTTTGTTGCTATACTCACCCCTGCTCCGCTATCTAGAATAGCTATAGATTCAATCTTGTTGATCTCCACAAGAAGCGTAGTATTTCCTTCGTCGTCTTCACAATGCTTGCCAACTTTGTTCACACGAACCGGAATTGTTTGCTTAAGCATTAGCTCAGAAGCCTTTGTCTTCAACAACTCCTTAACCTGGATGTTCTGGTTCCACAATCCTTGCTCAGTTAATTGTGTAGCCACTTCTCCCCACAATCTTGGCCTAAGCTTTAAGAACTCTGCGAGTGGAATGGTACACGTAACTGGTGCCGACATTAAAGCTTGCAAACTCCCTATGTCTCGTTCCTAATGAGGTTGTCGTGTCATTGATGGTACTCGCATGATTTGGCTATGTGCTTCGTACAGTCCTAAATATGAGGGCAGTGTCTTACATGTGAGCTTGTTGCTCTGAGCTGAGACAACAGTCTGAGCATCATTTGGTAGAGATAAAGCATCTAATTCTTGAACCCTTTGATTCGAGAATTCTACTATAGAAAACGGTGGTGACTTGTCAGAAGATGCTAGATCCTCAACTTGTTTTTGCACCGCTTCCCACATCTCCCTTGCTACTGCTTCTTCTATTTCAAGAATTTCATCTCCAAAATCCACGGTAGTCAATGGTTTTGACTCGTCTGCATTGGTATGAGGTAAATCATCTCCTTCAGGCATTTCTGGGAAATGTAGAGATACAACTTCACTTCCCTTTTCCATGCTTGGCGTGGCTTCTGGTATCGTCTCTAAGTTAGGCTTCAGAGAAGCAGGTCCTCTTGCGTACATAGGTGGTGGACCGTCTATTAGAGTCTGAGTATCCCTAATCAACTGCTTATGGATAGCCAAGTTGATTGTCTCTTCACGAGGGTTGGGATATTCTTGCAGCTTCTTAGGCAGCTCGGTCAGAGTTGTGATCCTACTATTATACGCTTGAAGCGCTGCATCTAAAGGCTCGTACACCTTGTCCACAAGGACTGATCCTCCTTTTGAGTTTTCTCTCCGATTTGTTTCGTTTTCAACATTCCTTCTAGCTCTTTTGGGATAGAGTTTCCTCCAACAGAGCTCTTCTGCTCCTTCGACTTCTTCCTCCCCTTGTTGTGTGGTTTACGTCGAGTTGATTTCTTTCTCTCTTTTCCGTCTTTGGATAGAACCTTAATCTCAGAGGGTTTCTCAACAACCTCTTTGACATTCTTTTGCGCTTGGGCTCTAGTCACTACTCTTAGCGACACTAGTTCGTTCTCCTTCTCAGATGTCGTGGGTGATGGAATCACTTCAACATAGTTGAGGGACGCTTTAGCTTTTTGTGCTGCTGGATCCGCAGGCTTCAACAAGCAATCCTTTGGTAGATGGTCAATGCTACATCCTTGGCAAAACCTCTCTATAGGTGGAAACGTAGATGTTGTGCCTATGTTAGCTAAGAGGGGTCGTTTCTTGTTTGGACATTCTCTCGCCCAATGTGGTCCACCACATTCATAGCATGGTCCTGTTTGTTGCGTGGGTATAGTCTCTTTGTAGGATATGGTCCTAGATAACCTTGAGTCTTGGTTGGCTGAGATCCTATAAGCATGAAAGAGCTTGGGTTTCCATTAAAGTCATGAACTAGGCTTGGTCCGGTTGGGTTCTCAAAGTAGGGTTCGACAAGAGGATGCTCCATTTCGATGTAGTATGGTTGAGAGCTAACCATCTCCATTCCTAATTCAGGATTCTCATATTCCACATATCTAAAGGAAGCTGTGCCTGGTGGAGGAGGTTGAGCTCCTAGCACCGGCCGTGCTTGCTCTTGAGCAACTAAGGTTCTCTCATGGTTCACAACTTGCTGTCTAGGTGCAGAGTTGGCTGCTTGTTCCCTTTGTATCCTCGCAATGTGATTGCAGTCCGAAGTCACATGTGTGTAGTTCCATTTACAAAGCTGGCACCACTTCTTTGTTGGTTGATTGCCAACCAATGGTGAGAAGGTTGGGCACTGCTCGGTTTTATGGCACTGCTCGGTTTTATGGCTACCTCCACATCCTCCACAGACGTAGGGGCTTGTAGGTACAGTATGCATGTATGATGGTTGATGTCGGTAGGAAGGTCTGTAGTATTGCCCCATCTTTTTCAATACTATCTCGGCAATCTGATCTGGATTAACTAATGGCACACTAGAGTCAGAGCCCTTCCCAGAGCTACGTTTATCATCTGGATGACTATCTTGGTTTTCCATGCCAGTCATGTCAAAGTTGTCATCGTAATCCATGCCATCCATGCAACACTCATTGAAGATGACATGCTTCTTTGCGTACAAGTGAGCGTGAAGCGTCTTGTTTCGTAAGCCTTCCAGGAAGATAGAAATTAATCTTCCTTGGCTTGGCTTCTCATCGTCAGGGCATCGATTGATGTACTGCTTTAGCCTATTTACGCAATCTCGCACAGATTCTTGATCTTTTTGCTTAAAAGCGTACCGCATTGTGCTTAATTCCCATTTTTGAAAACGCAGCTATAAAGCTCTTTTCCAGCCCATCGAAAGATCGCTTTACCTCAGGCTCTAAAGTCTGAAACCATGATAAAGACTTACTCTCTAGTGTCAAGCCAAATCTTTCGATTTGCGTATGCGTATCCGTGACTTGCTCCGCATGTATAGCTTGCTTAAAAGCTGCTATATAGTCATATGGGTCTCCAGATCCGTCGTACTTCTTGACAAGCTTTTGCAGTGTAGATGGTCTCACTTTTCTAGAATATTCATCGTCATGTCTCCTATATGAGTCTCGGCCTCTAACTCTAGGCTCTTCAAATATCAGTTCTCTTGGTCTATGGGGTTCTCTTGGAGGTACATATCCACTTGCTCGTGGTCTTTCTTCTCCCCTAGATTCTCTAATAGCCCCGGGTCTCCTCGTAGGATCAATCGTTGGAAAGACTGGTCCTTTAGCAGTTGTTCGCATGGAAGGTGTTGGTCGAGCCACACTTGGGGTTCTAGCCCATGGTGGTGCTAGTGTTTCTCCTCGAAAGGCAAATTCATCTGGACGTGCCGCGTCTAAGGTAGACACCTCAGTGAAAAGGGGCCTTCCTTTCCATGTCATTTCCCTAACCTCTGGCCATTCAAGGGTTCTAAAGTCGTTCCCCCATCTATCATGAACATGCTTAGTGAAACCTTCTAGATGCTCGGGTGCTTAGTGGTTGCATAGTAGGTTTCTACCACATCCCTATACACCTCTTTAATTGGGTCGTCTTGATAGATTTTAACTACTGGAATTTATTTTACTATGTCCCATGGGTTTTTCTTGGTCTCTTTTTCTTTTCCCGTTCTTTCTCTATCCTCCCAATTCCTGTCGGAAAACAATTCTTCAAGTAAAGAAATGGGCGTACCAGGTCTGCGCGATGTTCCTGGCACATTTGGGTCTGATGGAAGCTCCTTCTTCTGCTTTGCTTGTGCGCTAGGTTGAAGTACACCCAAAGCATCCACTTGTTCAGGATTTTTGATGACCTAGTAGCGTACTCCATTTCTACCCATGTACATATCGTCTTGGTAGTTTACCCATGGTGTTGGTTCAAACGCAGAATGAATGCAATTTTAACAACAAACCGGCTCATTGCATCTTTGTAGATCTCACCGCCATGCGCGTTTGTATACAAGAAATGGAGTCTCATGTTGTCAATCAACTCCCCATCTGGGATTTCAAATGGATTAGCAGAATCTGCCATACCAATGGCTGTGGGGATGGTCTATTCATGCCAAATGACTCGTTTACGTCCATTGAAATATCACTCTCGATTCTTGAGAGGCTCTCTGTTTGAGACTCCGAAGATGTCTCGAGAATGCTCTCCAAGTTGCCAACAACCGATTGAGTGCCGCTCCCTTGAGAGTGGTTACCCTAGATGGTGCACTAGTGTTACGTCCCCCTAGTATTGTTCCCGACGAGTGTAGATGCATACACTATTTTTAGCACGTTGCAGTGTCCAATTTTTGAAATATATATATATATATAAACCCTACCTAACCACTAAATGCAACTAACATGAATATGTGTGTAAATACATATTATATATATATATATATATATATAATTACATAAAAATACGAATTATGCTAAAAATACTAATTATACAAAAAATTATAGAAATTTAAAAAAATGCAGAATATGCAAAAAATGTGGACTCCAAAGAAAACACATAATTTATAGATTTTTTTTGTTTTTATGATTTTTAATTATTTTTATTTTTATTTTTTTTCTATTTTTTATTTTTATTTTTTTAAAAATACAAAAACATGAAAATTGACTAGTATGCGAAAAACATTGAAAAAAATTAAAAAAAATAAAATACTAACCTTGATTTAATGCGCCGGCACCTTATCGCCTTCGTTTTTTGCGCCGGCCACCTTATCGCCTCCTCTGCTCCTCTGCGCTGCGGCACCTTATCGCCTCCTCTGCTCCTCTGCCTTCAGTGCCAGCTGCTGTCCAAGCACGCCAATGAGCTCTCCAGAGAGCCGGGAAGGCGCGCGTTCAAGTGATGGCCACGGCGACTATGGCTGGGACACTGCAGATCTGTTGGCTGACCCGGAGACATTCGCCAAGAACCGGAAGCTGGAGGTGATTTACGCCCATTGGGCAATGTTGGGCGCCTTGGGCTGTGTAACCCCAGAGCTCCTGGCCAAGAACGGCGTGAAGTTTGGCGAGGCCGTGTGGTTCAAGTCCGCCGGCTCGCAGATCTTCTCGGACGGCGGCCTCGATTACCTTGGCAACCCAAGCCTTATCCATGCGCAGAGCATCCTCACCATTTGGGCCTGCCAGGTCATCCTCATGGGCACCGTGGAGGGCTACCGAGTTGCCAGCGGGCCCCTTGGGGAGGTGACCGATCCTATCTACCCTGGCGAAACCTTCGACCCATTGGGCCTGGCTGACGATCCCGAGGCCTTCGCCGAGCTGAAGGTAAAGGAGATCAAGGATGGCCGCCTGGCCACCAACTTCGCCCGCTCTACCTTGGCCAATAAACTCGTTGCCTACTAGTGCTTCCCTGCAAATAGCTTAGAGTAATGTTTAGATTGTAATGGCTGCCAAGGGTCCTCAACCAACCGTAGGTCGTTTCCTCGGCAACGGCGCCAATGGAAAGACGGTCGTCTCCCTACGTATGCAATATGGGCAAGTAGACTACGCTCCTAGCTCACCAATGGAATGATAAACACTCCTTTCATTGCTAGGGGATTCAACCCGGTTAGGTGCATGGAAGCTTATCCCTTTCGGGAGAGGATGCTATGAACACCACTACCTTGACATAGACTTTACACACACAAGATCAATCTTGCCATAGCTCATTCACTCATCAACCCACTCATTCATGCATCCAATACAAGAAGAAAGCTAAGCTAATGCACACACAAGCTCACTCATAAGCACACAAGCTCAAAGCACACTTCATTCTCAAACACCTACTTCCCTAGCATGCACACAAACCTTGAAGCTTAATGGAACTTGAAATAAACATGCATTCTCCTTCACTACTCAAGCAATGCCTTGCCCATGGATAAGATACAAGCCATGGATAAGCTTAAGCTTGAATCCACTAGCACACAAAGCCTAATAGAGAACCCACAAGCATAAACAAAGAAGCATGCACACTAGAGAATAGAGATGAGAAGAGAGAAAAACATCATCTCATTGCATTGAATTAGAAGAGCATTGCTCATACAATAGTGTAGATGGGGAGAGAGAAGAGCTTGCACCTCTATGAACAAGAGGGAGAGCTAGTCTCAAGAGAGCTCAAGCATGAGTTCAGCCCAATGTGTATGTGAGCTCTCAAATGAGCCACTATTTATACTAAAACTCCTAAAACTCCCAAAACCTCCCATGTGGGATTATTCTCAAGCCCACTCCCACACTCACCTACAACTTGGAACTCTCTACAAGAGCAGTCTCTTGTTTTCCTGCTTCCATCTTTGTGTTGCATCCTTGCATTGATCACCACTTGTCACGCAACATGCCATGAAATGGTTGCACTGTTCTTGCACTACATTCATATTATGTGCATGACACTAGCATGACCTTGATTGTGGGTTCAAGTCGTCAGATCAGAAATCTGATTGTGGGTTCAAGTCGTCGGATCAGAAATCTCACCCACCAGGTGTGCCTAGTGTTGGCGGCCGGACAACCATAGTCGGATCAACATCGCTGGATGTAAGAGCCGAAGGAATGACACACTTTACTAGCGTGCCAGAGTTAGATGTGCCCACCTACCTTATGTGGTTGGGAATTGGGATCATTCACTATGAGAGGTTATTTGTGTGTTGTTGTATGAGCATTCACGAGACGATTAGGGATTTTGAGAGAGGTGCAATGAATACTTTCTTTGTTTTTCTCTGTTTTTTTTCCTTTTCCTTTTCTTTGTTTTCTTTGTTAGGGCAAGAGGTCACTAACAACTCCGTCAAAGCTTAGCAACATTGTGAGTGATGATATTGTTAAAACCACATATTGGATAACACATTCCTATGACAACTATGTCCGCACACTATATAATGAGCACCGACACTATATATTGTAAATCCCATCATTTGATGAGGGAAATGCCTTAAATACATTCCCAAGTATTGAGCTTCAAAGGACAGACAAGAGGATCTTGGTCAGTTCGCCAAACCATAGAGAAAAGCCTTGTAACTATGTTTTGGGTGCCCTGGGTCACTTACTCCCAGCGGCCTAGTGGGAAAAGACTTGGAACTATGAAAGCAAATTTCTCTTGTTTGTAATTGATTCTCCTATTTATACAATAGAAGTGTAGTGTTTGCTCTCTCCCTCTCTCACACAACTCTAATCTAGTATGTGTGGTGTGCTAACCTCTTTTGAGTGGATTAATTAGAGACTTAATTAGTGAGATTATTTAGGAGTAATCACATCTTTGGATTAGCCTAAATATTGCTAATCTACATATCAAATCCCAATGCTTAAACTCCTCACCAATTAGGAGTAATTAGAGGGCAAGGAAGAGGGTTAAAGAGTGATGAACATTGGGATTAAGAAGATTAATCATTAGTTAAGTTAGAGTACCTCTAAATTAGTCAAAATCCACTAATTTAGAGATAGCCTCTAACTTTAGCCTTTTCCCACCTACCTAGCATTAATGAGGAGGTCTAAGTTGTCTCCAAGTCACTTCCCTCCAAATTTGAAATTCAAATTCAATTTTCAAAATTCTAAATTCTAAATTCAAATTTCAACTTACCATGGTCATTCACACCTAAGGCCATGGGCGTATGCTTCTTAGCGTACAGCCATCGAACCTAAAAAAAATTAATTATTTAAAAAATTTACCCCCACAGGCGTACCATCCTAAGCGTACACTCGTACACCAACCTTACCCACGTGCGTACCAACCTAAGAGTGCGGTCGTACCAACCTAAGTGTATGACCATACCATTCTCGAAAAAAAAATACCACGAGCGTACCTCCTAATAAGCATACGTCCGTACCAACCTTAGCCATAGGTGTACTAACCTAAGCGTACGACCGTACTACTGTCGAAAAAAAGTTTTAAAAAAATTTCCACGAGTGTACCATCCTAAGCATACACCCATACCAACCTTAACCATGGGCATACCAACTTAAGCGTACAGCCGTACTACTGTCGAAAAAAAGTTTTAAAAAAATTTCCACGAGTGTACCATCCTAAGCATACACCCATACCAACCTTAACCATGGGCATACCAACTTAAGCGTACAGCCGTACCAACCTAAGCATACGGATGTACCATTCCCAAAAAAAAAGTTAAAAAAATCCAATCTTTAGAGGTGCTTATGGTCTACCTCCCCAACTCACTAGGGTTGTTTTTACACACATAAAACGCCGCAAAAGACCATTTTAAACCTTAAGGGTACTTTCATGCTGTGTGAAGTTTTTTGGGAACCTCAAACTCAACTTGTACATGTGTACGTGAGTGTTGTTCGTGTTGTGGTAAAGTCATGGGAGCACCCATTGACTCAGTGTGGGCGTCGTGGATGCGGCAGTTAGGCTTTTGGTTTTAATGGAAGTGTATATGCAGGAAAAAAATGATCAGATCTTGGAAGCACAGCTTGTCCGGTGAGAGGTCCACTGGAGATGATATCAGCTGCTTGGTCGTCTTGAAGTGTGTGCGCGTCCAAGTAATAGAATGGGCATCGAAGCTGTGTTTGAAGGTGTAAGGCTTGGGCCATAAAATATTGATGTGGCCAATGTAGCTTGAGCATAAGTGTGAAAAAGAATATGATTGCGGCCATTTTGTAGGCCTTAAAAGAAATAAAAATAAATAACGTGGCTAGCTGGTGGTATGCGTGGAGGTTTGAGTGGCTGCCAGCGAAGAAGTCCAGAAGCTGGCGAAGCATGGAAGTCGGCGGCTGCAGGTAAAGGTGAAGGACCGCCGTTTTGTTTGAGAGTAGAGGGGACTCTCTGGCGCAGCCACAGGGCAGAGCCAAGGGAAGCGAAAGAGCTGCAGGCTCTGGGGCGTGTGTAGCCAGGCGCGCTGGAGGGAAGCGACGTGGAAGTCGAGAGCAACGGGCTGGTGTGAGCGACGCTAAGAAAGAGTGGAGCGCAGCTGCAGACGAAGAGGGTCCTTGGTGAAGAGCCAGAGTGGCTGCCAGCGCAAGGAGGTAGGTCGGCTGGAGAGGAGAGGCGGCCACAGAGTAGAGGCAGAGCTCGTGTGCTGCGTTGAATAGCCGTGAAGGGTAGCGGCTGGTAGCGGTGACGGGTTGCTGGCGATTTGCAGAGAAGCCGCCTAGGAGTTTGCAGTGAAGCTGGTGGCGGTAACTAGAGAACGTTAACATGCTAGTTTACTCGCCACGGCGATGACTGGTAGGGACGAAGAGAGCCTATTCATGTAAGGGTGGCGGCCTCTAGGTGTGCGCAGAAGGAAGTGTAGCCTTATTGTTTGGCTTTGGGTTGCCTGCAAGTGCTGATGCAAGCAAAGACAAGGTGGTCGTGTTGGTGGGGCGGGTGCAACCAAAAAAAAGGGAGCCGCCAGCCACGTGTAGAGAGAGGCGAAGATCACAGGTGGGTTGGTTTTGGTGTGGGTCCGCTAGAGGAGCTGCCTGGCGAGGAGCATGGACTGCGCAGGGGAGCATGAGGGCTGCAAGCAGAGTTTGGGAGAGCAGGTGGCGCAGCGGTTGGCGACTAAAGAAGCGTGGGGTTGGCGGCAACTGAGGGACCGCCTGTAGAGAGCCGCCTAGGATGTCGACACGCTAGCGGGGCTGGTGACTGGATACGTCAACTAAGGAGGCTGCCTATGGTACCTGGCGTGGGGGGCATGAAGGTAAAAGAGGGAGAGCTTGGGAGTGGGGCCTTAGTTGTTTCTGGCTGCCGGAGATGGCTACTGTGACTGATGGTTCCGACTGGTAGGGGAACTGCCTTGGTGTATGTGTTTTGGGCTGGCTGTTGTGCAGGCGACAGAGAGTGCCTTGCTTTGTATTGGACACGGCTGGTGGGGATGGTGAGGACAAAGAGGTTGCTTTAGGTTTTTGCTCTGAGAACTGGCAGTGTGCTGGTGGTGTAAGAGAAAGTGGCCTTCAGCTGAGGTGCAGTGCAGAGAACGAAGAGGTCGGCTGCAGAGAAGCAAGAGTGAACGGATTGGGAGCGACCAGGAGCTGGAGTGGGCTGATTGCGAGCGGGTGCTTGATAAAGCTGGTGTCTGGGATATCTTGGATATCCAATTTTGTAAAGATGAAGGTTCTTTCTGAAATATAAGTCTTGTTCATGCTCTTTGGTCTGGTGTTCTGGTGTGTTTGCATGCGTGTGTGGAAGTGTGGCATTCTATAAGGGCGTAAACAGCTTTACCGCTTCCGTGCCATCACTTTTTGGTGCCTCCACAGAGGAGCAGATTTCCTTTGGTTTGTGAAAGAAGATAGGGGATGTGTGAAGCAAGATTTGGAAAGATGGCTCAGGATTTTCCGGAGTATTGGGGATTGCCACAGGAGAATGCAACCAGGTTTCTGGAGAAAATGGAGTTTACAGCTTTGATGAAAGACAGGGCAACCCCAGAGATCCTTTCTCAGATTTTGGCTTATTGCTTGTAGGGTGATGCAAAAACATGGCTACAGATGTTTGTGACTACACACAGGAATGTTCATCAACAGGATCCTGAGTACCGTGTAGTCAGAGCTGCATTTTTGGCACAATTTGTCCATGTGAAGAGTCCGAATGAGGTGTGGAAGGAGTTGTGTAACATTCAGCAGAAGGACGGTCAGGATGTGGATCAGTATCTGATTGAGTTTGGTAGACTGTGGAGTCTATGGTGTGAGGCTTTGATTCCTGCCGCCAGATGATTAAGAGGGAGCGGTTTGTGGCTGGTCTGGAGTCAACCCTCCGTCTGAAGGTGGAGCTGAAGAACCTGGATAGCTTTGAGGAGGCTGTCAGAGTTGCTCGTGAGAAGGAGTGGAAGGTGAAGCGTCTGAGGCAGATGGGAATGCAGGAAGAGCCAAAGAGGTTTGTGAAGGTGCCAGAGATTGAGAGTATGCATCCTGGAAGAAAAGCTGCTGTTGTTCCTAAACAGGAGGATTCTTTGAAGAGGGAGGTTCATGAAGCAGTGGAGCTCATGAAGTCTTTAAGCTTGAATTTATTGGATAGAGTCTATAGGAAGAGGAAGAAGCATAGGTGATATGGGAAGGAAGACTGATGCATCATCTGGTTTTGAAAGAAATTCAGCAGATATTGGAAGAGGGAGAGGGTATCCGTGTGATGTGCAATGTCGGAATTGTGGTGAGTGGGGTCATATGAGTCCACAATGTGAGAGACCAGCCAAAGCTAATGGTGGCATATATCAATTGTCTTTGGGAATGAGTGATAAGGTGATGGGCCCTAATATGCAGGTGAAGGAAGCAATTCAGCCCAATGTTTGTGAGGTCCATAAGGTCACATTTGCAGAGCAGGATATGGGACAGATCAACCTGTTGGAAATGGAGAAGGGTGAGGTTTCTGGAATCAACCCTGAAGAGCTTTCAGAAGGTGAGGAGGAGGAGGATGAGGTTATTGATGACGCTGTGGATTGTGAAGGTGATGCTGCTAATGCTGAAGAGCCTGATGAGTTTGAGTATGGATATGGCTTGGATGATCTCTTTGATTTAGAAAAGAGTAATGATTTGCATGTGCCAGTACTTCAGCCAGTCAAGGTAAAGAGTGATGATCAGGGTGTTACTAATGAAGATACTATGGATGGAGTATGTATGGATGATCCGAGTGATGAGTTGGATATTGCAGCTTGTGAGAATGAGGATGATGAGCTGAACTGTGTACTTGATAATGCATTGGATGATCTGTTGGAGTTGGCTTCCTTGGAGAAGATTACTTGCATGCCAGTTGTGCAGGAAGGGAGTGATGGTGTGACTGATGATGAGTTGGATGCTATTTTGGATGATGGTGTGATAGATTTTGCAGGTACGGTTGCTGATCATAAGGTGTGTGTTCCTTGTCATGCCCAAGAGAATGAGTCGGTTGTTAGTGGTGAGGATGCATGTGAGGCTATTGTTGTTGGTCAGGGGGACCAAGATGCTTTGCCTGGTAGTTTGGGGAGCTTAGACTTGGTAGGGATGCCTGTGCAAGATGTGGAGAATCTTGAAGGATCGCCAATGGTCTTGAAGCTGGAGAAACTACAGGAAAGTGACAATGATGAGTCTGCAGTGCATGAAGTTGCTGTGTTTGATGTTGATGGGCTGAAGGGAAATGGGTTTATGGTGGACACACCACATGTTGATGCTCAGCATATGGATGAGTGGTTTGGTTATAGTTCGAGTCTGGCAGTTAGTCCAGAGGAAGGGTTGGAAGCCAATGATGTAGGCTGCAAATTGGATGACCATGAGATGGGAGTTGATAATGAGATGTCTGTTATTTCGGTATATGATTATGAGTGGGAATCAGATGTGTCAGAGGGGAGTAGAGGTGAGTAGAGGTTGTCTCCATCACAAGGTTATGTGAGCTGGTATGGAGGAGGAAGTGCAACAGTAGATGGTAATGAGGCCATATATAAAGAGCCCAGGGGGTTGCTGAAAATGGAAGACCATGACAGGATGTATCAATGGTTGTTTGACAGAGGAAAATGCTTGAAGGATTGGAAGGTAGATGCACCGAGATTTCTGTTTGATCCAGGAGGATAAGTGGTTTCTGATTGTGCAGCTGGACATAAATGTCTCAGCAGAAAAAAGGGGGTTGCTAAATATGTGTGAAGTTTTTTGGGAACCTCAAACTCAACTTGTACATGTGTACATGAGTGTTGTTCGTGTTGTGGTAAAGTCATGGGAGCACCCATTGACTCAGTGTGGGCGTCGTGGATGCGGCAGTTAGGCTTTTGGTTTTAATGGAAGTGTATATGCAGGAAAAAAATGATCAGATCTTAGAAGCACAGCTTGTCCGGTGAGAGGTCCACTGGAGATGATATCAGCTGCTTGGTCGTCTTGAAGTGTGTGCGCGTCCAAGTAATAGAATGGGCATCGAAGCTGTGTTTGAAGGTGTATAAAGGCTTGGGCCATAAAATATTGATGTGGCCAATGTAGCTTGAGCGTAAGTGTGAAAAAGAATATGATTGCGGCCATTTTGTAAGCCTTAAAAGAAATAAAAATAAATAACGTGGCCAGCTGGTGGTATGCGTGGAGGTTTGAGTGGCTGCCAGCGAAGAAGTCCAGAAGCTGGCGGGTTAAAGTAATACATGAGTACTTCATTTGGGAAGACACTTGAAAATAAAAATGGGAAGATGCCATAAATGAGGAGATGGCAGCTTTGGATACAAATGCATCATAGGAGTTAGTGTCTTTGCTTAAGGAAAATAAGGAACTTGGATGTAATCACATGTAAAAGGTCAATAGATGCATAAATGAGCATGTATAAGGCAAGAATGGTACTGCAAGGGTTATGCACAGAAATATAGTATTGACTATGAGGAAACTTTTAGCCTAGTTTTGTGAGATTGGCAGATGTGAAAGCTGTCATTGCTATGGCTACAACAAAGTGTTGGCATTTACATCAAATGGATATAAATAATGCTTTCTTGCATGGTGACTTTCAAGAAGAAGTATAAATGATGCAACACCACCAGATTATGAGAGTGATGCACACCCAAACTTTGTATGAAGGTTACACAAAGGTTTGTATAGCTTGAAGTATGCACCCAGAGCATTGTCAAACAAGATCAGGGAGGAGTATATTGTTACCATTCTATTTTAGATATCCAATGCATGTTTTTCACTTTATATGTGAAAAAGGCAGCAGATAGAGGGATAATTCTCTTAGTTATTTATATGGATAACTTGATTATAAATGGTGATACTGAATTTGGTATACATGATGTCAGGATGATTTTGAAGCAGAAGTTTAAGATGAAGGATTTGGCTGAGCTGTAGTATTTCTTGGGCATAAAAGTGGTTAGATCACCTCATGGCATTTTGCTGTTAATAGAGAGGCAGTATGGCTTGGATATGTTATCTAAGTATAGTGTTTAAGTATGGTATGATAGGCTATAAGCCTATTTCAGTGCTATTGGTGTGGAACACAAGGCTTTCTGTAAATATAGGTGAGACTTTGGAGGACCTCACTATGTGTGCAAGTGCATAGTGCGTAGCTTGATCTCAATAACCATTACTAGGCCAAATTTGAGCTATGCTATTGGACTTGTGAGTTAGTTTATACAGGCCCCAAGAAGCCACACTAGATGTAGCTAGACAGATTCTCAGGTACATAAACCTTGATTATAGACTTTTCTATGAGTGGCACAAAGATACATCTATATGGGTACATAAATGTTGATTAGGTTGGTAGTGTCACAGATATGAGATCTACAGTGGCTTTATATTCTTTTTTGGGAGTGCTATTGTGAGTTAGAGTAGTAAGCAATAGCCAATAGTTTCCTTGTTGAGTAGTACAAAGGTAGAGTATAGGGGTGCTACTTTGGCAGCTTGTGAGATAGCTTAGTTTCATAAGCTACTTGGTGATATGGGTGAGCCCATGGGGATAGGCCTATTATCATTTATTGTGAAAACATGAGTAGTATACATTGGCCGATAACCCAATATACCATGATAGGACAAAGCATATTGAGTTGCATTATCACTTTATAAGGGAGAAGGTTCTAGCAGGTGATGTAAATCTAGTATATGTCATCACCATAACAGAGCATATTGAGTTGCATTATCACTTTATAAGGGAGAAGGTTCTAGCAGGTGATGTAAATCTAGTATATGTCATCACCATAACAGAGGATCATGTGGTAGACATCTTCACAAAGGCACTTGGTACACAGAGAATCTCCATAAGTTTAGGAGCTTAGTTAGAGTCCAATGTGTGGAGTTGAGCTTAAAGGGGAGTTTTGAGATATCGAGTTCAACTAGTGCTACAGACATTGATGACCCACCTGGGTGATAGCCTTCACACTTATGCCAGTGGCATCGTTTTGGTGAGATTATGGTTGATATGCCACCAGTGGATGACAAGTGGTAAGACAACAATATTTGGATTGCTAGCCTTATGGCATAGTCATAGCGCCAGCTCATATAATCGGGTTCACACTATGGACCGACCATTCTATGTTATAGTAGGAGAGGACTTTCCCTTATAGGATGTACTCTTATCTCCTTAGTTTATAATTGTAGAGAAGAGAAGAACAAAGAAGAAAGTTCACCCATCCATCTCTCGCTTGTGACTTGCTCTCTCTTGTGTATGTGTGTTTGCAAGAATTTATGCATACCAATGCAGAGCACATGCCTCATAAGAGTTGGACACTAGTTTCAAGGGAGAACCAATTGGTGATTCTAGATTTGTAATAAGCAGTTTGACATTTTTCAAGAGGTTAATATGACATCAAAAAATATGAATAAAAAAGAAATGGGATCAGACTATGCATAATGGAAAGCACAATGCACTTATGTCACAAAC
Source organism: Cibotium barometz (assembly GCF_041138505.1). Taxonomy (NCBI): domain Eukaryota; kingdom Viridiplantae; phylum Streptophyta; class Polypodiopsida; order Cyatheales; family Cibotiaceae; genus Cibotium; species Cibotium barometz. The sequence continues at coordinate 27,613,120 of NC_141110.1, forward strand.
CAATGGATTTCCAAAATCCAATCTTTGTACAACAACAATATTGCAATTTGGAGTGGCAAAATGTTAAGATGAGAGAAATAAAGTGGTGAAGCCCCTTTCTTAAATAACAACTATTAGTTTTCTTAACTAATCAATATTACGGAGAGAAGATATGCTCTCCCTACCCCATTTCTTCATCAAACATTTTGTCAAATAAAAAGTAGTCTTCATGTGCTTCTAATTTCTTAGATGCCCATGAAGTCCATGAAGCTCATTTCTTAGAAGCCCATGAAGTCCATAAACACCTTTCTGTTTAGGACTTAGCAAACAAAATCCAACAAAAGGTTACAAATATTGCCAAGATTATTGGCTTAAGGAAATGCATGAGCACACAGTAAGGTACCTAGCCTTTTACAAATGATAGCCTTCTTAACGCTCCTATAACATGTGTTCCCATATCTAGCAAAGCAAATGCTCAAGAGAGGGGGATATAGGATCCACCAATGTGCCTTGTGTGAAGGTGATCCATAAGTACACTATCTAATAATTTAATTTCCATTAATTGGTTGTAAATTAAAACCCTTCCACTAGAATCTCTAGTATAAGGTCTCTTATGATTCTCTTAATTTTTAATGGATGTTTGTGGGGCCATATTCACCTAATTATATGTAAATATCTTACTTATTCATAGGAATCCAATATATTTTGCTTCAATTAAGGTGCTAATCAAAGTAAGGTTTAACCTTTATAATGACAACCTTACACAATTTAACCCATTGTAATGGGCAATATTGTGAGTAGCATGAGCCCCCCAACCGGCACATATATTGCCCGCCCTCTAACCTACAATGATAAACATTAAAATCCCAATAGTTAAGCCTCCTACCTCTACCTCTAGAATTGTAAATCCTTACTGCTACCTATAGAAATCCTAATGAAGTGACCCTTCTCCTTTTACCCGCCCTAGTGCCCTCTATGCTTGAGCATCCACATCTACCCCCTCCACTTTATAGTCCCCAATTCCTTATCCCCCCACCTAGTAAGGTAACCTTGGTTTACTGCTCCACCTTTATCTTTTGTGTGTGCATGCATGCGTGCATGCACACGTGTGTGTGTGTGTGTGAGAGAGAGAGAGAGAGAGAGTTTTTTGTTGAAAGAGACTAGTAATATCCCAACATCTATTTTGGTGGTGTAGGAGGTGTAAAAGAACCAACCTCCTACACCACAAAAATAAATGGTGGGATATAACTCCTCTCTTTCAAAGTAAAGGTCCCTCTCTCTCTCTTTCTCATCTCATTATTTCAGGATGAGAAGATGTGGATATAGTGGGTGACCAACATTGTTTTTTTATTTGGCTAAATTAGGAAAAATTTGTCTCCACCTTGGGGGTGTGAGACTCACCCATATTAGAGGAAAATTATAGTTTAACATGATGATGATATAACTTGAAGGAAGTTTCACTTCAATGGGAAAGCGATCATCACGAAGAAGATGAAAAAAAAGTATATCAAAGTTTTTTAGAGGGAATATTCTTGCAAATTTTGGCTAAGATTCCTAATCTTGTCATATATGAGGATCACCTAAAAAGTGATTAAGGGGTCTTAGGGGGTGGATGGTCCCCAAGAATATGGATTTTTATTAAAATTTTGAAATTTGAGCCTTAAAGAAGAGGTGAGATCACCTAAAAAAGTGATTAAGGTGCCTTAGGGGGTGGATGGTCCCAAAGAATATGGCTTTTTATATAAAATTCTAAAACTGAGCCTTAAAGAAGAGGAGAGAGGTATGGGGGAAGCGACCTCACCAAATTCCCTTTGCAATAATCTTGTCATCCCCATCAAGAATAACTACCCAATTCTCATCAAAGTGAACCCACAAGTCACAATCCTGGTGATGGGTCGAGATAGAAAGGAGGTTCCTCTTCATATCTAAAGCCCAAATAACATTTGAAAGACTTTGTTGCACAACCTTCTTTAGATGTAAGTGAAATAGTACCTGAATTATTAATTCGTCACTTTGCATCTTTTTCCACTGCCACCATGATGTCATCTCCTTTTGCACAACCTTCTTTAGATATAAGTGAAATAGTACTTGAATCTTTAATTGGTCACTTTGCATCTTTTCCCACTGCCGCCATGATGCCATCTCCTTTTATGAGGAATACCAATCCTCCTTATGACTATTCATATACCTAGAAGCCCGACTATCGATGATGATTCAAGAATCGTCATATACTACCACATTAGGTGTCCCACAACCCATTTCTTCAATGATAATAAGTCTATTTCTATAGCACAATTGGATTTATAATTGGATGCATGATGTTCAAGAGGGAGACCCCACAAATGAAGATCAAGAGAGCGACCCTCCAGAGCATCTTCAAGAGGGGGAGGTGTCAGGAAAACGTGACATCATGGACATGACTAGTAATAGTACTTTCCATCGCAAATTTATTTTGAGAAGTGTGTGCTTTCGAAATGCATCTCATTTTTTGTCTTGTTTACTTGCAGGTGAGAGATGTTCTTCACACATATTGCTGGTAGACGTCCACACTCTTTTGGAGGGCTCAGATAGGTAAAAGAATAATTTCACCATATAATTAGTTTTTCAAGTTATACTTACCAAAACCAAACATCATAAATCTTTTATGTAGTGTGGAAGAATTCTTGATGAAGATTCCCAAGGCTCTATCTCTTCATAGAGGTGCTCCCTTAGATACAATGGCTTGCCTCGTATGGGCTGACTTTCCTACAGGTTTACAGGTTGTTGATGTAGATACAGATGGGTGTCCCTCATGGAATCAAGTTTCTTCATCATTGATACGTGCCACACTCAGTTTTGTTGGTTTGTTTGTGGCTGATGAGGGTTGGTTTGTGTGTTTGAGTCTAATGGATCAACTTCCTAAAATATATTCCATGGGAAATAAAGTTGGATTGGTCATGCATCGAACAATGTCTGTTCATGTGGAATCAAGTTATTTGTATGAGAATAGAGAATGGGTAAGTCATAATCTCTCAAATATTTCCCTTTATGTATACATGTTATGTGGTATGGATATCCAAACATAATGTTTTCTCGTTATGGTAGGTGGATACATTGGCGCTTAGTATGTTCTATCGAGTAAATTGCCATGTCCCTATTATTGATCGTGAGGTTGGGCAAAATGTTTCAAAGAAGTTATTCAATGCTCAACGAAATTTCATTTTTGAGAAGAATAAGAAGCATCCATTCCAACGCCGATGGTCTTGGAGCGCTACATTCGAGGTGCTGCAGAAAGATCTATGTTCTTTAGGTGAGACAATTTTCATTCTGTTCATTTTCATAGCTACTTTTTCAAAATACTTAGATGCACGTTTATGATTGCATTTCATTGTAGGTGGCTAGTGGAGACCTTCTCAAGTGAAGGAGATGGTGTCTTCGACGTTTTTGTGGGATGTGGAGGCTTGGGTTTGCTAATCTAGATTTCGTAATGATGTTTTGATGCTAAAATCTGATTTGTGAATTGTAGAGTGCATGTGATGAAGCTTGTGCATGAAATGATGTGTAGTTGAGGCTTGTGTGATAGCTTTTTGCATGTTAGATTCTTTGCATAAGTTGCATTTTTGTGCTTAAGTGTAGCCTAATCTTGATGCGTTGATTATGTTAGATTGAGAAGGAATCAACGATTGATTGCTTGATTGTTGAAGAAGGATTGAGTAGGATTAGAAGTCATTAGTGTGTGGTTAACTAATCTTCTCCCATCGGGATAGCCTCTATGCGCTAACCGGGTTGCATTCACGGATTGACAAAGTGTGTGGGTTGGAGTGTAGCCTCCGCTATGCTATGATGTCCCAAACAATGGCGCCGCTGCCGGGGAACGCACACCTAAGTTAGTGAAGGGTGTTAACCATTACTTCTTACTAAGTGCTCCATTGATTGCAAAATCGTGGATTAGGGTAGATTAGAGTAGAGTTTGCAAGGGCATTGAGTGTGTGATCTCAAGGGCGCCTTGTGTGTTTTCTGTTTTTGATTAGAAGCAAAAAAAAATTAAAACCCCATTGCCGTAGAGCAATCCCGCCTTTAAGTAGGTTCAAGTGGTTTCTGTTTTTGTATTTTCTGACGTCGGGCTGTAGGAGGTGTGTCGTTGGAGGCTCAGCAAAGAAATATATATATATATATATATACGTTGAAGCGTGGTAGCAGCTCGAAGTGGCTGTTGTTGGTGGGCCAGCTAAAAGCGAAGAAGAAGGCAATGGCCGCTGACTGGCCGGCGTTAGGCTGAGGGAGAGCGACTGAGGGAGAGCGGCAGAAGCGAAGGCGAAGCTGTGGCTGCAGCTGAGGTGGCCGAAGCGGTGGTTACGCAGTAGCATAAGCGGGCAAGAAAGCGACGAGCGTCAGCTTCTCAATGGCGTGTGGTGGTAAACCCAGGCGACCTGCGTGAAGGTAAGCGTTGAAGGTGAAGCGACTGCAGCGAGCGAAGGCCAGAGAGTGGCCGACTGTAGCGAGGTGTGAGGAGAGTGGCGGCTGACTGGCCGGCGTCGTTAGGCTCAAGGCTTCATCGAAAGAAGGCTGAAGAAGGTGGCGTCGAGACGACTGGCAAGGAGGCGAAGGGGCCTAAAGAGGCGTCTACGAAGCCTGTAGAGACGAGGCAAAAGAAGGAGGTGGCCGCGTGGAGTAGCAGGCGTGGAATGAGGTGACTTGGAGAAGGCGTTGAAGAAGCATTGTGAAGGCAAGGCGCACCCGCAGCGAGAGATCCGGAAGCGATAAGGATTAAGAGGTAAGTTTTTTTTTATTTTTTTAATTTTATTTTTTTACATTTTTATTTTTTATTTTTTATGTTTTTGTTAATTTTCATGATTTTTGTTTTTTTTTAAAATAATAATAATAAAAAACAATAAAACAATAAAAAAAATTTAAAAAAAGAAAAAGAAAAAGAAAAAAGAGAAAGAAAAAAAAATAAAAATAAAATTTGACCTTTATTTTGAGTCCATATTTTTGCATAATTTGCATTTATTTTAAAATTTTTGTAAATTTTTTTTGCATAAATAGTGTAACTTGTATTTTTTTAAAAAAAATTTGTAATTTTGTGCATAATTAGCATTTTTGTGTAATTAGTAAGAAATTTAAAAAAAATATTTAAAAAAAGAAAGAAAGAAAAAAAAACAAAAAAACAAAAAAAAGAGAAGAAAACAAAAGAAAAGAAAAGAAATAGAAAAAAATTCTGTAAATTATGTGTTTTTCTTAGGAATCCAAATTTTTTGCATATTCTGCAACTTTTTATTTCTGTAATTTTTTGCATAATTAGTGAAACTTGCATTGTTTTAAAATTTTTGTAATTTTGTGCATAATTAGCATTTTTGTGTAATCAGTAAGAAATTTAAAAAAAAAATTTAAAAAAAGAAAGAAAGAAAAAAAAACAAAAAAACAAAAAAAAAGAGAAGAAAACAAAAGAAAAGAAAAGAAAAGAAATAGAAATAGAAAAAAATTCTGTAAATTATGTGTTTTTTTAGGAATCCAAATTTTTTGCATATTCTGTAACTTTTTTATTTCTGTAATTTTTTGCATAATTAGTGAAACTTGCATTGTTTTAAAATTTTTGTAATTTTATGCATAATTAGTATTTTTTTAACGTAATTCATATTTTTGTAATTAGAAAAAAAAAGTAAAAAATAAAATCATTCATTAAAAGAAAAAAAAAAGGAGGTTAGATAGTTACACACATACTCATTTTAGTTACATTTAGTGGTTAGGTAGGGTAAAAAATAAATATATATATATACATATATATAGATATTTATTTTATTTTTTTAAAAAAAACAAAAACAAAAACAAAAACAAAAACAAAAACAAAACAAAAAACAAAAACACATAAAAAACCAAAACAATTTGACCTTATGTACTTGCGGTGGGACGTCTTATAGATTCTGCCATAGGGCCTAGGGCACCTTCTAGAGTACCTACGCAGGAAAGTGGGACCCAATCGATAGGAAATTTGGCAGATATTGCTGAAACCATTTCCGAATCCCAATCCGATACCCTTTCCTCCAGAACAACTAGCTCATTGTCCATGGACAATCTAGGGCCGTCAAATAGTCATCCCTTAGCCCCAAATAGGACACCCACAAGATCTTTTAATCCATTTGAAGCCGACACCATGGGGTTAACACTCAATGTGAGACTCCAATATGTCTACACGAATGCTCAAGGAGCTGAGATCTTTAGGGATCCACAACAACGGTATCTTGTTAAGATCGCAGACATTTTCTCAGAACTTGATAGAGCACCTCTAGTCAATGTGACCAGGGTAACATGTACATGGGTCGAGATGGTGTTCGCTACGAAGTCACCTACCATCCAGAAAATGTAGACAAATTAGGGGAGCTCTCTAAAACCGAGTTCTTAGACTTATCGAAGCTTTCCAGAGCAGGGGAGTCTAGAGATGACTGGCTCATTGAGCCGGACATGCCTGGACCCTCCAATGCCCTGTCCTCAAAGCCATCCACCATAGATGATTTACTTCTTGTAGATCCAAATTTGGAAAGGGATAGGAAAGGCAAGAGCAAAATGGATCAGGAGGCTGAGAACCACTGGGAGTTTGTACGACAAATTCCAGTGACAAAGGTCTTACAGGATGACCCACTTCAAGAGGTCTATAAGGACTCTTTAGAGGGATATTATGCCACAACTAAATTGCCAGAGCTAGATCTTCCTCTAGCTCTTGTGGTGGTAGTTGAGAAGCTTGCAGGACACATGAACCGAATAATTGATAAATGGGCCAATGAATACCGAACCTTAGATTGGAAGGAGATTCGGGAGCTCACGTGGAAAGGACAACCATTATTAATGGAAGTGTTCTCAACAAATACAGCCAAACCAGGAGAGACAGCCTTTCCTGGAGAAACTGTTGCTCCTCCCCTACGAGAGTTCACTAGAGAGGGACCTTCAACATCTAAGTGGACCACTGCTAGTAGCCCAACTCTAGCACCAAGACATTATCCGACACCAAACCAAGAGAGACAGCCTTTCCTGGAGAAACTGTTGCTCCTCCCCTACGAGAGTTCACTAGAGAGGGACCTTCAACATCTAAGTGGACCACTGCTAGTAGCCCAACTCTAGCACCAAGACATTATCCGACACCAAAAGTGCGACCACAGATCACACCACAACAACATTTTTCTCACTATAACAATCGGAGGGTAGGGGAGCCAACTCGGCCTCCCATAAATGCACCTCCTGAAATGCGGGTGACAAGATCTTTGGAGGGGATTGGTGAGGCTGGTAATAGGGGACCCACACCAATTTGGGATGCATGTGGACCATCTTACCAAAGAGAGGAATAATTCCCACTGAGAGTGAGAGGCCGTAGGCCCTATGATGAGTATTCAAGACAAGTAAGGCCATCAACTCTTCAGAAACTGGTAAAGAAGTACGAAGGGTCGGGAGATCCATACGACCATGTAGCAGCATTTAGGCAAGCAGTTCGAGCTGAGCAAGTGGCTGACAAGCATACTCAAATTGAAGGATTTGGACTCACTCTTGAGGGAAAGGCCCTTGCTTGGTTTCAGGCATTAGAGGCTTCAGACAAATCTTCTTTACGAGTTTTGGAAGAGAGATTCATTGCTGCTTTTTCCTTGATGAGAATTCAACATGACACGGTAGCACACATCTACTCTTTCAAGCAAGGCGAGAATGAGAGTGTTAGAGACTGTGTAAATAAAATGAAGCAGTACATTAATCGTTGCCCAGAAGATGAGAAGCCCGCCCAAAGTCGATTAATTTCTCTCTTCTTAAAAGGACTCAAAAATTCAACACTGCATACACATCTCTATGCGAAGAAGCATACAAATTTCAATGAGTGTTGCCATGATGCTATGGATCTACCGATAACTTCAAATTCCAAGATGGTTCTGGCCCTGAGGTGAAACCTAGAGATCAGTGGGGTGATGACCAAAGTTCAAGGTCTAGCGCGCTAGTAAATCCAGACCAGATAGCTAACCTAGTACTAAGGAGATTGGGACAGACCTATCGTCCACCCATGCAGCCACAACAACAGCAGCAACGAATGAGGAGTGTACTACCTACAAGTCCTCATCTTTGTGGAGCATGTGGCGGTAGCCATAAAACAGAGGAATGTAATACCTTTTCTCCTCTAGTCACAAACCAACCCACAAAAAAGTGGTGCCAAGCCTGTGCTTGGAACTTTACCCATACCACACAGGAATGTACTCGCATTGCAAGAATGAGACAGGAGCGTGAGCAGCCAAGGGGTGGAGTGGCTCCATAAATGTATCAACAGTATACTAATTTTGAACGTAAGCCACCGATGGCACAAGAGCAAGCACGACCTGTTCTTGGTGCTCAACCTCCTGCTCCTGGGACTGCTCCTGTGAGGGTTGTTGACTACGACAATTCAAATATGTGTAGAGAATTGGTAAACCCAGGCTATGTGGAGAAGGAATACACATCATATTCATCCAAGGAAAATCTCTTTGAAAGTCCCGCATACCCAAGCCAAGCACTGGACACTCAACCAGGGGAACACAACTCTTTGATGTTGCTAGGCGGCTAACAACCTAGGACTCCAGGCCCCTCAGGTCAATGGCAGCCAAGGAAAGTAGAAGCCAAACCAATGGGCCCCTGTTATGAGTGCGGAGAACCCCATTGGGCTCGTGATTGTCCACATCGCTCAAGGCAAGCAGCTCGATCCAATACAACAGTACCACAGTTTCCACCAATTGAAAGATACTGTCTAGGGTGTTGTGTAGAACACTTTCCAAAGGATTGTTTGCTGAAACCACATGAGGAAGGCACCACTCAACCAAAGGTCTCACTCAACCTTGTAGGGGCAGTTCCATCACCACCTTCATCTGAGAATGAGGATGTCGTGCCACTTAGAGTCATGACTAGATCACAGACACGAAATGCCGAAATACAGACTGATGAGACACCTCGAACTAGGGATGCAAAGACAAATCTAGTGGACAAGACCCTATAGTCCAATAGAAAAAAGACCACTAGGAGGAAGAAGAAACGAAACAAGCGAACTAAAAGTGCATCCACTAGTTCTCAAGAAGCCTCTAAACAAAACATGAGGGATAAAACTTTTACATCCCAAGAAGTGCATGAGGAACATCAACCTCAACCTGGGCCTAGTGCTAAACAAGATGAGACTAGTACGACCGAGGATAGTTCTAGGGGTTCTGTTTTTGTGGATAAAGTGAATGAGACTCTAGATGCCATCATTGATGCTCATAGAAGTCGCATTGCAGCTTTATCTGAGCTACCCAAGAAGCTTCAAGAATACCCAAATCCTCGTGAGGAGAAGATCACTCTAGCTGTACATCCGCAACTCATTAGGGAAGCTCAGTCAATACTTGAGGGACCACCACCACCTATTCCTCGGGGCCCAACCTCTCTTAAGCCAACATTAGAAACCATACCAGAAGTGTCATCAAGTCGGGAAATGAAAAGTGAGCTCATTTCACAAGCTCATAGCGAAAGGTCTGCACCAATTGACGCCCAATTGAAAGGAGGTATTCTGCCACCACCTAGCCTTGTCTTCCCATGCAATGATGAAGTTATTGATGCTAATGAGGACATGGCAAATGAGATGTGGGCCGCAGTTCATGAGAAAGTTAATGAGAACATGTCCTCTATTAGTTCGCCTCCATTCTCTGAGGTGGATTTTACTAGGGGCACAGAAAACAATTCTAGTCGACCAAGCATCCAGGAGGAAGTTCAAACAATTGTTTCTCCTGGAAGTAAGCATACAATGAAAACCTTACCATCATATCTGGGAGAATATGAGAACTGTTCTCAAACCTTGAGGATACCCTCCATGCATAAAAGGTTGACAAAGGAGAAGGATATGAGTATCGTGCAAGCTATTTTGTCAGCACCAGTGGCTTGTACCTTACCTTTACTTGATAGTGGTGCAGGAGTGGGCATTGTGACAAGGTCCATTTGGGAAAAGTGGGGCAAACCAGCTATTAGGAGTACCAGGATGCGCTTGCAGCTAGCAGATGGAAGCTTAGAACATCCCCTTGGACTGCTTGAGAACATATTGGTCACCACATGTGGGATTGAATATGAGCACACCTTTGCAGTAGTGGATTTTGGAAAACATCCAAACTATGAAGTGATATTGGGTAGACCATTCATGCGACAATTTCAAATGATTCAAGATTGGGGATACAATTATTTGTACCTCCGACATGATTCTGTCATCACAAGAGTCAACCTAAGGAATCACTCATATCGTGATGTAACAAGGTCTCCAATAGATGAGTTTGATTCTGCTTCATCTGGGGGCTCAAGAGTTACATTGTCAGACGGGCGAGAAGATCTATGGATGTGTGGGGCCTCATGTAGGGATTTCAACACTGAGAGACTTCAGGGTAATCGAAGTGTATCAGATGAGGCATACATTCCACAACCCTTCCCTGAGCATTTAATTGATCCACTAGAATGGAGTCATGTCCTTGCAACATTATCGACATGTGCTTTACCTAAGCCAATTCAATTTTGTGACTCAGATGGATATGATATTATTCCTATACAAATGGTACAACCATGTGACCTTCTAGATGATTTGTACTATAGGAATGCATCCACAACAGCACTGCATGTCGAGGAAGTCTCAGTAGAGGATTTTAACACTCGAATCTACTAATGATGCTGATAAGGAAGATGGATGGGACTCTAATTTTAATAATGATGTGACAATCCCAGAGGAAGAGTTAGGAAAGGCACGCCTACTCTTGAGAGGAAGGGAGGTTCAAGTAGAGATCCCTCGAAGCCGACCTAAACGTAAATGCTGTAAGAGCCATAAGAGAATCCGTAAACAAGATGAGAGGGAACGACGTGAAAGACTACAAAAAGAAAAGGAGGAGTCTAAGAGTGAAAACTCTCGACCACCACCTCATTTCTCAAGAAAGAACGGATATCTATACTATGTCCAAGCACAAGATAGTATCAAAGACCAAGTAAAATGATCAGATGGATTCCAAGCAGGAGAAAAGCTAAAAACTGTTAGCAAAAATTGTAAAAAAATGAAGAAACAAAAACCAAAACTCAAGTCTAAAACCGATTCAAAAGAGAGTGTCGGAAGTGCAAAGACAACGGTTGAACAAAGAAATCTGATGCAAGATGGCAAAGGAGAGCTCAAAACCAAATGGTCTTCAATAAGTCTCAAGTGGACAAGAACAGGGTCTCAATGTTCCTCCCAATTTCACACAGTACACTCTTCAAGATCGGAAGATTGTTCTTCAACAGCCCATGCGACAAAAACCAAGCGTGCCAGGGGTTTCATATGATGGTCCAGAAGATGCAAAAAAGATTGATATTGCTAAGCCAGGAGAAGAACCTCGCTATGTGTGGATTGCCACAGACTTGTCCTTAAATGAGGAGAAGTTATTAATTCAAACAATAAAGGAGTATCGCGATGTTTTTGCTTGGAGTTATAAAGACCTCAAAGGAGTTGATCCAAGCATATGTCAGCATACAATTCCATTGCGAGAGGATGCAAAGCCTTCCAAGCAACGTCCTTATACTTACAATGAGAATTTTGCACGAAAGATAAAGGAAGAAATAGACAAGCTCTTAGAGGCAGAATTTATCTATGAGATTGAACACACTGAATGGGTCTCCCCTATTGTAGTGGTGCCCAAGAAAAATGGAAAACTGCGAGTATGTGTAAACCTCAAGAAGGTAAATGCAGCTACTGTACGTGATCATTACCCACTTCCAATCACGGATCATGTTCTGGAACGAGTTGCAGGGAAAAAGGCATATAGTTTCTTGGATGGATTCTCCGGTTACAATCAAGTGTCAATTGATCCAAAGGATCAACACAAGACAGCCTTTGCTACTGAAGATGGCATCTTTGCCTATCGTGTTATGCCATTTGGTCTAACAAATGCACCAGCAACCTTTCAGCGGTTAATGAGTCATGTATTCAAGGAGTACCTTAGGCAATTTCTTGAGATCTTCATGGATGATCTATGTGTTCACTCACAAGAGCGTGATGATCATATAGAACACCTCAGACTTGTGTTTCAAAAGTGTCAACTTTATCGTATATGCTTGAATCCTGACAAGTGCAAATTCATGGTAAGACAAGGGAAAATTTTGGGCCATATTGTTTCTCGCAATGGGATTTCAACAAATATGGATAAAATTGATGTCATTGTCTCATTACCTCGGCCTATCAACCCTAAAGGGGTACAAACATTCATGGGACATTGTGGCTATTACCGTAGATTCATCTACATGTACGCTGTCCTAGCCAGACCATTATATGCTCTTCTTGTAAAGTTTAATTGGACTGATGAGTGTGAGGAATCCTTTGAAAAGTTGAAGCAAGCATTAGTGACTGCACCCATCTTACGGGCACCAAATTGGAACCAAATCTTTCATGTCCATATTGATGCTTCAAACTTTGCAATTGGATGTATTTTGGCTCAATCGGGAGAACATAATAAGGATTTCCCAATCTCATATGCTAGTCGACAGTTGAACAATGCTGAGAAGAATTACACCACAACAGAAATAGAAGGATTGTCCATGATATATGCAGTGAAAAAGTTTCGCCATTACCTTTTGGCAAACAAATTCATATTTTTTGTGGACCATCAAGCATTGCTATATTTAGTCAATAAGCCTTGTGCAACTGGAAGGATTGTGAGGTGGTTTATCATCCTTCTTGAGTTTGATTTTGAAGTGGCAGTTCGAAAAGGAACAACTCATCTTAGGGCAGATCATTTGTCTCGAATCACCTCTTCTTGCTCAAATTCCAAGACAATTGCTAAAATTCCCACCTAAGAAGGACATACCAAAAACCAAAGATAAGGCATTAACACTACAATTGAAGCTCTTTGGTAGATCAGTGTTTGCATAATGTGGTTCCTTATGCCATTAGAAGATGTGTTCTTTTTGAGATAATCTTGTTTTTTATTGGAATTTAATGATGGATATGAGTGTTTCTAAATTTCATTGTTCTACGTCCAGATAACTCATGATGGACATTTGGCGAGATACATGTCCACCATGCATTGACCCTGATAGTACTCGACCTGATCATCCCGGGGGTTATAGTGCTCCTCCATTTCAAACCCATTCTAGGTACTTCTATGCTCCCTTAGGTGAAAATTGCTGTGGGCATCACTTTGTCACGTTATTCTATCAACAGCATCACCCATTTCCACATTGTCAAGAGTGTGCATGACTCGTATTAGGAGAAGCTTCACATATTTGTTGGATATGCCGCTCTTACTTTAGACGATATGGCACGAGCTTAATGAAACAAATTGTGGGAATTACACCCCAATGCCATAATCTTCTTAATGTGAGAATACCAGAGAGAGGACCAAATCAACGTAGATTACCTGAGGAGGTTCAAGCACAACAATGGAGGGATACAAGCTTAAATGACTTGCAACCACCGATCTTGCAAGCCCTCCTTCTCCAAGCCTCAACATGTCAATATTGGATCAATATGAGTACCTATATTGCACAGTTCCAAAATAGAAATTGTCTGCTTAACCTTCCCATAGAACCAATGCAATATTTTAGTGAGGAAGCACTCCTTCCTCTGCCACCTTCTCCAGAGGCCGGTTTTTGTGAAGGGTTGTCCCTGCATCCTGAGGAAATTGATACCATATTTCCAGCAGAAGTGGACACGGATCCACCACCAGCGCAAGGGTAAGCTCAGCGACTCCACAATAAGATCGACAAGCCAGGGCACTTTTCTCCCAATGGGTTTTTCCTCTCGGCTATATTCAGTGATTGGCACCAATAGCAAATTTTATTCCTTTCTTTTCTTTTCTTGTTTGTTAATAACCATTTTGCAGAGATCTCAGCTAAACAAAGCATCAAACACGCCCCAATAGTCCACCTACCGTGTGCACACAAATTAGGAAGGGGGGAGACATGCTACACCTACAAAGACCAAGGAGGAGCAATCTGCACAAAATCAGCAATGCATCAATGCAAACGAACAACATCAACGGGCACTACAACAGGTGTATTCAAATCTTAATCTTTTGTTCTTTATGTGCTTTTATCTTTTGGATATATGGTTTGCATGTTCACACAATGTAGGCTGGTTTAAGTTTTTGATTAGTTGTTAAAATATGGTGAGTGAATTCTAGATTCTTAGTGAACTTAGTAGAAGATATTTCTATTTAAAGACAGTGTAGGATATATACCAATGGAGTATGCCAAGTTCTTATGCTTTCAAGGTATATTAGTTATCCCTAGTGGTAGCTACCTCTTAGGTATGAGCTAGGTGCTAGGATTAATAAAAAATTAATGAAAATATACCCTAAAAAAATATATAAAAGTGAATCAAGACATGACGTGTCTACAGCCATGAGGAATGCTTGGTAGGACCTGGGGTTGTCTTAGCACCTTGGGGCTGATGCCTTGGTTTCCATGGGGTGAACACTGACGTCTAAAAACTTCAAAAAAAGACCTTCAAGGAATCTATCGCCTTGATAGATGATGGTAGGACTCTGGGGTACACTATGGACCCTCGAGACCGATGCCCTCATCTTCATGGGGTACTCCTTATGTCATAAAAGAAAGAAAAAGGGTCTGTCGCCCTTGAGATACTTAGCGGCTTTTAGATTCTCTTGACGGAGGTCTCTTGGCCATTGCTTGGGTCTCATTGGGATGGAACCTTAATCTTTATCACCCTCTACACACACATTTATATATAAAAAAAAGGTCCAATCACCATTGCTCATATTTAGGAGTAGGTTTGCCACTTAGGAATAACTTAAATACTCGTAGGACATTGAGACTGCGGTCATAACCTGTGGTGTGCAAGCACACTTGTCTTTGCATAGCACTATCTACCACTTAGTCTCACTTTGACTAGTCTTTACTCACCTATTTTAGTACTCTTTAAAACTCTAATCAGCCTTTCACTTGTATGCTCACATGTGAAATTGTCATTGTTGTTTTTTCTTTTCTTCTTTTCTTTTCTTTTTTTCAATAAAAGGCTTTACTTGTATCCATTGTTTTTTGCAGCTCGTGCTTCTACCGCGCTCGAGGACGTGCGCTCGAGGACGTGCGCAAAATAGAAAGGGGGGAGTGTTGCATGACGAATGAAGATCAATGCAAGGATGCAACAAAAAAGACACTTAGGGCTCTTGTAAAGAGTTCCAAGTTGTAGATGAATGTGGGAGTGGGCTTGACAATAATCCCACATGGGAACTTTTGGGAGTTTTAGAGTTTTTGTATAAAAAGTGGCTCATTTGAGAGCTAAGCAGGACTTTTTGGTCATTTGGTTGAGAGGCTCATAGAGAGAGCTTGCTCCATAGCTCCTTCTCATGTGCTCTCCCAAGGCTCTCCATCTCCATTCTTGCTTCAATCTTGTACTCTCTATTCTCTACGTATTCAATGATTTGAGGTTGCGGTCTACACACTTGCTAATCTAGATTTCGTAATGATGTTTTGATGCTAAAATCTGATTTGTGAATTGTAGAGTGCATGTGATGAAGCTTGTGCATGAAATGATGTGTAGTTGAGGCTTGTGTGATAGCTCTTTGCATGTTAGATTCTTTGCATAAGTTGCATTTTTGTGCTTAAGTGTAGCCTAATCTTGATGCGCGTTGATTATGTTAGATTGAGAAGGAATCAACGATTGATTGCTTGATTGTTGAAGAAGGTTAACTAATCTTCTCCCATTCGGGATAGCCTCTATGCGCTAACCGGGTTGCATTCATGGATTGACAAAGTGTGTGGGTTGGAGTGTAGCCTCCGCTATGCTATGATGTCCCAAACACACCACTTACACACCCATTATGAAATTACCTGTTTCACAAATTCAGCTAACTTTAAAACAATCTTTTAATGAAATCGTAGTATCACTAATCATAATCTTCCAAAATATTCGGTTGATTTCTAGTTTCCGATCATTCCTTCATCGGTGTACCTATGGCATCATTGGTAACTAGAACGCTCACTCAGGGGCCTTTTCAATAGTTCCTAGCTCATAGTACCCGGAAATATATTCACTTATAAAAATCCAGATGGACTCTCCATTGAAGATCAGTAAGATCAAACAGTAGATCCATATAAAAGAGCCATGGACTCATCCATTGAGGACCAGCAAGGTCAATCAACTAGATCCATGCCCAAATTCAAAAAACAACTCTTACTCCTTGTTCCAATATCTTCCTCGACACCACACGCGTGGGTATCTTTCGGCGACCTAGAGCCCGAGCACCGTATGGTCAGCACCCTCTAGGATCCTTCGCAAGTCACCTAGTGCTTCACTCATAGGCCGCTTCCTTGGTCCCTCATCCACCGTACCGGAAGCTCACCATTTAAATTGAATCGAGGCTGGTCAAGTCCTCGGTCAACTGTGCTGCGTGAGACGTCCTCTGTTGACTTTTCGTCAGCTATTGCAACTTTATCACTTAGGTCTCCCATGACCTCATTCACAAGAAGACGGTCAAAATGCTTCCCCGACATTCTTGACATAAAACAGTCATTTAAAAACAAGTCATAAATATAGTTTCTATAACAAACTCTCGTCTTTCCACATTGTTCCACATCAAACATTACTTAATCCAATTCCAATCATATGTATTCCCATCGTCCTTCATCCATTCTCATCAATCACATCATTTTTCATCTCAACACATCTTTCCACATTTATACTCATCACATCTCATCCACTCGTATCTACCCATATCCACATCACATCTCATCCACTCGCATCTACCCATATCCACATCACATTCATTCACATCTCATCCATTTATATCTACCCCGATCCACATCACATCACATCACATCCATTTCACCTCACATCTATCCTGATGATTCACATCCCATCACATCTCATCCATTCACATCACATCTCATTCATTCACATCTATCTCGATTCACATCACATCACATCCATTCACATCACATATCATCCATTCACATCTATCTCAATTTACATCATATCATATCACATCCATTTCACATCACATCTCACCCATTCACACTTATCCTGACTCACATCACATCACATTCATCACATTCATTGTATCCCCATTCCATCACATACATTCTGTCCACCTTACATATCATGTCCACATCTATCCACATCATATCTCATTCATTCCATCCACTTTACATCACATCCACATCATATCTCATTCATAAACATCGCATCTCATTCATCCACATCCATCCAATCATTCACATCTCATCCACATTCATTTTTATCCTATTCACATCCTATTGCATCCCATTTACATCTTATCACATCCATTCACACATCTTATCACATCTATTCACATCCTATCACATCCATTCACATCTTATCGCATCTCATTTACATCTTATCACATCCATTCACATCCTATCGCATCCCATTTACATCTTATCACATCCATTCACATCCTATTGCATCCCATTTACATCTTATCACATCTATTCGCATCCCATTTACATCTTATCACACCCATTCACATCTTATCGCATCCCATTTACATCTTATCACATCCTATCGCATCCCATTTACATCTTATCACATCCATTCACATCCTATCGCATCCCATTTACATCTTATCACATCCATTCACATCCTATCACATCCCATTTAGTAGCTTTTCCTACTTCGATATCGATAAATGGGACTTTTTATAAATTTTTGCCAATTGTTTGGCTTAGATAAAGGTTTTTTTTCTCGATGACTATTTCCATATTCTTTCTCAATTTATTAAATGAATTATATTCAATATTCCCCTTTTTTGAATAAAAGAATTCATGGGATTTACAAAAATCAATTCTACCCATATTTTCACTTCTGAGAAATATTCATAAATTAAATTATACTAAAAATTCCTCTTTTTCCATTTAATTTCTTGGATCTCAATTATCATGAGAATTTCTCTTTTTACATTTAATTGCTTGAAATGTAAATGTCATGGGAATTCCTCTTTTATCATCAAATAAATTTATCTAAAATTTCTCTTTTCTTTAATAAAAATATTCAATATTCCAAATATACCAAGAATTCCTCTTTTTCCATTTAAATGATTGAATTCCAAATATGATGCAGATTCCACTTTCATCATTTAAATTTATACATGCATAAAATAATTTTAACTAAAATTTCTCTTAAAAATTAAAGAAAATATCCATTAATCCTAATATGAAAAGAATTCCACTATTTCCATGTAAATGGTTGAATTACAAATATGATGGAAATTTCTCTCTCATCATTTAAATTTATACATGCAAATAGTTTTAACTAAAATTTCTCTTAAAAATTAAATAAAATATCCATTAATCCTAATATGACAAGAATTCCACTTTTTCCATTTAAATGATTGAATTCCAAATATGATGGGAATTTCTCTTTTATCATTTAAATATATTCATGCATAAAATAATTTATCTAAAATTCTTCTTTAATTTTTAAATAAAATATCCATTATTTTATTATTCCAACTCTTCTCTCTCTCCATTGGAATACATGGATCTCCATTATCATGGGAATTTCTCTTTTATCATAAAAATGAAATTACTAAAAATTTCTCTTTTTCTCTAATTAACTATTTATACATAAACATGAAAAATTAATTTTCCACAGATATGTGATGAGAATTATTCATTTAACATAGGATGACCAATCCTAGAATATGGTAGGAATTCCTCTTTTCACATTATGCATAAAAATGATTTATGTGTTAATTTTTAAAAATTTTACCAGATTTCGCTGCTATTACTGATAATTTTTAATATTTTCTAAAAGAATAAGACTTAGCAATAGGATTATGATAGAGTAACTATCATTTGGACTAATATCCAATTTATGGACTTAATTCCTAAGTTTACCATAATTTATGTAACATTAAAGCATAAAAAAGCCATCTCTTTGGCCTCTAGCTTGACTAGTGTAGAGTTTGATTTTAGAATTAGGAATTGCTCCATGAGAAGCATCATTTGAATTGAGAATTGGTCATAGGAATGACCATATTTTGGGGGAGAGAGAGATATACATAAACATCCTAAATTAAGCATAAATGTAAACTTTATGTGATTAATCATTAAAATTCATTAGAGAGCTTCATTTGCATTGAAAAACCATTCAATTGAATACTTTTGAAGCTTGAGAGAGGTTGAGAAGTGAAAAACATTTAGAAGATTAAGAAAAAACCATAAAGTCACACCTTACCTCTTGTTTTGCTTGATTCT
Organism: Cibotium barometz; assembly: GCF_041138505.1. Classification (NCBI taxonomy): domain Eukaryota; kingdom Viridiplantae; phylum Streptophyta; class Polypodiopsida; order Cyatheales; family Cibotiaceae; genus Cibotium; species Cibotium barometz. Next base: position 27,632,281 of record NC_141110.1, read on the forward strand.
CTATTCTTAGAAGATGCCCCCAACCAATCAATTGGTTAGTATGTTGAGGAAAGCTCCAAGGAAGGTTGAAGAGAGAGAGAAACTCCAATCTCTCCAAAATGTAGAGGATTTTTAGGGGATGATAGAAAATAACTTATTTTAAGGTAATACTGGCATGGTCTAGTTCACAGATGAGAATACAAAAGAATGAGGGTCTATTTATAGGTGTGAGGGAGGCCACTAATTGAGTCCAACTAAGTTCTAGAATTTTCCAGGTTCAGTTTGGCTGAATTTGGACAAGATTTGGACTAGTTTGGCTCCTTTTTTTATTTGGTCTGATCTAGGAGAGAGGAGAGATAAAAATATCTTAATATTTTTGAGTTTGAAACTCATTCACATGTGTGAAATAGGCACCTCCTTGAAGGCTCCCCCTTTCCTTACCAAGGTGTCAAAATTGTATGATTACTCCAAAATATCTCATTTTTTTAGTAATATTTCATAATTTTTAACTAATAAATCTTGTACTCAGTCAACTCTTCATCTTATGCGGGGATTTACTCATTTTTGGGTATTTTCTTTTATTCATTAGATTTATCTCATCCCAACACTTGGATTAATCTTATTGGTCTATAGGAACCTTAATTGGACCATAATCCAAAAATTTCAGAAAATCTTGACCCTTAAACTAAGGTCTTTTAAATCATTTTTAATTGATTCCTAATGCACCCTGGAAAATTTATTTTGATTTTTTGTTTCAGGGAAACATATTTTTGATATTTGTATAATTTATATATCCAAAAATATCTCAATATTGATTACCACTCTCTAAAAATTTTATCTCACTAGGTAAAAACAAGGAAAAATAATATTTTCTTGTATTCAGAAACAGGGAATGATTGATTATAGGGGATTAAAGTAAAGCTTATTCATTATTCAGGCTGAGGAGGAATCTTACACTTTAGGTGTTTGTCCATTATTACTTACATAGTTTTTGGGGCCGGTAATGGTGTATGGAATGTGTATAGAGCCCTTTGAGTGCGATACTCTTCGGTCATCACCCAAGAGTTTGGAGGCCTCAAAGCTTTTATCCTCATTCCCTAACCCTTATTCTAAGATTTCTTTGATTGTGAAATCTGTAAGCAGTGGTTTCACTATACCTCCACATACTTCAAGAGCCTTAATTGAATTGCCAAGCTACAAGTAAAAGAAACTTTCTTGTGTCTTCTCTAGTTGTGGGGGGATACAAGAGGTTCAACATCCAGTTGTTCTTAGCATGCACTTACCAATTCCAGGGCTACTTCTAGCCTACTTTTTCCCTTAAAAGGATTGGGATATTCTATTAGCTTCTTAAGCATGATGCTGTTAGGGTCTATGACTAGTTCTTCCAGGTCTCTTGTGGGTTGGGGATTTAATTCTTCCTCTAAAGAGGATGAAGATATGTTAGAAATTATATCCGTACCTAATACCTCTTTAAAATGTCACTCAATTGTCCCCTCATCCTATCTTCTTAGACCTTGTTCTTCTGGTCTTATGGGTAACTCTAGCAGTTTTAAAATCTAGTAGGACTCAGGCCAGTTTTTGTGGCCTTTGAGTACAAGAATCCAAAGCCTATCTAGCTTCATGAGCAATGTCTCTCCTTTTATTCATCAACATTCTAGTAATGACATTGTGAGGAACTGTTTGTACAGCCCATCCTTGATGTTTAGCAAATTTGCCTCATGCTTGGTTTGTACTCTTGAGCTAGACTTGGAATGGATGCTCTTAATGGGAAATCCTTGTACCTGTGGTTAATACCACAACGTCCTATATAAAATGGTACTAGAGTGGCTGTGGGCTGGTCGCGAGATAGGCTAGTAAGTGTGTAGCTACCATGACATTCTTGATGGGGCACTCTGCCACCCCAGTGGGGTACCTTACTATGAACTATAGTGGCATACAGGATCCTAAGGCATTGATGTCATTTCCCCTATTCGATTAAACTTCGATTGCACTAGGATGTATATATAGGTAGACATTATAACCATCTTGAACATAGTGACTAAGGATTTGTTCTGAGGGAATCAAGGATTCCTTCTAGGAATCTCTTAGTTAATTGTTAGCGTTAAAGAATTTTCATTGTTAGAGCATCTAGAGTGAAGGTAACTCAGTTTTTTATTGGTCTTCTTTCTCTTGCTATCTGTTGACATGGTAAAGTTGATTGACTAGGTTCCATCGGGTTTCCTAGTAGGAGTACCCAATTGCGAAAGCAGTTTTCAAGGTTTTAAAGTCAGCCTTCTCTTCTAGTTTTAGAGATTGAGACCACTGACCCACCTTTCCGTCCATGGTAAGAGTCCTCCTGTTCTCTGAAGCAAAACTTTTTGAGCAAGGAAAAAATTGAGAAACACATTTCAAAGGACATGCACACACAAGAAGGCTAAGGCCAGTAATGAGAATACCATAGGTGTGCAACACAAACTCAACACATCTAGGAATGGATTACATGTGTTTTTGTATCTTCCTTCACAACTCGTACACCTTCAGAATTCATCAGTAAATGTAAAGTCGCATGCAAATCATTAAGATTCAAAATCAATTGCACCATCACAGGGAGCACTTTGGATTCCAAACCACACCAAGACGTGTATAGAGATTAAAACATATGACAACAAAAGAAAAGTATACGACACTTTTTAAACTTCCTTAATAATAGTGCAGGTGTGGCAACTCTCCAAAAATGCATCAACTCTAGTGGATTACAAAAACATAATGTGGACAAGAAGGCATAGCCCACCTAAATAATGTAGGTGCAATTCCAAGGATGAATATCAGTAGATCCCCAAAATGTGGCACATAAATACCAAGATGGATCGGGATGACAACGTCAAACAATATCAAGGAGCAATGTTTTGGCGTCTACCACCTAGTGCTTGAAACAACTCCACCTTAGTGAGTGTAGCTTGGTGCATGAACTCATGTGCCACAGGATCCAAGCCAAACACCTAGATGTAAATATAGTAAATATGCTTACATGGGACATATGTCAGCTTTTTACTCTCTCTTTTCTGGAATCCTTCGCATGAGCACCTAGGGAACTTAGCAATTATCACTTAATAGTTTAATACAAAGGCCCTTGACCCTTCTGTGCTAGCATAAAACACATGAGACTCATTACAAACTTCTTCTCTAATGACTTGTGCATCCAATGTTCTCCCTTTTTGCATGAAAGTACTTAGTCACTTTGTTCCTCCACTTGACAATCTTTCCATCCCTAAATTTGTATTGAAAGGATGAAGGAACCTTCCCCGTATTATTGGTGGTACTCTGTAAAGGAGACACATGGGGAGTAGCACCCTGCAACATAAACCCATTCAAAGTGAGCATTTCTATCTCCTCGGGTTGAAGAGATGTACCCTCCTCCACCGGCCAAACTCTTGGAGCGGGTCTCGGCATCCCAATAACTTGATTCTTATCGACAATCCAAGAATGCTCTGGTGTATTGTTATAAAACTAAAGATATTCTCCCACTGTTCCACCATGGTATTGTCGACGCCCCCCCAAAAACAAGCTGATGGATCTCCTACTTCTTTAGCCACCTCATAAATATATCTTCCACATCTTGCATTATACCCAAGTGGAATCCCAAAGCAAGTCATTTCTTTCCCTGGACCATCCCAACAAATTGCCCACATTGTCTTTGCCACTTTGGCTTCAACAACAGTCTAGTTCTGTCCTCCTTTCTCCTCTTTTGATGCAACTCTACTTCTATCATCAGTGACAATAACATACTCAGGTCTATGGGGCCATCATCCTCCAGCAACACTACTCGATCTGCCAAAGGAGGCCACTTTCTATGAACACTCCTTTTACTTGCATGGTCTCTACACATTTTTGGAGAATGCACCCCCATATCTTGCATGGAAAAGTGAGTGAGATCAACAACTTGTTTAGCAGTTGACTTACTTGAAATCTTTTTACTTTGAAATCTGTCCCAAATCTTGCATGCTTGATCTAATCCCCAAACGAGTGCCTTTCAAGTATGCATCTTACTTGACACTTTGTAATACTGCCATTGACATGTCTGCAGCTATTGCATCAAAGAGGGAGATTCTTTAGTTGCAACCCACACTACACACGGATGCTCGCATGCTTGCTCTCAGAAAAATTTGTTATTGGCACAAATACACCAGATTCATCCTGTGTTACAAACCAAGCACCTATATTAAATAAGTTTAAAAAATAGTAATTATTATATTTAATAATTTTAAAAATAGTAATTATAATAACTTAATAATAATGATAATAGTAATTGTATTTCATTATAATAATAGTAATTATTAGAAATGACAACAATGTAACAAAAGTAATTTTTATAGTAATTTAACTTAATAGGAATAACTGTGAATTTATGTCAAAATTATACATGTCAAAATTATATATGTCTAATTTAATTGTGACTTTTCATAGTTATTTATATGCATGTCAAAATTAGATTTTCTTAAAGCAAATTTTAAAGCACAACCCCGAAAACCATACCATTATAGTTATCGTGCTATGTCTAATTTAACTGTGACTTTTTATAGTTATTTATATGCATGTCAAAATTAGATTTTCTTAAAGCAAATTTTAAAGCACAACCCCGAAGACCATACCATTATAGTTATATATCTAATTTAACTGTGACTTTTCATAGTTATCTATATGCATGTCAAAATTAGATTTTCGTAAAGCAAATTTTAAAGCACAACCCCGAAAACCATACCATTATAGTTATCGTGCTGTAAATACCATTAAATTCTCCTACATTCCTTAATATTCTCGTTCATAACGTCAGATTCGCACATAACTCAATAAACAAAAATGTTTCGAAAATTTATGCATCTCAACTAAAAAGTATAAATTTCAAAAAAATAATAACAAAAAAATTAAACTTATCAACTTATTATCTCTTTTCTTTTTAACTAGGGTGTCACTTTGTTTTTATGTTTGGTTCTACACACAATTCTTCTTTGTTCTTGGTCTAAAGATCTTTCTTCTTCCTTTCCTCATTTTATGTGCATGGGAACTAATATGATGTGTTGTCTCAGTCGCAACAATACACATGCCTTGGTTCACACTACCTTGCGAGAGATGAGATTGTCAACAACCATATAAATATATGTGCGGTTGATCAGTCGTCATACATGTATGACTTACTGAAAAGGGATCAGATGCTCATCATGGTTGGAGATTAGGAAGTACACCAAGGGTGTTGAGCCTTGGTATCCATTGACACAAAGATATTTAGCAAATCTTGTTTACAATATAAGTACTTTGCATTTACTGTTTGACTTTCTATGCTTCTCCTTCATGTTATTTTTTAACTACCTAATCAATGGCCATGGTTGCATACGTTCAAATGACAATTGCTTTGAACAATAAGCTTGATCTAAAAAGGGAAACAATAAGCAAAGAAGAGTTGCAAAAGGAGGAGGAGGATGTAGAGTCCCTTGCATCACGTTATGGTGATCGGATAGGCAAGGTAAGTCTATTCTTTGGCTAGTGAGGTATTTTGTTGTGTACAATATGCCAAAACTAACTCTCGTATTTGTTGAACTATCCAAAAGATTCTCAATATCATTGACCCTCGACTTGGGGATGTATGGCACGACAAAGTATTATCATTAAAATGGGATTACGAGAGCTTTGCAACATTGGAGAAATTCAATCTCCTCGCAATATGTGAAGCTCCTGTGGAATCAAAGGTGTTATGGTTGTCTCTATTGGAGGCAAGTAGGGCACCTAAAGACATGTACCACCTTGCCCATGGTGATCATGTGTATAGACAGTGAGTGCTTTTTTCCTAAACTTGTTTCTCGTATGAATTGATCATTGTGGACAATGTGCTAATCTTTTGTTCTCATGTAGTTGGATACGTAGGGAAGTCTTGCTCGAGAATATCTTGCATTGAGCAAGAGACATCTTGAGGGACATCATTGACATTTTGGGGGGCTTGGTCTTACCTGTGGATTTTTCCTTATCAAAATAATTGGAGAGGAGAAAGGCCATGTTTCCTCTAGAAACACGCATGGAGAAAAAGGAGAAGGGAGTAACCGAAAAGGCTAGGAAGAACAAGAAAGTGCAGTTGGCCGCTCAGAGATTGGTATTTAGGTAACTTCAATTCTTGGCTATTTAGACACTAGCCCTTCAATGTTTTAATACTAAACTATTGTGCATGCGATGTTATATGTGTGCTCTTTCCTCTAGGTATTTTTTCACTTTGAAGGAGAGAGGATATGTTGCATCGATCCCAGCAATGGCTAGAAGTGGACATATGCTGCAGAGGAGGCTACTTGTTTGTACCCTCAAGAGATGGAAAATCTCATAGACAGGGAAATGGCAAATTGTCCTTGGTGGCTAGACATGTCAAAGGGACATATTTTAGCAAAGGAAAAGAACTTGTTTGAGGCCAAGGAGCAAAGAGGTGAGTGTGGACAATATATTATTGATCATATTATGTTACTTTTATGTTTATTATCTTTTGCACAAGACCATGCTTTATTTTACAAGGCCAGTGAGGCTTTCATATATGTTGGGTGTTACCCTTACCCCCTAAGGCAAGTTGGGGTATTATGGAGGATAGCTGGTTAGGATCCATATCGGGAGCGAATGCCTCCATACTTGGTCTTTCTAGTGGGAAATCACTTGTTGTTGATAGTTTTATGTTACTTTTATGTTTATTATCTTTTGCACAAGACCATGCTTTATTTTACAAGGCCAGTGAGGCTTTCATATATGTTGGGTGTTACCCTTACCCCCTAAGGCAAGTTGGGGTATTATGGAGGATAGCTGGTTAGGATCCATATCGGGAGCGAATGCCTCCATACTTGGTCTTTCTAGTGGGAAATCACTTGTTGTTGATAGTTTGATGAGTCTTTGACTCTCACTCTTTGGTTGAATCTCTCGTGATAATGTTTCTAAATGACATCTACAAAAATCCTTTGAGGAGTTGTAGGGGGTTCATGCTCTCCAACTTCTTAGTCTATACATATCTCTAAAGAAATAGGTTCCCAGTAAATAGGCCTCACTAAGCTAGTGTCCTTGCTCTATCACCTCGAATGTCTAGTTCCTAGGGTTACTTGGCTTCTGTAAGGTCTCAGGGATTGTGAAATGTGTAGAAGGTCCTATTGATTCAACATCATTTGAGGCACTCTCCTCAAGCATGGGATAATCCTTCCCTGAGACCTCGTGTACATGTAAGCGTGAATAGCTTAGAGCACACCCCCTCGACACACACGTCAAAAAGTGGTCCTGGATATTCTAGATTCAATTGAATTTTTTAGTGTTTTAGTCTTTATTAGCAGTGGTCCTAGATATTTAGGTGAATTTTTTAGTGTTTTAGTCTTTATTATAATTGCAAATGTGTGTTCATCACACCTTGGAAACGTGCATTCCCATGCAATTACTTGCTTGGCCAAGTGAGTTGGGAACATGCACAATGGTGAGGTCCTATAGTTAGACTTATGAATGTGTGTCGAGAATGTTAGGAACATGCATGGTGAATTGAGAACGTGTGTGGCTCCTAGGTGAAATCAGTGGACTTGTGAATGTGCGTTCTGAGTTAGGAACATGTGTGGTAAGGAAAGTTAGGAACATGCATAACTAGGAAGGATAGGAACATGTATGGCCAAGACTTATCAATGTACATTCATACGTGAGAATGTGTGTTCCCACTTTGGCATGTGTATACGTAATTCAGATAGATCAACCAGTGGGCTTGGAAGTCAGGGCCACGTGATGATCAATTTTTGATCATTTTTATCATTATAAGCATTAATGGTGGGAAGAATATAATGTAGAGTTTTTAGATTTTTTATTTGATAGCATGCTTTAGCTTTCCCTAATGTATCTAATGATATACACAATGCAACCGAATGGTTTTTCTAAAAAGAGTAATGGTGAGATTAAGTTCTAAATGAACAAATTATAAATGCAAGAAGGAACTAGCTAAAATCAAAGGAAAGTAAATTGAACACTTACTTGTTTAATCATGCAACTCAAGACCAAAGGATTACTCCATTTCATCATAAGTGGGCAAAATAAACCTTAAAACAACAATATGAAAAAGTAAAACTGATGAATTTGCACTCCAAATAGGCTATGTCAAGGCTCCAAAATGCAAAGTATAACAAGGGAGTCCTAAGAAAAGGCAATTCCCCAGTGGGGGCAGCAGAGCAACAACAGATGGCATCAAAGATGTTTACCAATTGAGAACACTTGAGCCTTACAAGGTAGAGAGAAGGAAAAGAGAATGCAAGGAACTTACAGGTTTGCACCTTAAGCCACCTCTTGGTAGAATAACTCCCTCTTGTAGAGAGCTAGGGTTCTCAACCTTGCCTCCTTTTTTATCACCACAAAGGAGCTTTGCAATGGGTGGGGAGCAAAGAGAAAGAGAGCTATGGAAATCTCAACCTCTACTTCGATGCCAAGGTGAGTGAGTGCGTGAGAGAGTAGATAAGAGGAGAGAGGTGTTAATCCTAACATACTACCTTGCACACACAAGAGAGAGGAAGAGAAGAAGAGAAACAACATGCAAGGGTCAAGTTCGGAGAGGTGCACTTAGCCAACCCTAATGAGGGTTAACTCCTTAATGTGAAGTTGCTAGGGGCTCACTCGACCTCTACTTGTGTAAACCAAGTAGAGATTCAATAGTTAGGTAGAGAGTAAGAAGGAGGGAGATATGGAAAGCTCAACATGCCACATGCATGCAAGAGAGACTTGGTAGATGGAAAAGAGAGGGGAGAGAAGGAGAGAAGCTAGAGCATCACCATCCCTACTACAAGCATGCAAGCACAACAAGCAAGCATACAGCCACAAGCTCATGAGAGTGAGAAAGAGAGAGGAAAAACTCAAATGAGACTAATGGGATTTTCCCCTTTTCATATTTCATCAAATGTATTATATACAAGAGCTCATAGTTTACACAACGGCCGGTCGCCCATTTACAATTGGGGGCCCAAAACTAGTCTTCCTAGCTCTATGTTGTACAACTCTTTCCTATGACCGGAATTACACAAGCCATAAGCCCGGTCATCCCATGTCTCTTTTACATTAAGCGCTTTAATTCAGGTCCCCGTCCTCGGAGCTACTAGCGGTAGTAAATCAAATAAGTGCGAATAAAATTGCGGCACAAGGTAGGAGTAGGGGGTTCTCGTAGTATCTAAAAATATGTTTGAGCATTGGCCCTTTGTTGATGTCGAAAGTCGAGCGCTGCGCGCCTTCGTGGGGTAGTAGTCCCAGTCAAGGAGGGAGGCCTCCAGCAGTATGATGATCAAGTTGAAGAATCTGATCATTGCTATCACGGTTGGTTCTGGGACCTGATCATATCTTCGTATGAACTTGTGGAAGCGCTTTATCATGGATTCCTTTGTGCATGGATGTTGTGCTATCAGAGGAGCAAACCATGGAAAGTTAAACTACAGCTTCGGGTTCTTTTGTTGCTCGTGGTGGAAGAGGTTCCATGCCCACCGTCTGTGGATTGGCAGGCACTCTCAGTTTATGTGAAGGGGTCACGGCGCCTTCTAATAAGTCTCGCAAATGAATGACTTGAGCAAAAAGGGTCACTTCCATGCTAGCTGCTCGTCCACAAGATCAAAAGTTATGGGGCGAGCAGCAGCGGGTGGGTGACCGATGATAGCCTCCGCGCTGTCTGGATGGATACTCTCGCCATCAAATCCAATGCTTGGCCTCAATAGATGAGAGTTCATTAGAAACTGTATTTATGGCTTATTTTTAAATGACTGTTTTATGTCAAGAATGTTGGGGAAGCATTTTGACCATCTTGTGAATGAGCTCGTGGAGACCTAAGTGATAAAGTTGCAACAGCAGAGCAGCAGGCTGATGGAGAGTCAACGGAGGACTTCTTGCATAGCAAGGTTGGTTGACCATCCTCGATTCGATTGAAATGGTGAGCTTCCGGTATGGTGGATGAGGGACCAAGGAAGCGGCCTATGAGTAAAGTGCTAGGTGACCTGCGAAGGAGCCTAGAGGGTGCTGACCATACGATGCTCGGGCTCTAGGTCGTCGTACGTCAAGGAAGAAAACTGGAACAAGGAGTTAGAGTTGTTTTCTGAACTCGGGCATGGATTTGGTTGATTGGCCTTGCTGGTCCTCAACAGATGAGTCCATGGCTCTTTCATATGGATCTGTTGGTTGATCTTACTGATCTTCAACAGAGAGTCCATCTGGATTTTCTTATGTGATTATATTCCTGGGTACCATGAGCTAGGAAAAGGAACTATTGAAAAGGTCCCTGAGTGAACAGGTGGTGAGCGTTCTAGTTTGCCAATGATGCTATAGGTACACCGATGAAGAAATGATTGGAAATTAGAATTCAAGCTGGATATTTTGGAGGATTATGATCAGTGATACTATGGTTTCATTAAAAGATTGTTTTAAAGATAGCTAAATCTGTGAAAACATGCAATTTCATATTGGGTGTGTAAGTGGTGTGACTATCTTGAAGTTTGCTTGAAGCGCCGGCTAGGAGGCGTGGGAACTCTTTTCTCTAGTACCTAGGACAAAACATAACCAAATTTCTAAATGGATCCTATCACTACAGTGGTTGGGCGGTTGGCTAATCCATGGGATTGGATGGGGTTAGGCTAGACTGATGGATCCCTAAAATGAGACTCAATTCTATTATGCTACGATAGATGGAGTAAATACCAGATAGTCTTTGTTCTATGGAAAAGAATCAACGGCTGTGCCTCTTGATTGAGGAAAAAAGCGTTGGTCTCTATGATCCAAGTGCAAGTCTCTTCCTTGATCTCTGACCATGTGGCTTACGGGTTCGGTCGGATCAGTTTGGTTAGTTAAGGCTCTTGACTACGTTAGAATAAAAATATCATGGAGGAATAGCCTATGTCGAGGGAAGTTTTTCCAGGTTCGGTTTTGGAAGAACCGAGGGATTAGTGTCTTGTCTGGATATCTTTGGGCGAGGCCCCGAGTGAGAGGTTCTTCCCTGCGCAAGAAGTGCTACTTCCGCTGCTAGCACCTCGGAATTCATTGCGTGGAGGGGGCAGGGATCTTTTAGTGGTGGGGGTGGAGGTGGCTTGGGCGCCTTGGTTGTCATAATTTCCGTCATGGCCATTGTCACACTACCGTGAGCTTCATCTTCAAAATCTTATGGGCCATGCAACCTAAAAAATGCTCTCACCTCCGTAGCTTCCTCAAGTGTGAAGTCCATCGGGAAGGCCACGTGTGAGTCATCGAGCTGGCTTATGCCTGTGGCTTCCATTACTTCCATCTGTACATGGCAGCTCTAGTAAAGGATAAGAATCCTATCTCTACAGAGTACGGGGGGAGTTTGTCTCGCAGAGCGAAGGGAGTGGTATGCTCTGCATCGACCATGTGCCAACCCCTACTATGGAGATGTTGCAGAGCATCAGTTGTCCTTTGGGAGGAGTAGTAGTATGGACATAAGGCTTCAGGGACTGAGAGGTTGATGAAATCAGTTGGTTCTGTGGGTTGGCCAAAGCGTAGTAGGTGACACTAAAGAGGGTGGATTGGAAAGGGTGTGGGGAGCTCGTAGAAAATTGGGGGGTGGGTGAAAGAGATGAGCCCTTGGAAGAATAAATGGGGAATGAGGGTGATGCTGGAGAGGGGAAGCTTTGTGAGGATATAATTATAGGTTTGGTGGGAGAGGTTCTCATCTAGAAAGACGTTGTGCTGGAGAAGATTGAACCGGACACTCTAGTAGTGGAGGTCAAGGTGCTAGAAGGGGTTTTGTGGGGGGAGGGTGAGTAGGAGTAGCTCCGTTGTTGTATCCATTAGCGCATCCACCTTTCTTTTTGTTACACTGGAGGAAGGAGTAGATGGTGTTGGTGGGGGCTGTGCTACTTTGGCTTCTGCTGCATCCACTGCAGGCTCCATCTCACGGAGTGTGTCCTCCATCTCCCTATATTGTTGGAAATCATTTTGTGTCATTGTGAGGGCCTCTTTCGCAGCATGAGCTTGATCCTGGGAGTCTATGGCAACGGCTTGGGCCAAAGATAGATCATGGTGGGCCCTCTGTGTGGTTCTTGATCTTGCTAGAGTTTGGTGATAGTCGAGATGGCCTGTCCAAGTTGCTGCTCCTTCTCATCGAGCATGTTCTATAGCTAGAGGTTGTTGAGGTTCGTAGTGTATAAATCTTTTGCAATCTGCCTCTCTTGAGCCTTTGCCAGCAACATCTCTCTTTGGGACATAGTTGCCACCTCCTATTGGCAATAAATAAAATCGATCATCTGTGTAATAAGCTCTTAATCCATATGAGAGAATCCCAATGAAAAATTTGGTATCGCTCCATGGGCCGCATGTACACTCCCAGCATATGCTTGGCTTGACCGAAAGCTCCCTATCCTCACCCACTGGAGGGTATCCAGTGTGTTGACATGAGAAGAGTGAAGGGAGGAGGGGGACTGCTTCTATGAAGTGAGGGGCAAAGAGGGGGTGAAATGTGCAAAGCTCTATTTGGGGGTGGGGTTTCATAAAGATTTTGATTGAAGAAGTCTTGCTTTTGCCTCTCCTCCTCTATAGCCTTTTGTCTGGCATCCTCACCTTCCTTCTCCTCTTATGTAGGGCCTTGACTAGGCAGTGGAGGAACTCGCTCCTTGCCCTTGGGTTATAGGTGGTGGCACTTTGCAGGTGGTGATTGGGGAGAGGATGGCAGCGGAGGCATGGAGATGGGTATTGTGTCTGGGCCACTAAGCTGGATGGCTCAGGGAAGCTGCCCCCACCCAGAAGCATGGTAAAGAACTTTCGTGTGAGGAGTGTGGCTACTACAAGCTTCCCCTGAGGATTGGAGCAAATGGCATGGAGATCCTTGTGTAGATATTCAGCCCAATTTACAAGCTGCCTTTGGTGTACCCTCGCCAAAGTGGACATGATGCAGCTGCGATTAAAGCGGTCTTTCCATCGTGTTGTCAAAAGAAACTAAAGGGCCATTGCTTGCATGACTAGCTCCTCTTGTGTGATATTGGCCCGCTTTGTTGGTTGCACCCCTATAAGTGCCCTTGGTCAACTTGGGGGGGCATTTGTTAGCTGCACGTAAGGTTGGTCCATGCGGGGGAGCTAGAGGGCGTCTTTGATCAAATCCACACTTAATTGCACTCTCTGCGGCTCCCCTCATTGTTAAGCACTTCTCCTATGTGCAGGGTGGCATCATATGTTTATGTGAAATAGAGGAAGTTATAGAGCTCCGACCCCCATGGCTACATTGTTGGCAAACCTTCTAGTCCCAGCTGCTCCAGACGTGTGACTACTACAGGGTCTGCTTCCATTGCCTTGTAATATGGCCCTATGAAATAAAGGATCTTGTGCTCGACTTTATGGTTGTTCTTCATCAGAGAGTGCATGGTGTGGCCGCTAACTTGTTTCGTGATGGAGCGACTTCCCCAAAATGTGATAGTTGTGTGGGGTGGCGGGCATATTCCTCAAAGCACCCCCCACCAGGTGCTTCTTCTCCTGAGAGTAGGGTGGTGGAGGACTCCAAGGTGTCGGTCTAGGTGATAAGAGGGTGTGAGCACAGGAACGCTTGATAGAAGAATTGGAAAGAGTTTGGTTACACTGAAAGCTAAAAAATGAGGAATTGAGGAGGTGGGGCCCATATATATACTTTTCTAGATGGACACAGCCGTGGAAACTTGAACGGTATGAGCATGGCGTATCCACAAACGAGCATGGCATCTTCAGCAAACGGGCATGGCAACTACATTTGTGCTTGGTATAATGGGCGTGGTAGTTGTCGAAACGGGCGTACCAAGTTTTACTGAGGATAGAATAGGCATGGCTCTTCATTTGGTGGGGGAATGGTACGGCTCTAGAGATTTGAGGAAAAGGTGGTGCAGTTGTGGCACTGTCAGAATGGCCGTGGTTGGCAGTTGGGTTTGATGATGGAATAGCCATGGCACTTCATTTGTGGGTTGGTACAACCGTGGTGGGCAAGTTGAAAAAAAGTTGGAATGGCCTTGGCAGGTTAAGTGAATGTTGGTGCGGTTGTGGCATATTTGGAATGACCATGGCAAATTTGAAGTTCTAATTGGTGTGCGGCTGTGGTGAATGGAGGATGTGAATGGTACAGCCGTGGCATATTTTCGTGGCATATTTGGTATGACCGTGCATATTTCCGTGGCATATTTGGTATGGTCGAGGCACTTATTTCTTTTTCTTTTTTCTTTTTCTTTTTCTTCTTTTTTTTTTGGGCACCCTGAGTCAGGTTTTGTACCCTTGGGCTATGGCGGCCAACATCCCATTACAAAATTTGTACTAACTATGTGCCCAATTCGCCAAAGTGAGGAGTCGGTTCCAATTCGTGATGGCAAGGTGGAGACGTCGGATTCCTAGGGGGATGCAGAGGCTAATGATAAGGGAGTACCTGCTGCTGAAACTAAAGAGGTTGATGGTGGCATTGAAGTACTCTGAGGAAGCCATAGAGTAACGGGTGGAGGAGTTGCCGACGTTGAGGGTATATCATTGGTAAGGGCTATCAGGGCGGAATGGGGGTTAGAGTGTCATTGTAAAGCTTCTGCTTTCCTTCTTCTTGGGCAGTCTTTGTGGCAAAGGCCACCTTGGGTTTCCATTGAAAGGTGGGTGACTACTGTGACCACAAGGTGCGAGTTAGGGTTGGGGGGATTTGGGGATCCAAATGTTGCCCTCATAGAAATGTTGGGCTCATAGTAGAGGTTTGGGGATCCACCTGGAGGTTGGTTTTGGGCACAACTGAGGGTTTAATTAAGGATAGGGATCTGTGGAGAGCATTTGGGTTGGCGTTTGTCATTTACCCTATGGGCTTGTGGGTTGGCAAATTGGTTGCCTACTACGAGGGGGACAAGGAGCTTTGGGTGTCGGTGTATGAGGGTGAGAGTTGGATCTTTGGGGGATCCACAATGTAGATTGCCCTCATAATAGCCTTGTGCTGTTAGGATTTTCTTAGGCATCCAATGGGGAGAAGGCATGCCCTGTGTGCATGTGTTAGTTTGGTTAGAAGTAATTAGTATGGCTAGTCTTCTGTGGTAGGTCAGCAACTTGTGTGATTGTTGAGATGTTGGAGTGGGCTATTGTCGAGTGTGGTGGTGGGGAGGGTGTGAGAGGCAATGATGTGTTTGGAAGGGTGAGTGGCCTCTTTTTTAGTGGTGGGATGGATTTGGGGGAATTTGAGGATAGGAGGAAGGTCTCTTTGGCTTATCTTAATCTCTTTTGTGTATATGGGATGTAGACAGGGACTTCTGTGTCCGTTCTTTTAAGATCATCATTTCCCATATCTTTGATATATTCGGCTACCCAATTTCCTTGGTGGGGGGGTAGCTGCTGCTGCCCAATGGGAGCTACTGCTTCTGTTGGCCTCTATGGGGGTGATTGCTCTAGGAGCTCTCTAGAATGTACCTGAGCCTCTTCAACAGATCTCACGTTGGAGATTGATGGACATGGCTCAAGGTAGGCAGCAATAGGAGGCTCATCTTCTATTTGTGCTTGGCAATCCCGAACAAATTCTTAGGCTTCCAAGAGTATTTCTTTCTCCTCTATGGGGCTAGGATATTCAGCAAGATTTTTTGGGAGTTAGTTAGTGTCAATCAATTCTCGAGCTCAGGCAGCTAAACATAGCAGATCTTCCTCTTTTGATGAAGAGGTTGATACATGTGTTATTGTTCCATCTTCCAAACCACTTTTGATAACTACGCGACGGTCTCCCTTGCTGATCTTTGTGGTTTTCTTTCTTGAGCATCTACTCGCTAGTGCTTGTTCAAGGACATTCTTTGAGGATAAGACCTTTGCTTTTCCTTGGTCTCGTAAGGTTGATGCCTCCACTCAGCTCTTGTCTACTTTGTAATCGGGTTATGGCGTTGAGAGGGACTATGTGGATGAAGTCATCTCTTACACTTAGTAGGTTAATGCTGGCACTAGGAATAGCTTCATGAGCCTTCCCTGTTCTTCCAAGTCTCAATGGATAATCTTTATACATATGGTCAATTCCACACCCAACACATAAAGGGGTTAAGGCGGGAGCACTTACAAAGGTACTCGCCATCCCTTTCTTGATAGGAAACTCAGCCACTCGATGAGGTCATGCGCAATGATGGCACTGCATAGGTGGTTGTTTTGCCATTGTATGCATGTCTCAACCATAGCATTGGGGTGGCTAAGTACACTGGGTGTATTTGGTCACCCTCCATTACATCGTGGCTTAGAATTTGAGAGGGTGGACTCGTTGGCTTAAGGGTTTTGTAACTAGGAACTTTTGGAATTTCCCCCTCATCCCCTTCTCTAAAGATTTATGTCAAGGTTAGCTGACAAACTGGTGTGATTCGCGGACAATGGGGGTTGAGATGGGAGAATTGATGGTAAGGGCTTTTCAAGTACCCTTAGAATTCCTCTTTGGGCCACTTCTTGGCTTGGTTGAGGTGCATTTTGGAGAGCAAGTGCTGGCAAGGCCAACGGTTGCCTGGGGTTTGTAGGCAAGGCCTGAGGTAGAGCACAGGCTTAAGCAGCCCTCTACTGATACTAGTTCGTAACTTCATGATTGCCCCATCTTTGGAAATATGTGCAATAGAGGTTGGGACAGGGTCACAGATGTGGAAATTCCATGCTGGTATGGTTAGCTTGACAGATCAGGCACCATACAAGCTCCCTCTTTGGATAGAGATGGGGTTGGCCGACCCGATCAGCCTTGGCCGGTTCTCCAATGTTGTCATTTACTGCATTAATGTAGTGGCCAACTACTCAACTTGTTGTCTAGATGTGCTCTTTTCTCTTTTCATCAGATTTAGTGCTGGTGGTCTTGAATGAGGATTTTAATGTACCCTCATGAAGTTCTCGGGAATGTGTGGGCCTTGAAGTTGTCCTCAAAGTCTATAGCACTCCTACAACATTGCTCGAAGGAGGTATGAGTCAAGGTATACAATGAATTGTGTAAGGGTACATCATCCAGACCTTCCAAGAATCTCCTTATTAGTCTCTCATCAGAGAACTTGTCTTTGGCACTACAAGAGTGGAGATATCTGATTAGTCTCTCATCAGAGAACTTGTCTCTGGCACTACACGAGTGGAGATATCTGACTCTATTGATATAGTCTCAGATGGTTTCACCATCCCTTTGTTTGACATTGTGCAGCTGCTCCACCGAACTCACTCTGGTGCCTTGGCAAGAATATCCTACCTTGAAGGCCTCTTTTAGGGCTTCAAAGGTGGCCTTGTCCTCAGCTTTAAGGACCTAAACCATTGGCCTGCTTTACTATCTAGGGTGAGGCCAAAGGCACTCACCTTCACTTAATCTTCTACGTGGCCAAAGGCTTCACAAATTTGGTTGAACATCTCCAAATGTGGGATGGGGTCTCTAGTCTCATCAAATTTAGTGATCATCTTTGAGATTTTTTGCGGGTCTATTCTGCTCTAATTTGGGTCCTGGTGTGCGGGTTGTATTGGTGCTGGGGACATGATGCCAACAGCCACCCTCAGCCCTATTTCCATGGCTAATCTTAACATTTATGGCGTTAGCCCTACCATGGCTAGAGGAGCGAGTGTTGGGTTGAGAAATGTTTAGAGAAGGAGCAAGGTGGCCAGGTGGATAATAAACCATTGGAGGCCCTTGTCTTATGGGTGGGTTTGGTTGTGCCCCTTGTGGTCCCACGTGGTACCCTGGGAATGCTCCTTGTGGGGCAGGTATCGTTGATATACAGGCAGACTCGGCTGATAAGATTGGGCCGGGTAGTCCCTTTCTCTCTGGTATGATGTTTCTAGTCCTTGACAAGTTCTCTCTGGTATGATGTTTTTGGTCCTTGAGAAGATGGACATGGCCCTAGGTTTTGTATGGGTCTTTGGGCCCTGTAAGAATCAGCCACTCTTGAGATGGGCATGGCTCTCTAGACTGGTTGTTGGGTCTAGGTCTGATGGCCTTCACTTTGCCCTATTTCCTCTCTACGATCTAGAGATGGTGTGGGCTCAGTTTCTTGTTGATGGTCCATACCGCTCGCCCTGGGTCGCAGCTCTTTCAACTGCGTGTTTCCTAGGATAAAGTTACAGAGCCTCGAAGCAAGGCTTCCCTGTGAATGTGTGGGAGAGATAGGAGCTTGCTTTTAGACAAGTGGCATGTCCATACACTAATGTTTGAGTTCTCCTGTCTCAAGGTCAGGAGTTTCTCATCCCGTGCTGGGATCGTCTTTGCTCTCATTGGTGCTATCAAAGACGAGCACCGTTTGGCTCCATGTGGCATTGACCGATGGGTCTTACCTTATGAGCAAGAGAGCTTCAAGAGAGTTTACGTCGTCAAAAAAGAGGGTTTTTAGACACCAATTTACCTGAACGTAGGTGCATGGAAGTGTGGAACTACTGTGCAGAACAGCCGTACGCTTTTGGATGGTACGAGTATACACTTCTGAAGGGAATGGGTGTACACTTCTCAGGGAGTAGATGGCACGAGCGTACGCTTCTTGATAGGCGTGGCTTCAAGAAGGAACAGGCATGTGCTTTGAGATGGAGAAGGTGCCGGCATGGCAAGTGAATGGTACGTGCATAGCAAGTTTGCCAACGGGTATACACTTTAGACATGACACCTGGTACGAGCATGGCACAAGTGGAACGGACATAAACTTTTTGAAGTTGAGGCAAAAGAGAATGTCACGGGAATGGCAAAACTGACACGGGTTGGCAAAATTGACATGGACGTGGCAAACAAGATGAAAGCTTGGAACATGCATACCCTTCGAGAAGGAACGGCCGTGGCACAAATGGAACGCGACCATGGCAGTGTCAGATTCAGAGATTTTTGAAAGAATTTAAGGTTGCAGGTTTAGCTTTTGCTAGCCATTATATTCCCTATGATAGTGCAGTTGTACCCACTTGGTTGAATACAATTAATTATACTTTATGCCCACTTAATGCAATTATTCTATTTTTAATGCTAACTACACATTCAAGGCTGGAAATCTTCCCAGATTTGGCCAGAGAAAGGAACGGGCGTGGCGGCACAAGTGCCACGGCCGTGGCCTGTGAGAAAGAAACGGTAGTTCACTTTCTCAGAAAAGCCTACTGAATGTGATTTTTACCTTGTTTTCCCCTCATATTCTTGCAATTTCAAGTATCTTTCCACTAATTTTTTGGATTTTTGATTTAATAGAGAGCTAGAGCTAGTCTCAAGCTATCTATTGATGCTTACAATGCTTACGGAAACCTAATTTATTAAGATTAATTTGTTAATTAAGCTATAGTGCAAACTTGATAAAAAAGAACAAAAAATTAGAGATTTGCATGAATGTCAAGGGAAAATTTTGAGCACTTCATTACTTCTTCTACACTCGGTGAAGACCTCAATGCCCCAATTCTTTGATTGACCTCCACTGCTCCATGGAAATACCATCAACAAACAAAAACAAGGTCAAACTCAAGCAAACAACTGGTGGATTTGCACTCCAACCGGGCCAAATAAGGACTATAGCAAAATAACTAAGTGGATGACCCTAAGCTAAATGCATTCCCTGGCAGCAACACCAAAGATGTTAATCCTAACATACTACCTTGCACATAAGAGCGAGGGAGAGAAGAAGAGAAACAACATGTAAGGGTCGAGTTCGAAGAAGTTAATGAGGGTTAACTCCTTGATGTGAAGCCGCTAGGAGCTCACTCCACCTCTACTTGTGTTACCCAAGTAGAGATTCAATAGCTAGGTAGAGAGCAAGAAGGAGGGAGCTATGGAAAGCTCAACCACCTTCACTCCATGCCGCATGCATGCAAGAGGGACTTGGTAGAGAGCAAAGAGAGAGGAGATAAGGAGAGAAGCTAGAGCATCAACATCCCTACAAGCATACACAAACAATCAAGCATGCAAGCACAACAAGCAAGCATACATCCACAATCTCATGAGCGTGTGTGTGTGTGTGAGAGAGAGAGAGAGGCAAAAATCCAATGAGACTAATGGGATTGTCCCTTTTTCATATTTCATCAAATGTCTTATATACAAGAGCTCATAGTTTACAATGCCGGCCACCCATTTACAATTGGGGGCCCAAAACTAGTCTTCCTAACTCCATGTACAACTCTTTCCTATGACTGGCATTACACAAGTCATAAGCTCGGTCATCCCATGTCTCTTTTACATTAAGCACTTTACGATGACCACGCTTGAAAAGTAATGTTAACGAGATTGGTTTAACAAGAGGGAGAAGAGAACAAGAGAAGGAGAGAGGGAGAAGAGTACAAACACCAACACCATCATTCACCCACACAATCTTTAAGCTTGCATGCAACAAGAATAGTTAAAAAAAGCATACAAACTAAAGGAGAGAAGCTTTGTTGAGGAAGTTGAAAAATCCGACACATGTTAGAACGAGAGACCCACCTAGCCTCAAGGATAAAGATCATTATTTGCACTACTATATAAATGCATTAGGAGGAGTTGCATAGGAGTTCTCTTTTATATGGAAGGATGTAATGAAGAAACCACTTCATGATGTTCTGAAAATAGATCTTGAGATTGCTAAAACATTGGCAAAAAGGAATTCCATTGATTTAGCCTCAGTCAATTCTAAAACTACTTCCAAGTTTGGACAGAGCAGATGAAAAAAAGCTATACACAAGGGATGAACCACCAAGGAGGAATCTCAATAAGTGAGTTCCAGTGAATGCCCAAGAAGATGAATATAGATAAGTCCCCTCACATTACAAAGAGCTACAAGATTGAGAACAGAAAGGTGGTGTGGGTACCAACACCAAAAAGGGGAAAACCAAAAGATTTGGGGGTATCTTATGATGGACCAGAAGATGCCAAATAAATTGACCTAGCACTACTAGGGAAGATGCTAAAAAGGTTTGGGATCTTCCCTGACTTAACCCCTGATGAGGAGACAAAACTAATGGTGTTACTCAAAGAGTACACAAATGCATTTGCATGGAGCTACTTGGATCTCAAGGGAGCCCCTCCAAAAGTCTACCAGCATACGATCAATATGATGGAAGATGCAAGGATAATCAAATAAAAGCCATACACGTACAATGAAACCTACTCCAAGACAATCAAGGAAGAGGGCGATAGACTCATTTTTATAGGTTGATTGAGCACACAAATTGGGTTTCACAAGTGGTCATAATACCAAAAAGGAATGGCAAGATCCGCGTATGTATGAACTTGAAAAAGGTAAATGCTACCACAGTAAGGGATTACTACCTTCCCTTACACCAAACATGTGGTACAAAAAAAAAGAATGGCAATATCTACATATGGATAAACTTGAAAAAGGTAAATGCTACCATAGTGAGGGATTACTACCCTTGCCTTACACCAAACATGTGCTTAAAAGGGTAGTAGAGAAAGAAGCTTACAACTTCTTGGATGGCTTTTTTGGGTGTAATTAAGTATCTATAGATCCCAAAGACCAACACAAGACCACCTTTGCTATAGAGGATGGTACTTTTTCTTATAAAGTAATGCCACTTGTACTCAAAAATGCACTAGCTATGTTTCAACAAATTGATATCCACCACACATACAAGTACTTTTTATAGAAATTCTTAGAGGTCTTCATGGATGATGACTTCTGTGTGAACACAAAGTTGAGAGAAGAGCATATTCTACATCTACCAACAGAGCAATAAGTGTTTAAAAGATGCAAGCACTATAAGCTATGCCCAAACCCCAAAAAATTTGTATGTCTTGTAAGGCCATATCGTGCATAGGCACGCCCTACAGGTTGCAAAGTAAGGTCACATTTGCAAGTGCATGTGTATGTACGCGGGTTGAGCCTTGTGCATGCGCATGCGTGAGTGTGTGCTCATTCGGTGAGCACACACATATCGAGTCTTCTACGTGTAAGATTCCTCCCCCACTCCCCTTTTTGATGTCTAGTATCTTCCCCTGTAATCAATCCCTCTTCAGAAATATAAAGACCTTGTTTCTAACTATTTTAACCGAGAGAGAGAAAATATTCTAGAGAGAGAATATTCAGATTTTGAATATTTTTGGATAGAAAAATATCTCTTATAATTAAGATGAATTCCCCTGAAACAGAAATTCAAAAAGAAATTTTCAATGTGCAATTGGAATTAATTGGAAATGTGTATAAAGGACCTTAGCCTAAGGGTCTAGATTTTCAGAAATTTTTGGATTATGATCCAATTAAGGTTCCTATGGGCCAATAGCATCAATCCATGTGTAAGGAGGAGATAAATCCAATTTGTAAAAGAAGATACCTAAAAATGAGTAAATGCTCACATAAGATGAAGAGTTGAAAATGTACAAGGTTTATTAGTAAAAAACTATGAGCAATATTAAAAATATGAGATATTTTGGGTATCCAAAAATGAGTAAATGCTCACATAAGATGAAGAGTTGAAAATGTACAAGGTTTATTAGTAAAAAACTATGAGCAATATTAAAAATATGAGATATTTTGGGTATAATGATTCCATTTTGACACATATGTAAGGAAGGGGAGTTCTTTAAAGGAGGTGCATATTTCACATAAGATGAAGAGTTGAAAATGTACAAGGTTTATTAGTAAAAAAACTATGACACATATGTAAGGAAGAGGAGTTCTTTAAAGGAGGTGCATATTTCACATAAGATGAAGAGTTGAAAATGTACAAGGTTTATTAGTAAAAAAACTATGAGCAATATTAAAAATATGAGATATTTGGGTATAATGATTCCATTTTGACACATATGTAAGGAAGGGGAGTTCTTTAAAGGAGGTGCATATTTCACATGCTTGAAGAAGTTTTAAACTCATAAAAATTGAGATATTTCATCTCTCCTCTCTCCTCATTCAAGTCTAGTTCTAAAAAGTTAGCTTAACTGACCTAAAAATGGTCAAAAATTGACCAAACTGATTTGGAAAATTCTAGAATCAGTTTGTTTGGTTAGGAGCTCAATTTTTCCTATAAATAGAAGCCTACCCCTTGTTGAAAAATAGATAGTGTTTATGCATCGTTACTCTACTCCACCTAAGCCAAGAACTGTGAATTCATTAATAATTCACTAGTTTTTGGAGCTTCCCTCTTTCTTCAATCCCCATTGGTGGCTCCATCAACATACTTAACCAATTGATTGGTTGGGGGCCTCTACCGTGAACAAAGAATCAAGCAAATTGTAAGGTAATTAGTGAATTTTGATCATTTTCTATAATTTCTCAATGTTTCTCTCTTCTCAACCCCTCTCAAGCTTGAGAAGCTTAATTAGAATGGTTTTTGAATGTTATTGAAGTTAATTGATGAATGGTAGTGAAGAGTTACATAATTTGATGAATGCTATTGAAGTTAATTGATTAATGATAGTTAAGAATTACATAAATTTCTATTTATGCTTAATTCAAATGGTTTTTATGAAATTTCTCTCTCTCACTCAAGAAATGGTCATACTCATGACCCATTCTCAATCCAAATGAAGCTTTTCATAAAGCTTTTTCTTAATCCAAGATTAATCTATACTTGAGGTCAAATTAATGGCTTTTTTCTATGCTTTTAGTTTATGTATTTCATGAATATTAATGATTCAATCCATTATGGATTATTGATCCAATTAGGGATCATTCTAATTAATTCTTAATGATAAGCTTTATCCCTTAGAAAAAATTGAGATTTATCAGTCATAGCAGCGGAGCTATGACAAAATTTTTATAAAAATTACGCATAAAATAATTTCATTCAAAGCATGAAAAGAGGACTTCCTACCATATTCTAGGAATTATCATCCTAGATTAATTGAAGATATTCATAGAGAAATTGATTTTTATATTATGCATATTTGATTTTCATACATAGAGGTATGCATAATAGATTATTATTTTAACATAAAAGTGTTACTTTTATCATAATTAGATTTCATGCATAGAGGTATGCATAAAAGATTATTATTTTAATGTAAAAGTGTTACTTTTAGCACAATTGAATTTCATGCATAGAAGTATGCATAAGAGTTGATTATTTTATTATAAAAGTGTTACTTTTATCATAATTGGATTTCATGCATAGAGGTATGCATAAAAGTTGATTATTTTATTATAAACGTGTTACTTTTATCACAATTGAATTTCATGCATAGAAGTGTGCATAAGAGTTGATTATTTTATTATAAAAGTGTTACTTTTATCATATTTGGATTTCATGCATAGAGGTATGCATAAAAGTTGATTATAAAAGTGTTACTTTTATCATATTTGGATTTCATGTATAGAGGTATGCATAAAAGTTGATTATCTTATTATAAAAGTGTGACTTTTATCATATTTAAATTTCATGCATAAAAGTATGCATAAAAGTTGATTATTTTATTATAAAAGTGTTACTTTTACCATATTTGGATTTCATGCATAGATGTATGCATAAAAGATGATTATTTTATTGTAAAAGTGTTACTTTTATCATAATTGGATTTCATGCATAGAGGTATGCATAAAAGTTGATTATTTTATTATAAAAGTGTGACTTTTATTATATTTGAATTTCATGCATAAAGGTATGCATAAAAGTTGATTATTTTATTTTAAAAGTGTGACTTTTATTATATTTGGATTTCATGCATAGAGGTATGCATAAAAGATATTCTTTTATACTAAAAGTGTGATTTTCATCATAAATGGATTTTATGCATAACTTAGATGCATAAGAGAAATTCTTTTATTCTAAAAGTGTAATTCCTACCAAATTGAATTTATGCATAAGAAGATGCATAAAAGATTGATTTTTACTTCGAAAGTATTAATCTTCTTAAATAGAATTTATGCATAAATAAATGTGTAAAGAAATCTTATATCAAATATAAGAATTCTCTTGTATTCTATAAATAGATATGAGATGTGATAGGATGTGATAAGAGGTGTATAAGATGTGACAAGAGGTGATAAGATGCTTATGAAATAAGTTATGAGGTGATAAGATGAATTAAGATTTGATAAGATGTGTATGGGATGAGGTAAGAAGTGTATGTGATATAGGATAAGATGTATATGGGTTATGATAGGGCGAGAATGGATGTGATGTAAAAGATTAGATGTGAAGGCATATGGGGTTATATGAATGGGAATGTGGAAATGGATGTATGTATGTGGATGTGTGGATGTGGAGATGGGAGTGTGGATGTGTGGATGTGGAGATGGGAGTGTGGATGTATGAATGTGGAAAGGGATGTATGCATGAAGATGTATATGCATAAATGTGAATGTGGATGTAGATGTGGCTATATAGATGTGAATGTGGATGTAGATGTGGCTATATAGATGTGAATGTGGAATGTGGATGTGGATGTATGTATGTATGTGGATGTAGATGTGGATGTATAGATGTGAATGGAAAGGTGGATGTGGATGTATGTGAATGTGGATGTAGATGTGGATGTATAGATGTGAATGTGGATGTAGATGTGGCTGTATAGATGTGAATGTGGATGTAGATGTGGCTGTATAGATGTGAATGTGGAATGTGGATGTGGATGTATGTATGTATGTGGATGTAGATGTGGATGTATAGATGTGAATGGGAATGTGGTTGTGGATGTATGTATGTATGTGGATGTGGATGTATGAATGAGGACGTGATAGTGGATGTATGCATGTGGATGTGGATGTGGATGTGTATGTATGAATGTGGATATGAGATGTGGATGTATAAATGAGGATGTGAAAATGGAGGTGAGCATATAGATGTGGATGTATGGATGTGAATGTGGATGTGGATGTGGATGTATGGATGTGAATGTGGATGTGGATGTGGATGTGGATGTGGATGTGGATGTATGGATGTGGATATGGATGTATGGATGTGAATGTGGATGTGGATGTGGATGTATGGATGTGGATGTGGATGTGGATGTATGGATGTATGGATGTGGATATGGATGTGAATATAGATATGTGATGTGTATGGATATGGATGTGAATATAGATATGTGATGTGAAGGAGTCTGAAGTGAAGAGATGGAAAATGATGTGATTGGATGAGTACACATATAAATGGAATGTGGAATAAGTAATGTGGATTAATGAGGGATAATGTGGAAAAATAAGAGTTAATATAGAAATTGTATTTGTAAACTGTTTGTAAATGGCTGTTTTATGTCAAGAATGCTGGGGAAGCATTTTGATCGTCTTGTGATTAAGGTCGTGGAGACCTAACTGATAAAGTTGCAACTGCTGACGGAGAGTCAATGGAGGACGTCTCGCGTAGCAAGGTCGACCGAGGTCTTGACCAGCCTTGGTTTGATTAAAATGGTGAGCTTCCGGTACGGTGGATGAGGGACCAAGGAAGCGGTCTATGAGTGAAGCGCTAGGTCACTTGCGAAGGATCCTAGAGGGTGCTGACCATACGGTGCTCGGGCTCTGGGTCGCCTAGGATACCCACGCGTGCGTCGAGGAAGATATTGGAACAAGGAGTAAGAGTTGTTTTCTGAAACCGGGCATGGATCTGGTTGATTGACCTTGCTGGTCTTCAATGGATGAGTCCATGGCTCTTTTTATGGATCTGTTGGTTGATCTTGCTAATCTTCAACGAGAGTCCATCTTGATTTTTATAAGTGATTATATTGTCGAGTATTATGGGCTAGGAACTATTGAAAAGGCCCCTGAGTGGACAGGTGGTGAGCGTTCTAGTTGCCAATGATGCCATAGATACTCTGATGAAGGAATGATGGGAATTTATGAATCAACCGGATAAATTGGAAGATTGTGATCAGTGATACTATGGTTTCATTAAAGGATTGTTTTAAAGTTAGCTGATGCTAATAAAAAGGCAATTTCATATTGGGTGTGTAAGTGGTGTGGCTAGTTTTATGTTTGCATGAACTTCCGGCTAGGGGGCCTTGGAACTCTTTTCCTTGGTACCCGGGACAAAACCTAACCAAATTCCAAATTGGATCCCATCACTACAGTGGTTGGCTAGGGCGGTTGGCTAACCCATGGGATTGGATGGGGTTAGGCTGGACTGATGGATCCATTAATCGAGACTCAACTTTTGTTATTACGATAGATAAAGTAAATCCCAAACAGTAATTGTTCTATGGATAGGAATCAACGGCTGTGCCTCTTGAATGGGGAAAAAAGCGTTGATCCCAATGATCCAAGTGCAAGTTTCTTCCTTGATCTGACCAAATATCTTATAGATGCAATTGGATCAGTTTGATCAGAAATGATCTTGACTACGTTAGAGTAAAAAGTTATCCTGGTGGAATCGCCCGTGCTTTCCAGTAAAGGAAGTTTTTTCGGGTTCGGTTTTGGAACAACCGACGGATTAGTCTCTTACCCGGATATCCGTGGGTGAGGCCCCGAGTGTGGGACCCCTGTCCCGCGCGTGAAGTGCTACTTCCGCTGTGCTAGTACCCCGAATCCGTTGCTTGGTGGGAACAGGGATCTCACACTACGTCTCGGTGGGTCCACACCTGTGTGGTACTGTCCCTCACTTCTTCAACGGGTCCTCACCCGCCGCCGCGAGGCTTCCCTCGTGCATTCTTGTGACAGTGGTTTGCAGGCAATTTATGTGATTGTTGACAGCTCATGTATGGTACATTGTAGGTATCTAGTGAGGCGGTATTACATCAGCGTCTTCTTCTTGTGGTCATGTATGTCTTATGTGGGATATGTATCTGATCTTGATGCACATTCATCTGTGAGGACCGAGTGAGGTTTTCGTGAAGCCCTTCTGGGGTGGATTAGGTACTGGAGCGTGCCCTCGACTAGCCTCGCCAAAGACCTCATATGCCTTATGGCTATGGGATGATGGGATGTATGTATTATGTGGATAGGACAACGTATGGTATGCATGTGCTCAGTTGCCGTGTGGCATTGATATCATACAGCTTATGCATTCATTGATCAGAGTTGTTTCCCACGGATAGTGAGTTTATACATTTTATTCCATGATGTATTGAGAGTGGTCACTTTGGCAGCCAGTTTTAGTTTGGCTTTGATTGGTTTATGGTTTGTATTGTCAGTATACTACCAGAACTCTCCTAGATTTTTCCCGCGAGAGTTAGCTATTTTATGCATTTTTGCCATACTTGTTTTTTCGGTTCACATAATAATGCCAAAATACTGCCAGAATTCTGTCGAAATTCTCTCATGAGCTTGGCGTAGTCTCTTTTGCACGTTTACAGTTGCAATATGGCATCTATGTCAGAGAATGCTCTGTTTAACATCAAAAAGTTAGATGGAACATACTTTTCATATTGGAAAGAGAAAATCTATAATGTTCTTGTGTAAAAGAAGCAAGTTAAGCCAATAAAATGTGAGGAAGTGAAGCCGAAGAAGATGGAGGCCGATCAGTGGTGGGAAGAGTTGGATGAGCTTGCATGGTCTATGATCGTGCTTTCCTTGTCTAAATCAGTTTACTTCAATGTGAAGGATACAAAAGGTGGTGCATATGTGGTATGGCAAAAGTTATGCGACCTGTATAACAAGCAAAGTGCTGTGAGTCAAGTGTATTGGCTGAAGAAGTTGATTGATCTTCGAATGAAGGAAGGGACTTCTATGTCTAATCATCTGAATGAGTTCAATGCCATATTCAGTTAATTATCAGCTCAAAAGATTTCTTTTGATGATTTGGTCAAAGCTATGTTTTTGCTAGTGACATTGCTAGAAAGTTGGGATACTTTTCGTACAGCAATTAGCAATAGTGCACCTGCTAGTGGTCTTAAGAGTGCTGATGTTGAGAGCAGTCTTCTCACTGAAGAGGTTAATCGAAAGAATGTTGAAGGCACTAAAAGTTCTAATGCTCTCACTGTTAGAGGAAGGTCTAATGCAAGGGGGAAATCTGTTGAGAGAGGTAAATCGAAAGAATGTTGAAGGCACTAAAAGTTCTAATGCTCTCACTGTTAGAGGAAGGTCTAAAAGTTCTAATGCTCTCACTGTTAGAGGAAGGTCTAATGCAAGGGGGAAATCTGTTGAGAGAGGTAAATCTCATAGCAAGTATCGTGGTGGCAGAGACATAGAATGCTATCATTGTGGCAAGAAATGTCATGTTAAGAAGGATTGCTACAAATGGAAAAGGGAGAAAAAGAGAAAAGAGAAGAAGGATAATGCCAAAAACGATGACAAGGGCAAGGCAAAAGTTGAAGAGGTGAACACTATTGTCAATGGCAGTGATGATGGTGATATTTGTTATGCCTCTATGTTTGATGATGCATTTCTTACTACCACAAACAATATTTTATCTTAGAATTGGATCATTGATTCCGATGCATCTTTTCATGTCACTCCACATCGAGAGTGGTTTGTCTCATATGATGCAAAGAGAAAAGGATGTGTACGACTGGGCAATGATTATGCTTGTGAGATTGTTGGAGTGGGAGATGTGCATCTTAGATTTGCCAATGGTTCTTCATTTATGCTCAAGAACGTGAGACATGTGCCACAGCTTACTAAAATCTTGATTAGCACTGGACAACTTGATGATGGTGGATACCATGTTACGTTTGGTGATTGTTCATGGAAGATAATCAAAAGTTCTCTTGTTGCAGCTTTTGGTTCTAAATCTGGAACACTTTATATGCTACATGTTTCCAGTGTTAAAGATCATGTCATTGTTGTAACCGAGCAGTCGTCTACTTCTTTGTGGCATCGCCAATTAGGCCATATGAGCCAAAAGGGAATGAAAGTGTTGTCTCGTTTCGGTTATATTCCTGACTTCAATTTTTCATATTTTTCTGTTTGTGATCATTGTTTGTTTGGCAAACAAATGAAGTCGGCACATAAAAGAAGTGGCAAGAGAAAAAGTGAGCCTCTATTTGGTTCATAGTGATGTTTGTGGACCTATGCCTACTATGTCTTTGGTAGGTGCTTTGTATTTTGCTTCTCACGGAAGGTGTAGGTGTTTCCTCTTAAGCGAAAGGATGACGTTTTTCAAGCCTTTTAGAAGTTTGTTGCACTAGTGGAATCAGTGTAGCCAAAAGCTTAAGTGCTTGCACATAGGCAATGGTGGAGAGTATGTCTCTAAAGTCTTTCAGGACTTTTGTGACTCGAAGGGTATTAAGAGAGAGTTGATTGCTCCATATAATCCTCCACAAAAAGGTGTAGCTGAGAGGATGAATCGGACGATTCAAGAGAAGATTCGTAGCATGTTGTGTCCATGCTGGATTTCCTAATGGTTTTTGGGCAGAAGCTGTCCATATACAATTGTTCATCTTATTAATCGGTCACCATATAAGGCTTTAGATGAGAAGGTTCCAGAGGAGCTATGGTCTGGGAAACCTCCATCTTATTGGCATCTTCGTGTTTTTCGTTGTGAAGCATATTGCTAAAGATGCGGAATAAGCTTGACCCGAAGTCAAGGAAGTGCATATTTCTTGGATATGGAAAATATGGCAAAATGGGATATCGTTTGTGGGATCCGGAAGCTAGAAAGATTGTACGCAGCCATGATGTTATGTTCAACGAAGATAAGATGCATAAGAAACCTATACCTACTATTGAGATACATAGGGTGGTGATTCAAGAAGATGGACTTGTGCATAATAGAGTGCCAAATGCACCGAATGATGGGCAACAAGCACAAGGTATGCAAGCTGAAAATCCTCCCCTTGTGAATCATGATGGAGCAGAACAAAATGGCAACATTGTTGAGCCAGTGTTGAGGAGGTCTACGAGGGTGACACATCCTCTAGATAGATATGTTCCATCATTGGATTATGTCATGCTGATAGATTGTGGTGAGCCTTTGTGTTATAAAGAAGCTATGTTACACGATGACAAGCTTAAGTGGGAGAAGGCTATGCATTCAGAGATGGATTCTTGACATAAGAATGCAACTTGGGACTTGGTACCTTTGCCAAAAGGAAAACATTCTTTGCCGTGCAAATGGGTCTATAAGTTGAAGGTCACACCGAGTGATGGAAGGCCTACGTACAAGGCTAGATTGGTTGTTGCCAAACGGTTCAAGCAAGATGTAAGATCCCCGTCCCCACCGCGCAACAGATTCGGGGTGCTAGCAGGAGAAGTATCACATCTTGCGCGGGGCAGGGTCCCACACTCGGGGCCTCGCCCCCATGGATATCCAGACAGGTGACTAATTCCTCGATTCTTCCTAAACCGAACTCGAAAAAACTTCCCTTGCTCGGAAAGCACAAGCGATTCCTCCAGGATAAATTTTACTCTAACGTAGTCAAGGTCATTACTGACCAAACTGATCCGACCGAACCTAAAGTCACTTGGTCAGATCAATCCACATCCACATCCACATCCACATCCATACATCCATACATCCACATCCACATCTACATCCATACATCTATTTTCACATCCACATTCATACATCCACATCCATATCCATACATCCATACATCCACATCCACATTCACATCTACATCCATACATCCATTTCCACATCCACATCCACATTCACATCCATACATCCACATCCACACATCCACATCCACATCCACATCCACATCCACATTCATACATCTACATCCACATTCATACATCCACATCCACATCCACATTCATACATCCACATCCATACATCCACATCCACATTCATACATCCACATCCATACATCCACATCCACATTCATACATCCATACATTCATTTTCACATCCACATCCACATTCACATCTACATCCATACATCCATTTTCACATCCACATTCATACATCCACATCCACATTCATACATGGGAATTCCTCTTTTAACATTTAATTACTTCTCATATATAAATAAATTTATCTAAAAATTCATCTTTGAAAATTAAATGAATTATCCCATAATTTCAATATGACAAGAAATTCTCTTTTTCCATCCAATCATGGAATTCCAATGTAATGGGAATTCCTCTTTTAACATTTAATTATTTCTCATAGATAAATAAATTTATCTAAAAAATTATTTTTAAAAATAAATGAATTATCCCATAATTCCAATATGATAGGAAATTCTCTTTTCCCATCTAATGATGGAATTCCAAATGTAATGGGAATTCCTCTTTCAACATTTAATTACTTCTCATAGATAAATAAATTTATCTAAAAATTTATCTTAAAAATTAAATGAATTATCCCATAATTCCAATATGATAAGAAACTCCCATCCAATCATGGAATTCCAAATGTAATGGGAATTCCTCTTTTAACATTTAATTACTTCTTATAGATAAATAAATTTATCTAAAAATTCATTTTTGAAATTAAATGAATTATCCCATAATTCCAATATGATAGGAAATTCTCTTTTCCCATCCAATCATGGAATTCCAATGTAATGGGAATGGGCCTCTTTTAACATTTAATTATTTCTCATAGATAAATAAATTTATCTAAAAATTTATTTTTAAAATTAAATGAATTATCGCCAATATGATAGGAAATTCTCTTTTCCCATCCAATGATGGACTTCCAAATGTAATGGGAATTCCTCTTTTAACATTTAATTACTTCTCATTGATAAATAAATTTATCTAAAAATTCATCTTTAAAAATTAAATGAATTATCCCATAATTTCAATATGATAAGAAATTCTCTTTTCCCATCCAATCATGGAATTCCAAATGTAATGGGAATTCCTCTTTTAACATTTAATTACTTCTCATAGATAAATATATTTATCTAAAAATTCATTTTTGAAATTAAATGAATTATCCCATAATTCCAATATGATAGGAAATTCTCTTTTCCCATCCAATCATGGAATTCCAATGTAATGGGAATTCCTCTTTTAACATTTAATTATTTCTCATAGATAAATAAATTTATGTACAAATTCATTTTTGAAATTAAATGAATTATCCCATAATTCCAATATGATAGGAAATTCTCTTTTCCCATCCAATGATGGAATTCCAAATGTAATGGGAATTCCTCTTTTAACATTTAATTACTTCTCATAGATAAATAAATTTATCTAAAAATTCATCTTTGAAAATTAAATGAACTATCCCATAATTCCAATATGATAAGAAATTCTCTTTTCCCATCCAATCATGGAATTCCAATGTAATGGGAATTCCTCTTTTAACATTTAATTATTTCTCATAGATAAATAAATTTATCTAAAAATTCATTAATTATGCATAAACCTAAAAACCAATATTTCTATGAGAATCAATCAGTTTATCTAGGATGATAACTCCTAGAATATGGTAGGAAGTCCTCTTTTCATACTTTGAATGAAAATGTTTTATGTATAATTTTTACAAGAATTTCGCCATAGCTCCGCTACTATTACTGATAAATCTCAATTTATTCTAAAAGAATGAACTTTAACATTATGGATATGATTAGAATGATCCCAAATTGGATCATTAACCCATTATGGATTGAATCATAAATTTTCATGAAATAACTAACTTAAAAGCATAAAAAAGCCGTTAATTTGGCCTCCAATTAAACAAGCATAGAATTTATTCTTGGATTAGGGAAAAGCTTCATGAGAAGCTTCATTTGGATTGAGAATAGGTCATGGGAATGACCATTCTTTGAGTGAGAGAGAGAAATTACATAAAAACCATTAAAATTAAGCATAAATAGAAATTTATGTATTACCTTACTACCATTCATCAATTAACTTCAATAGCATTAAAAAGCAATTCCAATTAAGCTTCTCAAGCTTGAGAGGGGTTGAGAAGAGAGAAACATTGAGAAATTATAGAAAAAGATCAAAATTCACCCTTTACCTTACAAATTGCTTGATTCTTTGATCACAGTAGAGGCCCCCAACCAATCAATTGGTTTGGTATGTTGATGGAGCCACCAATGGAGACTGAAGAAGGAGGTAAGCTCCAATTTCTTCAATTTGGAGAGAATTTTAGAGAATAGTAAAAATTATCATTATTTCAGCATAATTCTGGCATAGTATAATTCTCCTATTTTTTTTACAAAGGGCTCAGGTTCTATTTATAGGAGAGGGAGGCTCTAACCAAGACCAACTGATTTCTAGAATTTTTTAGATTTAGTTTGGTTGAATTTGGACCTAGTTTGGTTCCTTTTTGATTCGGTTTGATCCAAGAGAGAGGAGAGAGAAAAATACCACATTATTTTTGAGTTTAAAACTCATTCAAGCATGTGAAGTAGGCGCCTCCTTGAAGGGACTCCCCTTCCTTACACATGTGTCAAAATGGAATCATTATACCCAAAATATCTCATTTTTTTAGTAATACTCATAGTTTTTTACTAATAACCCTTGTACATAGTCAACTCTTCATCTTATGTGAGCATTTACTCATTTTTGGATATTTTTCTTTTACAAATTGGATTTATCTCCTCTCCACACATGGATTGATCTTATTGGCCCATAAAAACCTTAATTGGACCATAATCCAAAAATTTCTGAAAATCTAGACCCTTAGGCTAAGGTCCTTTATACCCATTTCCAATTAATTCCAATTGCACATTGGAAAGTTCTTTTTGAATTTCTATCTCAGGGGAATTCATTTTAGACACTAGGAGGATTTTTATATCCAAAAATATCTCAATTTTGGACTACCTCTCTCTAGACATTTTCTTTCTCCAGGTCAAAATAGGGTAAAATAGAATCTTTCTTTTATTTTAAAGAGGGGAGTCAGAAGGGAAGATTCCTACACCTACACACCTCAAAAAGTCGGAGGGAGAAATCTTACATCCTACCCCACTTAAAAAACATGAGATGTCCTCATCTCGCAAACTAGAGGACAACTCTTTCCCTTAAGATCCAATTGATTCTGGGGTTCCTTATATTCTGGTCAACTCAACAAAATCCTGGGATAAAGATCCCTTATATACATCAGATAACAATTCATTCAGATCATATTAACATTGTTATTTTTAACACAATAATGGTCCATTAGACTGAAAAAAGATTTCCTTCTGACCATTCCTCCACAGGAATTTCAGTCAAACGAGTCCTTAATTTGTCATCCAATTATCTTGATCCACCGGGTCAAGTGTTAACATTAGCAATCTGACAGCACAATCTACTAATCTCATAGTGATTTGCTGAAGTCACTATCATCATTCCAATTACGAACACCATCACAAGGACTCATCCTATTCATCCTCATTGAGGTTTTTGTTCAGCATAATGCTTCTTAACCAAAATTGAGGAGTTATCTTATTCCAATCAGAATCCAATTCAACTCATCAATTCTCAACCAGAACTTTAAAATCATATCAACCACATTCAAATTCATCATCTGGATAGCATTTTTGCTTGTAATTTCAAGTCTTAGATTTACTCGTATATACTGCCAGTAAAGAGCTGCAGTTATACCCTCGGCATATACGGGTAGTCACGGTCCTTGGAATTATAAGGTAAATACCATCATGCCTAGGCCTCAAGCAAGTCATAGATTCCATACAATTGTGGTACTTCCATCTGAAGACCCAATTACCAATTTACGAATTTCAGTCGGAATATCAATTTGTATGAATTCCAACCTTTTTTCTGTTATTTCATAAATTTTTGACATTTTTGGCTTCTTAGTTGATCCACTTTAGCCAGTTCGCTATGATACCAGCTGTAAGGTCCCCGTCCCCACCGCACAACGGATTCGGGGTGCTAGCAGCGGAAGTATCACATCTTGCACGGGGCAGGGTCCCACACTCGGGGCGTCGCCCACCACGGATATCCGGACAGGTGACTAATTTCTCGGTTCTTCCTAAACCCAACTTGGAAAAACTTCCCTTGCTCGGAAAGCACAGGCGATTCCTCCAGGATAAATTTTACTCTAACGTAGTCAAGGTCATTACTGACCAAACTGATCCGACCGAACCTAAAGTCACTTGGTCAGATCAAGGAAAAAACTTGCATTTGGATCATAGAGATCAACGCTTTTTTCCCCATCGAGAGGCATAGCCGTTGATTCCTTTTTCCATAGAACAATTACTATCCGGGATTTTACTTCATCTAGCGTACTACAATAGAAATTGAGTCTCATTTTACGGATCCATCAGTCCAGCCTAACCCCATCCAACAGTCCCATGGGTTAGCCAACCACCCAACCACTGTAGTGATGGGATCCAATTTAGAATTTGGTTAGGTTTTTTCCCGGGTACCATGGAAAAGAGTTCCTAGGTCCCCTAGCCGGATTTTCAAGCAAATTTAACTCCAGTCACACCACTTACACACCCAATATGAAATTGCTTTTTTCTCAGATTCAACTGTATTTAAATCAGTCATTTAATGAAATCATAGTGTTACTGATCATAAACTTCCAAGTATCTGGTTGAATCTTAATTTCCAATCATTCCTTCATCGGAGTATCTATGGCATCATTGGCAACCAGAATTCTCACCACATTCAGGGGCCTTTTCGATAGTTCCTAGCTCATAGTACCCGGCAAATATTCACTTATAAAAATCAAGATGGAATCCTCGTTGAAGATCAGCAAGATCAACCAACAGATCCATATAAGAGAGCTATGGACTCATCAGTTGAGAACCAGCAAGGTCAATCAACCAGATCCATACTCGGTTTCAGAAAACAACTCTTACTCCTTGTTCCAATATCTTCCACGACGCACATGTGGGTATCTTCGGTGACCCAGAGCTCGAGCACCGTATGGTTAGCACCCTCTAGGATCCTTCACAGGTCACCTAGCACTTCACTCATAGGCCG